>NC_084588.1:9386928-9986928 GCF_033807715.1 Cololabis saira | reverse complement strand
TTCTAAAAGTCTGATTTATGGAGTTAATAGTGCTCCCAACCAAAAACAATCCACTAACGGACATTTGGCTGAACAATGAGACAGATAGTAGCAGAAGAAGATAAAGACATATAGACTGGTTATAAAGGCTAGGCAGGTTATATAGGGAGAATAATCAATATAAATTAGTGGAGTCTGTGTTGTGTCAAACTAACAGCTTGTTCTTGTTCGAGGGGGACAAACTCCAGAATGTTGGGTAGAGCCAGAGCCAGATTGACGTTCCACTTTACCAAGATTTAGTGGGTCTACATGGATTTGAGTGATCCTCAGCGCAGTCTGTCACTTGTCATGGTAATGAATGAAAGATGACAGTTTCAGTGCCAACCGTTCTCACTTTGCTCCACGCTGTCGAAAGCAGCCAAACTCAGTGACAAGGGCAGCCAAGGGATCTAAATATAAGGGTACTGGTGGGCCAAATTCACCCCTCGAAGGAAGAGAAAATGATCTTCTTAGAGCATATTTCAGAGTGCACCTATGTAAATACGAAGGATTTTAAGTGTCACTGTTTTTTAGTAGCATTACATGTAGCCACAATGTGAAAGCACCAGCAGAAATAACTATCGACCAACTTCTTACAGTAAAATGTTACACTGAGAAATTCTGGGTCCTGACTTCTTATCAAAACATTGCTTAAGCATGGCAATTTGCCAACACCACTCCCATCCCCCATATCACAATAACTGTTGCAGAATAACAGACTGGCACCGCTCTCTACATTCCCTGGATCTCAACTGGCTTGATTCGATCACGTATCCATGGTGGCAATCCAGAGCACCAAATGGTTGGTGTTTTTTATTGATTAATGTAAGTCTAAAGAACGACTAATTTAATCTGTTTTCTCTTTGCACAATCATAAACATTGTTATCAGTCCATTCAGAATTTAACCATCTGAGCATACTGCAGTTATGGGTTCCACATACTTAGTGACCTTTTACCTTGTTTGAAGTCTGGTGTGAGAAAAATATCCTATTTCTGACTATTCTGAGGAGTACAGAACATTAAGGGGAATTCAGGATTCTGATAAAATGCAATAAGTTTACTTGGACAACAATACTCCATAATTGACACAAACATTGAGCTGAATAAGAAAATACCATGGAAATAGCAGCTCATTTTTAACATAAACAACACTTGCAGGTAGAAAGATATGCAGAGTATGTCAATCATAGTCATAATACTGAATTCAATTCAAGTAAACTCCTTCAGAAAAATATATAGTGTTGGAGTTTTCATGGCCTCTGCAAGACCAAAGTGGCTCTGTACGCCTCTGTACGTCAGAGGAAAACATGACTCATCCCTTACCATGTTTAGCTCTAAAAATAAGAAGCCGTACTTAAAGTTTTTACGAAAGCGGAAAAAGAATGCTCACAATGTGTATATTTTTTATAACACTGACAAAAATGTTTTGCATTGAATTCTCGAGAAAAGACTGGCTGAAGGTGAGAGAGATGACGAGCGATACTGTATGTCAATATCAGAATATATATGAAAAAAGCAGTTCTTGTGAACACCATAATCAGAATATTGTCTTATCTAGAATTAGATTATTAGTGCCCATGTAAACGTGTATGACTGTGTCCCCCCTTCCAAACTGCCTTGAATGTGTTAAAATTAAGTATGAATGTTCCAGTTTGATAGCAGGTCTGAAACTGTGTTTTTTTTCCAGATTATTTTATTGTTCGCGCTTTCAAAATTCCTTTGGCTTCCTCACTGGAATATGTGACTTTTCCACTGACGTGCACTACTGAAAAGCTGTCTGTAATACTGACAGGCCTGGCACTTTGATATGAATAAGCAAACAGTTACAGCTGCTGCTTTATACATATTAACTCCTCTTTCAAATCCAACAAAGATGCACTAAGAGATGAGAGGCGGCGCTGATTCAGTCTGATGCTCACTGGGCTCTTGTCACTGCCACAGAGGGGATATTGCTCCACAGTGAAGCTTCACAGCTGACCAAATCTATCACTAACTGTAGCTCTCTTTCTCTCCTTCTGCTTGCTTTTGCTTTTAAAAGTTGACAGTGGGTTTATTACAGTGGATATATCTTATAAATTGTTTTTTTCTGTCTTATTAGGCTATTAATTGTCAATAAGTAAAAGGAAATAGCCATAAAAACAAACACAATGGAGAACAACATTTTCAAAAGACGCAATAAAAAGAAACACAAAAACTCAAATGATGAGAGCACAAGTATAAAACATTTGTCCAGTATTTATTGACCTGATAGGCAGGGGGAACTGAGTTAAAACTCTTAACACATGAGTTTTGTATTTTATTAAGTTCATAATAAATCTGTGAGATCATACATTAATCATCAAATGAGATATTCTACACATACTGTGTAATTGAGACTGATCAAAGCTAATGGTGTCAGTTGTTATTAGGTGGAATAGTCTTTATGTAGGCTACGATAAAAGGTAATTAGTGGTGATACGACTTCATTGTGCTCAGCATGGGCTTGCATTTAAAGACAAGTCCTCTGAGCAGATGAAGTAGCCTTGAAAAAAGAAAATTAATGAAGCTTGTAGATGGATTAGATGTGTTTCAAGCAAAACAAGAAAAGGGAAAAAGGGATATGACTAAGTATGACTAAGTTCACATTTGCACATGGGTTTCTTACAGGCTGGAATCGTACCAGGCGACCTGCTCCTCTGTCCTGTCAGCACTTGTCTCTCCTTTACAGCACCGGTTTCTAAAAGGAACCATGGACTTAGTGGTAAAACACCAATTTCACTGTTTTCCAACTACCAATGGAATTAAAGGAGAATACAAAAAAGAAAGACAAAGAAAACTAGAAAATCAACATGGAAGGAGTTGAGATGGCTGCTGGATCCTGTACGCTGTGTTTACATACATGGCAATAATATTAACGGATGTGAAAAGACTGGAGGATATCAAGAGGGCTGAATATAATCTCTGCCAGCATCTTATCTAATGAACACCAGGTCAACACCACACTCCACCCAGCAGCTTTTTGGGGCACGCACTTATGACCTTCAGTAACGTATGGCAGCATTTTCCATAATATTTAATTGCAGTGCTGCTCCTGATGATGGAAACACAAGGTCCTATAAAACCTGGACCCCCACTAACGTCACCCACCTTGTATTCAACTATTATACACAGGAGTACATTTCAGCGTGTGTTCACACTTGTAGTTTGGTCAGGACAAAAGCCAAATAACAATACATAGGTTTCATTCCCAAGTAGAGAATACTTCGTTGGACTTTCACATTAGCCTTTCAGTGTTGGACAGATCACAAACCTCAAGAGAAAAGTGAAGGCGATTGTTTTTTATCAGATTGGACAGATAAATGAATTTAATTGCACTATGCAGCTCAACAAACTTCAACATTAATCTTGGCTGCCGTGGTGAAAGTGCTCTTGAGATTTCTATGTGAATTTATATAGTGGTGCCTTTATCAGCTGAAATGTCACGCAGACTGCAAGAAATATATAATTACAACACCATTAGGAATTCCTACTCAGTTCAAAAGTGAACATCAATGTGACAACAGGTAGTTCCTGTCACGAATGTGGAGGATAGGACCCAGATGCAGGAGACCATGGAGGCAGGAGCTCCAAAAAACAGTGATTAATTACATTAAACAAACAAACAAAAGCACTGCTGAGTAAGATTGCAAAAAAACAGAACATTACAAAATCAAAAAACCAGACCTGAAACATGGAGGAACAAAACAGTACAGACCAGCAGGGAGCAAAGGAAAGACAAGACCAGATATACACGAAAGGGGTTAATGAGACACAGGTGCAGATGATCAGGGCAAATAGGAACAAGGGAAATCAAACCAGAACTGAAACACAAAGACACAGGTTTCAAAATAAAACAAGAACAAACTGTGACAGTTCCTTTGATGTGAAGAGCCAGAGATCCAGCTAAATTAAAATTCAAAATTAAAATTCAAAATACTTTAATTATCCCCCAAGGGAAATTGATAAAATAAACTATAGTCATGTTCCCATGTATCATGTTTACATAACTAATAGAGCAATCAAATTTAATTAGGATAAGAAATTAGTTTTAGCTCGGCTTATTTTATTTTGTCAGGCAATATTTGGTATATGATTTAAACAAAGTAGGAAAAACAAAACTATAACTCTTAGTAAGATATTTCAGAAATTGCAGTTCGTTCACCACCCCTAATGCTATTTTTTTGGGGGGTGGGGAGTTAAAGTGGAAATATTTTTTTCTTAACTATCAATCAATCAAACATCTTCATTGTGTGTTTACATACTATAGTTCAGTTATTATGGTGGTGCTGGAATAAAAAGGAAACATGGATTCCAAAGGAATTCACCCAGTTTAATGAACAAAAAGAATCACATTTTTCCATTAACTACTTATTTCCCTTTATAATAATCTTTAAAAAAATGTGTTGAATTTCAGCACATTTATAAAGGGTTACTTTCCATCTTCATGGCAAACATCTGAATTTTCTGAATGGCTGAAGTATGCAAGAAAGGGGAGAGCAACGGTCCTGCACTACAGCAGCCTGTTATAGCCATTCCTGCAACACATATTTTCAAGGGAAATATGTTTCTTAAAACATAGCCCAGACGCTTTGCATACCAGAAACATTTAGGAGTGGATGATGCGATCATCATGCTCCATTGGATCTATTTGCACCCGGATGTACCAAGTGGATATGTGAGGATCATGTTCTTGGACTTTCAAGCACCTTTAATACCATCCAACCCCTCTTGCTCATGAACAAGCTTGAGGAAATGGGGGTTGATCCATGCTTTACTTCCTGCATCACGGACTACCTCATGGGACGGCCTAGAGCTTGTCAGGCTGGGGAACTGTGTTTCAACAATAGTGGTGAGTGATTCTGGAGCTCCCCAGGGGACGGTTCTGGCCCCAATCCTGTTTACCTTATACAGGTCTTTAATTACAGGTCTGAGTCCTGCCAAATTCAGAAATACTTTGAGGACACAGCTATCGGAAATGGGTAAGATGATATAGTATGGTGACCTGACGAGGGCCTTCAGTGACTGGAACGGTGAGATCTGCCTCTTCCTGAATACCTCTAAGACCAAGGAGATAGTCATTGAATTTTGGAGGTCTAAGCCTCAGCTCCAGCCATTTAACATTAGAGGGGAGGTCACCGAAGGGGTGCAAACCTATAAGTACTTACTGTAGTGTGCACCTTGACAATAAACTGTCAGGGTTTGACCCTTCCTGTTTTATTTTGAAGCCCATGTCTTTGTGTTTCAGTTCTGGTTTGACCTTCCTGTTTCCCATCTGTCCTGATTGTCTGCACCTGTGTCTCGTTAACCCTTGTGTATATCTGGTCTCGTCTTTCCCTTGCTCCCTGCTGGTCCGTACTGTTTTCCTCCCTCCGTGTTTGTCCAAGTCTTCCAAAGTTTTTGTAGTTTTTGGTTCTTGTTTGAGTTCTGGCCTTTTTGTATCCTGCTCAGCAGCACTTTGGTTTTGTTCAAGTTAAATAAATCACCTGTTTTTGGAACTCCTGCATCTGGGTCCTACTCCAACCGCCAACTGTACTGGTCTAAAAACACAGATGCCCTGTACCAAAACCCCCAGGAGGCTCAGGTGCTTTGATGTATGCAATGAAATGCTGCATAGTTTTATCAGTCAGCGGTTCCCAGTGTGTTGTTTTATCCTACGGTCTGCTGGGGTGGTAGCATGACTGATAGGAACACTAGGCGACTGGACAGACTGGTGAAGAAGGCTAGCTCTGTGCTTGGCAGGAGTTTGAACTTGCTGGGGACTGTGGTGGAGAGGAGAACATGCAACACAGGGCAGGTCATCCGAGACAACTACAGCAACCCCTTCCATAACATCCTGGAGGGGGAGAGAATCAACAACTCAGAGCCATCGGGCTATACAACACCGTGGTCAAGGACAGTGGCGCTAATGGCCCGACTAATGGCTTCCAAACCTGAATTCTAACTCTATCAGTGTAATACGCTTGTTTATTTTATTCAGTATATCTGCTTTGCCTCTTTCTTCTATTGGCTTATATGGGTTGTTTTGATGCATAGCAAATAAAAATACTCGATAAAATGGCAGCATGCAAAAATGTAAAAATATGCTCAGGCGGACTTGTTCTATGGTAAGTCATAAAGGGTTAAAGTGCAATAGCTCTTTAAGGCCTCTCCAAAACTGTGCAATAACTTTGTTCATACTGTAACTACAGTATTGATATAAATATTTAATGTTCATTCAGATTTCATATATAGTTCCATTTTTTCTATATTTATTATTCTTTTTTTATATGTACATTTTATATTGTTTTTTTATTACTTTACACTAGATTTATATTCTAGATTTGAGATTTCTATTTTATTTTAGCAGCTTAATTTATATTTTGTGAGCTACTGGGTACCCAATTTTATCCTGAGGGTTTAATAAAGTATCTTTATATTGTAGATGTATTTTATGCAAAAATATAACATGTTCGATAGCATTTATCTGCTTCACGTTACACAGACCGCTACCTGTGGATCACAGAGCTGCAGTTTGAAGACTGGCAACAAAATTCTAATTCCACTTACTTAGCATGCAAAGATCAACTGCCTGTGTGATCACTTAAGCTGTCAACAGGATCCCAGGCCCACTCAGCATAAAACTGCGTTCATGTCCACTCCTTATACTAGAAAATGCTGCTTATCCATTACTTTCCTGGCTTCACAAACCATATCCAGAATACACACACCTGACATTTCAGCAATTCTTCTTCAGCCAAAGGATTAGCCAAGCTTGCATGACAGCTGAGAGAGCCCTTGGCTATTTGAAAGAAAGCTGGAGATGCCTTTTGAAAAGATGCACAAATAACCCACATCAGCCTCATAATATCTGATACATTTTGCATAACTTCTGTGAAATCTATCAGGAGGATGTAATGCTAGAAGAAAACGAATATGATGATGGTGCCTGGCAAGAGGAGAAAGAAGACAATGAGGATTATCAACAAGAGAGTCGAGGGCCATAATATGGGATGCATTGAATATTTATTAGTTAGCACTTTGGCTTTCACACATAAAACATTTATTGCTGAGGTCAAAGCAAAAGACAAGCGTTCACTGTTAATTTGACATAATATCACATAGTGTCTGTTTTCTTCACTTTTTAAAAAATATAATTTTTCTTAAGTTTATTCATTATTCAAGTATCAATGAGGCATCGCAAAAGTAGGAAAGTATATATTCGTTTTTTAAATGTAATTTTCACAGTTCAAAAATAAAAGTAAAACTAAATCACTTTGAGGGAAATGATATACTTTGTAAATAGTTCAATTCAGTTCAATTCAGTTTAATTACACCGGTCCCTGAAGGGAGACGACATGAATAAAAGAATGTCATCTCGTCTTGTACACTCTTGAATCTTTTATGTTGTAGGTCTTTTGTACGACTTGAACAGTCTGTTTCTTAAATTTCCACAGAGACCATCTAATGGCTTACCGTCCAACATCATTGAGAAAAAGAAAACTACACCTAAACTCATGATTCATCTCAGAAAAGGTGTCCAAAGATCCCAGCTTTCTTTGCTATGATTTGTAGATGATTGCTAACCTGAGCCATCATTGTCAGCATCAGTGTTTGGCTCCAGTGAAGATTCGGGAACATCTGCTGTAGTTAATGGACTCTTCAAAAGGATTGTACTATGTTTTTATGGTAAGAAGTTGGATGAGTGCCAGGGATGTAGTTTTTTGGGACTGGAGCTGCCACTTTATCACGTGTTGCATTATTAAAAAAAAAAAAAAATTAATTACTTTTTTTCCCTTGATCTTGATTAAGACTATTAGGAAATCAAGCAGTGCCACTCTTACCCATATAAGATATATGCAGGTGCAAACTGTATAAAGCTGCTGCTGCAGGTTTACTTTGGAAGTTCAAAATAAAACGCTAACAAATAGCAAGAGAGGAAAAGGGGTGAAATAAAAGCACAATTATCCATTTGTTTAATTGCACTGTGTTTTACCGTTTTACTCCCCTTTAATCCTGTCCTACACCCACAACCCCTGTGAATGTAACTAAATGTAGCCTCCAATACCTGACAGGAATAACACAAACGCTGCTTTCACGAGATGTTTAGATTTACACGCACATTATTCAATAACTTCTGCATGAACTGCAACTATAAATTAGGTTTTAATGTTGATTCGTTTATGATTTCAAGTTTAAAAATGAGACTTCATGAAACCCTGATTCATTGCACTTACAGTCGTAAGTAATGTAGCAACATTTCTGCAACAGATGGCAAGACAGGAGCTGACAAAAAATGGTATTAAAAAAAAACAAAGCAGGATTCAGAAACAAGCTATAAAACACACAAAGACAGGTCGTCATGAGGACCTGCCTGCTGAATCTTAAGTATTTTTGTATCGTGAAGAGCCAGGGAGTGCACCTGTAATGGAAGTTAAACTTGACCATGGCTCCAGCCACCTGCGTTCTTTCATAAACTGGAACTGGGTATGTCTTTATCTATTATGGGGCTTCAAGCTGCTGATCTTATCTTACAGTTTTTCTTGATTGCCTAAGCATGATTTTCAAAACAGGGCCCGTGGTTTCAAAACACTACACACAATTAGCACAACAACACACCAAATTAGCAAAACACTACAGATCCTTTGCAAAATTAAACACGCTTGTAAAAACTATACACTTCTTTTTAAAAACCACACTTTGTTACCATATGAAACAAACACGTTTCACATTACTATACTCTGTTTGCACGAGTTACACTCTTCTGTGATAAACCTAAAACACTTTTAGCACTTCTACGTCCCTATGATTAGAGTAGGCTACTATCAACAAAGTACAAATATACAGTTTTTCTTGATCGTTTTGGCACATTTTTCCATTCACAGTTTACTTTTTCAAAACAGCTCACACAAAGCCCTTAACAGAAGCTGAAATAACCAAAACACTTTATGATGTTTGCAGAATGACACCACTTTCTCAAAACGTGTCACACATCCATCAAAACCAAACTTTTCCATCAAAACCTAGATTTTTTTCTCAACTGAACATGTGTGTTTTCTCATTTATTTACTGTAACGATGGATAACAAAATTGAAACCACAGCTATCAATATCAACTTTTGTTCAACACCCTCATAGTATTGACTATTTTACAACTGACAACATACTACAATTTGGGTTTTGTATTGAGCACTCTAACTTAGTTATATAACTTAGAAATATACTGTCACAGAGTATTTACAGTAAAGTAAAATATTCAAAATATACAGTCCTAAGTAAAATATTGTAGATCTGTTTTTGTATTGCTGAAGTTCCTGTCAACACCATTGATTTACATTTGTTCTACTGTGTACAAAATGGCAAGATTCTGACAGAAAAATATTTATTGCAGTACTTGTCATATGCACATACTGTAAGCAATCAAAATGACAGGGTTCAATATGCAGTACAACAAAGGTCAATTCTCAAAGAAAGTACTGTAAATGAAACACAATCAAATGAAACCCTGTAAATATGAAAAAAATAAAAATACAGGAAAATTACGCATTGTCGACACGGGCCTGACGATCAGGCCACATGTCCTCGTCCACGTCCTCCTCGATCCATGCTTGGTGTCAACTTCAAGCTATTGACCTCTTTGATAGGTTGAGGACTACTTGCTTTGTTTTGCAAAGAGAGTTCACACAGGTGCTGATCATTTTTAGAATTGAGAGAGCAGTTCCAATTGGCTCCTACAAAGTGTCTGCAATGTGTTGCCATGGTAAATCAGTTATGTTTTGTGTCTCTTTGTGAGAAGTGTGTTAACTGTTTTGAAAAGTGTATTACAGTAAAAGTCAAAGAAAATTGTGTGAAAGCAATGAGAAATAGTTAACCGATTCGCCAGAGAGGACTCTTGCTGTGCAAATAAGGTGTGAGCATTAGATAAAGTTGACCCATGATGTGCAAAATGTGTCAAAGCAATCGAGAAAAACTGTAGTCTTTCTCTGACTCTTGTGTTGGAGACCAATGAGCTCACCTGCTGCTTTCTATAGTGTAGATACACCTGATTGGTGTGTCTACATTTACAGTTTTTTTCGATTGCTTACACACTAAAATTAAAAGTAGTACACTATTAGCAAAACCTTACACTCAAGAAGCAAAACATCAGCCCATATTTGCACAACTATAAACACATTGTCAACCTCACACTTGTTGCAAAACTCTACACACAGTGATTTTCAAAACACTAAACACACTAAACGTACATTAGACACAAAAATCTATCATAAAGTCACTTCTTTGCAATACCAAAGCACTGACTGTCAAATTAGCACACCGTCCAACCAGTTGGTTCAACACAGTCATCAGGTGTGCAAACACTTGTTTGCTTAAATGTAGACACACCAATCAGGTGTATCTACACTATAGAAAGCAGCAGGTGAGCTCATTGGTCTCCAAGCACAAGAGTCAGAGAAAGACTACAGTTTTTCTCGATTGCTTTGACACATTTTGCACATCATGGGTCAACTTTATCTAATGCTCACACCTTCTTTGCACAGCAAGAGTCCTCTCTGGCGAATCGGTTAACTATTTCTCGTTGCTTTCACACAATTTTCTTTGACTTTTACTGTAATACACTTTTCAAAACAGTTAACACACTTCTCACAAAGAGACACAAAACATAACTGATTTACCATGGCAACACATTGCAGACACTTTGTAGCAGCCAATTGGAACTGCTCTCTCAATTCTAAAGATTATCAGCACCTGTGTGAACTCTCTTTGCAAAACAAAGCAAGTAGTCCTCAACCTATCAAAGAGGTCAATAGCTTGAAGTTGACACCAAGCATGGATGGAGGAGGACGTGGACGAGGACATGTGGACGAGGACATGTGGCCTGATCGTCAGGCCCGTGTCGACAATGCGTAATTTTCCTGTATTTTAATTTTTTTCATATTTACAGGGTTTCATTTGATTGTGTTTCATTTACAGTACTTTCTTTGAGAATTGACCTTTGTTGTATTGCATATTGAACCCTGTCATTTTGATTGCTTACAGTACGTGCATGTGACAAGTACTGCAATAAATATTTTTCTGTCAGAATCTTGACATTTTGTACACAGTAGTACAAATGTAAATCAATGGTGTTGACAGGAACTTCAGCTATACAAAAACAGATCTACAATATTTTACTGTATACACATTTTCTGATTTTACTGTAAATACTCTGTGACAGTATATTTCTAAGTTATATAACTAAGTTAGAGTGCTCAATACAAAACCCAAATTGTAGTATGTTGTCAGTTGTAAAATAGTCAATACTATGAGGGTGTTGAACAAAAGTTGATATTGATAGCTGTGGTTTCAATTTTGTTATCCATTGTTAAATAAATGAGAAAACACACATGTTCAATTGAGAAAAAATTGTAGGTTTTGATGGAAAAGTTTGGTTTTGATGGATGTGTGACACGTTTTGAGAAAGTGGTGTCATTCTGCAAACATCATAAAGTGTTTTGGTTATTTCAGCTTCTGTTAAGGGCTTTGTGTGAGCTGTTTTGAAAAAGTAAACTGTGAATGGAAAAATGGGCCAAAATGATCAAGAAAAACTATATATTTGTACTTTGTTGATAGTAGCCTACTCTAATCATAGGGACATAGAAGTGCTAAAAGTGTTTTAGGTTTATCACAGCAGAGTGTAACTCATGCAAACAGAGTATAGTAATGTGAAACGTGTTTGTTTCATATGGTAACAAAGTGTGGTTGTTAAAAAGAAGTGTATAGTTTTTACAAGCGTGTTTAATTTTGCAAAGGATCTGTAGTGTTTTGCTAATTTGGTGTGTTGTTGTGCTAATTGTGTGTAGTGTTTTGAAACCACGGGCCCTGTTTTGAAAATCATGCTTAGGCAATCAAGAAAAACTGTAAGCAAACAAGTGTTTGCACACCTGATGACTGTGTTGAACCAACTGGTTGGACGGTGTGCTAATTTGACAGTCAGTGCATTGGTATTGCAAAGAAGTGACTTTATGATAGATTTTTGTGTCTAATGTACGTTTAGTGTGTTTAGTGTTTTGAAAATCACTGTGTGTAGAGTTTTGCAACAAGTGTGAGGTTGACAATGTGCTTATAGTTGTGCAAATATGGGCTGATGTTTTGCTTCTTGAGTGTAAGGTTTTGCTAATAGTGTACTACTTTTCATTTTAGTGTGTAAGCAATCGAAAAAAACTGTAATATAGTTTTTTAGGTGACTATGGACTCAGTATTTTGCTTTTGATGGGTTTTTTTTTGTTTTGATTTATATTACTTGAGCTGCACGACTGTGGGCCACTCCTGGTTTATTTATTTGATCGGAGTGTGACATTAATGAAGTGAAAGCTTCATCCCTGCAGAATTCATCCCTGTACATTTTCTATAGTTGCTTATCGACTCCACTCCACAGTTTGCAGTCTAAATGTAATATTAAACATCAAATCATTATTGTCACATTCATTTAGTTGTTCCTTTAAAGGAGCATGAGGCTCCTTTTAAGAAATGAGACTCTCTAGCGCCACCCTTCACCACGACGGCCGTCGGGGGTACTGCAGCCAACAGAGAAGCCGGCACGGGAGAACGGGGAGAACGCGCATGCAGCGTCATGGGACGTCACATCCGCAGCCCAGCGCGGGAAATTTGGGCCCGAATTGCAGCACATTTTGCAGCACACAGCCTGTTCAAGGCAACAGAGAGATATACTAGAGGGCTCATTCTTTGGGGTTTGGAACGCTTCATCTGACAATATTACTAGAAAACTTAAAACGTATACAAATTTTTTTCATAAATCCTGCCTCAAGCTCCTTTAATTCTATGGACTTATGTAAGTACTAATAATTCAGATCATTTCTAATATATACATATACTTTTAACTGCCATAGAAAGGTGTTAAAATGTAAACAGAGTATGTGCAGGCGCATTTTTCACTTCCTCCATTTATCTTTGCAGAAGTGTGAATGGACTTTTTTTCACTAGCTGATGAAGAGGCATGTGGATGCTCTTTAATTGAGACCCTGACTGTAAATCATTTCATGTCAGATAAAAGTACATGGATAGTGAAATGTGCCACTGAAATGAATGTTTCTGATATTTGCTTTTCAGTGCTCAAAGAGCTGGCCATGGAACAGTGGTTGGAGTCATCTGTCTTCCAACCTTAAGGTCGCTGTATCGATCCCTGTCCTCGGCACATGCCCACGTCCCTGAGCGAGATGCTAAACCCCACGGCGCCGCCGCTGCAACAACCGCCCGCAGAGCTGGTGCTAAGTTCAGATAAATGTAGAGGCTTGTGTCAGAAAGGGCACATAACCTACGCCAAACCAATATGTGGAGTATGATGATCCACTGTGGTGACCCCTACAAAAGGAGAATGCTGAAATAAGTTGCTTTTCTTGTTGATTTTCAAACTAAGCTCAGTCCTCAGTGGCCTGATGAGTTATGTACATAATTAATATACAATCTTTCTTCTTTTTTATGCACATATGTGTTATTTCTAAAGACAACTAAATATAATTAACATTAACTTCAACAGTTTATTAGTAATACCCTTATGTATTACTAATATTGACTAATTATTACTAAAAACTTTGAATTTCATGGGACAGCTGTCATGAGGTTTGTTAGGGCTCCATTGAACCCTTGCTGAAGTCAAGAAAAGCCACAAAGGTGAAATTATCTGCAGTGTGAGAGGAATTAGTGCTCAGTCCCCGTTATTATAACAAACGACTCCAAATGTTTTTGATGTTGCTCTGCCGGGGTGAAATAAAAATTTTCTGAAGGCTTTTTTCTCAATGTGCTCTTACAGAGCCAAACATAACTGTTGACAACTTAATGGAAAAAGTTGACTTCTTTCCAAAACTTTAAATTAAAATTAAAAAATGGAATAAAAGCTGCTCTCCACAAAAAGTGAAAATGAGTTGTGGCAAAGACTCTGCGTCCTCGCTCATATTTCTGAATTCCAGTTTGTGTGACAGCTGGGACTATCCAATTAGTGTGACTGAAAATAATTGTTAAAATTAAGAGGGAGAACATCTACAAAACGTCTTCTGTTGTTGTAAAAGAAAACACAATCTGCTTTAAAAATGTTCAATGCCTTTTCCGAGTATGAGGTGATGTCAGCAGGATCGGGGTGATTGTAATGAGTTTAAAGATCAGTTTTGTGCTGATTTGAAAGGGTCTTCCACTAAGATTATGGGACAGCATTTTCCCTCCTTTTTCTTGCTAATGGGAGGTCAAGTGCTGATAGGAGAAGGTTGGAAACACCTTTGCTCAATACAAGCTCTTCCCACGGCGTATTGTGCTCTCTGAAAAATCATCTACTGAATTATTCTTGACAAGTGGTTGTCTGGATTGCATCTGCGTGGTTCCATTTAAACAGTCTGTGGCCCATGGATTTAAATAGTTAATAGGGAGTTAGTGGTTCTTCATATTTCAATTGCCAATAAAGTGTTTATTTACCCTCCTTTCAAGATTTAAACAGACCCACAAAAGTGTCACTACTTAAAGATAAATCAAGTCACTTTTAAGCCTGAAAGAAAAGATTTCAGCCTCATCGATGAAACCAACCCAGCGTGTCATGATTAATTAGATTAAAGTTAGTTGTTCCCTGGTGCCGGTGCCTTTGTGTTATCCCTAAGAATCACAACAAAAATGGACACTTCTCAAACTCAGCATGAGCTTATTGGCACTTGTGATGTTACGCTTTGCGAGATGGCAAATCTTTCCCACGCAGTTTTTCAAGGACCGTTAGATATACACTTTTAAAACGGCACAGGATTCAATAAGTTCACTTGCACAAGAGCACAGAGAAGACTGACACAGGTGAGCGATGCAGCACCTCTTGTATACACACAGATTTATTAGTACGGACACACTGGGTTGCTTTGGAACTAAAATCTTTGCACATGTGAGTAAGAGGAAATATGAAAACCTGTAAAAAAAAAAAGACAGTAATATATCTGATATATCTGTTACATTGAAGTCAAGACTGTAATTATTTCAATGAGAACTTTTTCTGAAACTTTTCAGAGACCTTTTGAGACGACAGCAGTTGCTCCACAACAACACACACACACACACACACACACACACACACACACACACACACACACACACACACACACACACACACACACACACACACACACACACACACACACACACACACACACACACACACACACACACACACACACTTCTCTGTGACAGAAAGACAGCTCTGGAGTGGCCGAGCCCTTTTCCTTAAGCTGTGAGGCTTTTTTTATTCCCTTTTCCTCTCTTGAGACGCTTCAAGATGATTGATTTTTACATTATTTTAATCCAGTGGCCTGAGGTGCTATTGGAAAGAGGAGTGATGGATCTAGATGCGCAAGAGTGGGCATTGATCACCGGAGCGGGGAGGTCGTTTCCCTGCGGATCCAGGACGCAGACGCGCTGTTGAGTGTGTCAGATGCCCGAGTTAATTCAACTTTTTTTGTTTGATATAAACTTCATTTTAACAGTGGGGGCGTAAAAGTCACCCCACATCTGAGGTAAAAAAAAAAAAAAATAATAATAATACAATTGGTTGAATGCGACAATCTCGTATTGACCCGAGTCTGAAGTTGCAAATAAGACTGATTCCGTCGTAATTAAAAAATATGTTCCATCTGAAGAGAGAGTGAGTGGGAGCTGCGCGTCTTTTTGCAGAGCAGCTCGCTTGTTTTGTGCCAGATGCCTGTACGGGATCTGTCGGAAACAGCGCACGCAAGAGAGAGCGAGGAAGGAAACGTGGGTATAAGCGCGCACTCGAGCTGTAAGAAGCCGTGTTTTCTGGAACGCGCTCAGACAGACGGAGCTGCTGGAGAGACAGCAGACGGGGAGCGGAGGAGAGAGAGGAGAGGGGCGCACATCCATCCATCCATCCTCACACGCTCAAACTTCCCATGCGCGGTGCTCAAGTATGGCGCATGTCACATTGACAGCTGCCTTTGTTCCAGTTTAATGAAAGTTTTGGATCACAGCGGGAAAGAGGAGGAGAGACATCCCCGAGGAGGAACCGGCGCTCACATGGATTTCGTAGAGGCACCATAGCAGCTTTATTCTAACCGAGCCATAGCAGAGATATACCAGTCATGATTTGGGTCACGTTTTTACCATTTTTGATTGCGGGTGTATTCGGGAACAGGACGGTGGAGCAGGTGCCTTTCTTCCACGGGCATGTGTTTGAGAACTCGTCCCCGGGCTCGCGGGTCAACGGGCTCAGCGTCCCGTTGAAGCGGCTCAACTCGGTTCTGTGCGGCTCCGCTGGAGAGTCCGGCTCAGCCGCCGCGCACTTCCAGCTCCTGGGAGACGGCAGCGAGGATTTCCGCGTCTTTGCGCACCACAAACGGGGCCACGTTTTACTCAAGACCTCCCGGATTCTGGACCGAGAGGAGCGGGACGAGTACGCACTGGCACTGGGGTTATATTGCGCGCAAGAAGGGGACGCGTCTCCCCTGGAGGTGGCGTCCATCCAGGTGGACGTGCTGGACACCAACGACCACCAGCCCACTTTCCCCAGTGGGGATGTGAAGCTGAGTCTGGATGATGCCACTGCGCTGCGCACGGCTGTCTACTCCTTCACTGCGCGGGACGAGGACTCCGGCAAGAACGCAGAGCTCATTTACTTCGCCCTGCCCAGAAACGGGAGCTTTTACGCGGTGCCCAAAACCGGGGACATCCTCCTGGTGGACTCCATCCTCGGTCTTTACGAGCCCATTAAGTTTAAAGTTTACGCGCAGGACCGCGGGTGGCCTCCGCGCACGAGCAAGAGCGTGGATGTGGAGATAAACCCCCGCCAGTGGCCCGCGGTGGCCCCGCAAAGGAACGTGCAGAGGAACGCGCAAAGGAACGCGCAATTGCGCAGGTCCAGCAGGTCGGTGGCCGACACGGACAACCCGGTGTTCATCAGCGTGTCCGAGGACGCGGGGATCGGCTCGGTGGTGATGAACTTGAACCCGGTGAGGTTCCAGGCGGCCGAGTTCGAGCTGGTGGAGCCCGAGGCGGAGCGCTGCCCGGTCAGCGTGGGCCGGGACTCCGGGGAGATAGTGATAGTGAGCCGGCTGGACCGGGAGACGCGGCCGCTGCTGGAGCTCACGGTGCAGGTGCAGGACCGGACAGGTAAGACACTGTGTGTGTGTGTGTGTGTGTGTGTGTGTGTGTGTGTGTGTGTGTGTGTGTGTGTGTGTGTGTGAGAGAGAGAGAGAGAGAGAGAGAGAGAGAGAGAGAGAGAGAGAGAGAGAGAGAGAGAGAGAGAGAGAGAGAGAGCGAGAGAGAGGGGGCGGGTGCGCGCACTCCAGACTGGTCGTTGGAGTGCGCATTTTTGTCCTGCTCCATCTCAGTAGCAAGTTGTGCCAAAATATAATTTGTACAAAATATGATTTCGCTGGACTGAATTTTCTATGACCTATGAAGAAAAAAGCTCCACTTTTTTTTGCTTGTTTTAAGGGACGGTGTTAACGTGTTAGTCACTCACTGTTTAAACAATATTTTAAAGGGGACCTATTATGGCATCTAATACCTATTTTAAACAGGCCTTGAATGTCTTAAAAACAAGCTTTTGATTGTTTTTGCTAAATAAATTAGAAATTCAGCCTCTAAACCATGTCTTTAGCATCCCATTCTCTAACCTCATTCTCTATGAGGGATTCTGAGTGGGCGGGGCTATGATAATGAGGCTCTGTGCTGATTGGCTTCCTGAATGACTCGATACACCGCTACGAAAAAATGGCGGCAGCTCCGGCCGGTGGAGTTAGTTGTGGGTGTGATTTCACGCATCGGAGGCCAACCTACTGTATGTAAATCGCTCCGTCATTACGTATCGGGAGCAGAATCTGAACGGCTCGTAGAAGCCACATCAGACTGGACGGCTCATCCAGGCGGCTGTACAGACACTGCAGAATTTGGTTGCTTTATTCCTTCTCTGAGTTGGCAGACTGAGGGGAGACCACTTTATATATGTTAAAGCAAGAGAAAACTTGTTTTCATAATAGGCCCCCTTTAAATTCTTGGTGTGGACACCAAAATTAAAAGCCATCATTACAGGACTTTATCATACTGTTGTAGTATACAGGCTCAGAAATTCTTTTTTTTTTTTTAACTTTCTAACTTGTCTGCATATATATTAATGGTTAATACCATGTTGGTAAAAACATATATAACAAATATGTATATATATATATATATATATATATATATATATATATATATATATATATATATATATATAATTTTTTTTTTAATATATCATATATATATATATATATATATATATATATATATATATATATATATATATATATATATATATATATATATGTATTATTATTAGGCTCAGAAATACTTAAAGAAACAACTACTGATATGCATTTTACCCAAATGATTTGGGATGAAACACATAACTGCCAATAGAATCTATGTGATCGGCAAGTGTTTTTTTTAATTTTTTTATTGAGGCAATTGGGGTGGCCAGCAAATTTGTAGGGGGGGGCCTGGCCCCCCCCTGGTGGCGCCACTGAGAGAGAAAGAGAGAGAGAGAGAGAGAGAGAGAGAGAGAGAGAGAGAGAGAGGGGGGGGGGTGCCCAGACTGGTCGTTGGAGTGCACATTTTTGTCATGCTCCATCTCAGTAGCAAGTTGTGCCAAAATATAATTTGTACAAAATATGATTTCGCTGGACTGCATTTTCTATGACCTATGAAGAAAAAAGCCCCACTTTTGCTTGTTTAAACAATCTTTTAAGTCAAAATTTTAGAGACATCCATTTTTATTTCCCAGAATCTTCTGTACGGCAGAAAATGTGACCTGGATCGCTCATTTTTGCAAACATCTGCATAGGACAGTCTCCTTAAAAATATGTACATCTATGCCAGGCAGGTTGCAGTAAATAGTGACTTTTGCTTGAGGAAATATTTTATTCTGAAGATAGTGTGGTTTGATTTTGTGTACTCTTTATAGGTTGACTGACCGCTTTATTGTTTTTCTAAAGGACCAATAATCGGCCAAACTATTTATTCCCAGCTGATTAATTGGTCTGCCTCTGAGACTCTAAATGTAAAAAGTTTGTATACTGAAATATAAACATCCAAGCCTATTCAAACATTTGCTGGTGAACTGTGCCCTCAATAATGAGTTTTAATACTGACAAAATTACAAATACCAGAGAACATTTTTGTCAGACCAAAAATGGGAATGAATGTTGCCAAAAGGTTATTTTTTCATTTTTGGCCTCAGCTGTCACTGGGCATTGATTTCAATCCTTGATTCCTTGATTGCAAAGACAAAACATATGTGAAACCTTACTAATTAGGAACATAGTCAGGCACTGCATCCTGAAGTCCAGCCTTTGCAGTGTGAGGAAACCCATTAGCAGAAGCTGTTCTAAAGTCTCTTGGGGCCTTAGCCAAAGATTTGCAAGGGGGCCCTACAACTAACTAATCAACTTTATATGATAAGATAACCTCCACTAATGAAAAACGTGAAAGTAAAACATTTTTTAATAGTGCACATTTGTATTGTTTCATAATAAAATACAAACACCACCGGCACACAATGTTGATTACTTCCATCCGTGCACCTTAGGAGCACATGTTCTACATTTCTTGCCAATTAATTCTCAGACTTTGCATTCTTAGCTTGACAGTTGAGTTTAATTGGACACAGCTTTGATTTGATAGCTGACGAATAAGTTTTGTCCAAGATAGCGGTTTTATCTTCAGCCTGCGAGCTGAGTAAACAAGTTGATTGCAGGTGTCTTTACACTCAACATTAGTAGGACAGACTGAGCTGCTCTGAGCTAAAGTAGGTTATGTATTATCTGCATTATCTGCAGTACTTACCACTTTTTTATGTCTTTTTTTGCTCCTTCTGTTTTTTTTTCTTTTGTTTGTCACTGCCAGATGAATAGCCTCTCTTCATTTTGATATACCTGCTCTCATCAGGTCTGTTTAGTAAGATGCACAGCAAGAGGTCGCGGCGGGGCCCCTTTAGGGAGCTCTCCTCTGGCCAACCACTGTCATTGCAAATTCTCCTCATCCTCACTGCTCTGTTGTGATTAAAGGTTGCTCAGCAATGTTGCCAGGTAGCCAAAACCGAATTATTGCACAGAGGGCCCGAAACGATCATATTTCGTAAAAATGGCGAAGGAGAAACAGGTTTGCTGACAGCATGGGGCACAGGAGGCATGTCTGTGCTAGAGAGAAGTGAGGATAAGATAAATAAAACATGACAAAACTATAACAATTATAAACAAATGAATCTTCTGAATCTGATTCCAAATCAGACCAGTTGTGAGGAAATACTCACCTCAGGTTTTTGAGAGGAGTTGTGAAATCTTCGTACACTTCCAACTATTGAGTGTACACTGAACAGAGGTCCAAATTATTGTGCAAGTACGATTATTATTGACACCTGACAACACTGTTGGGGGCCTCCTTCTGGCTCAGGCCCCAAGCATTTGCCTGGTCCCCGTTGGCAAGTGTGCCTCTGTCTATCAGAATCAGTAGATTGTCTCTTCAGCAGTTTGCATGTCCTGCACGTGCAGAGTTGTCTGTTGGTGGCTCTAACTCAGGATCCTTTGTGATGATCCTCTCAAATTGCATCCACTGTATCTCAGGTTTTCAGAGAAATTCCAGCTTGCGTAGACTGAGTTCAAGTGGTGTCAAAGTGCACCGTGTTTGCAAAAGAGGCTAAACTGAGTGACACTCATCAGAGATGATGATGATTCATGTTCCTCGGTAAATTAGGACGGCGTGGATTTGTCTGCTGCAGCTGGCAGCGGCAGCAGCAGCAGCAGCACCTCCTGGGATGTCAAGGGACGAGCCCCACATCTAAACGGCCATCATGCCAGCAAGTTAGTTATCAGCTGCTCATCCACCATGAGAGCACAGAGACAAAGCTGACACGCAGCCACATTCGCATTAATAACTGCTTGTGTGAAGGGATGAAACACTGGGCTAATTGACCGAGACACTGAGCACGGAAGTCTTCAATATAGAGAGCAAAAGCATAATGTATCATCTGGAAAAAAAAATGCACAGAGTTTAGAAATGATACTGAGTCTGCACTTCCATCAATATCTGTTCACTGTGCTCGTTTGTCTACTACAAAGACACTCGTTCCCGTTAACAACACTTGACTGCAGGAATGACCCAATCAATGTGAACTATTGGTCCTGGTAATTTGAGCTATCCTGGAGCACAGTGCTGTTTTATACTCCCACTAACTGCATGCAATGTTGGCGTTTTGTCATTGCATCTGCCTTTTAAACTCATTAATATTGATGTAAAAAAAAGGAGTGGGGGAAAAAAAATCTTTACATTCACTGTTACAATAAGTGTCCTCGGAGACCCGTAACAAAAGGAGTCACTGTTTTATGTATTTAGTTTAGAATTTATATTCCATACCATCTTTCAGTTCTAAGGTTTTACCTCTCAGGACATAGTAAAACACTTTTCCGCTTTGCCAAAACATATAACATTGTTTAATATTATAGAAAAACCAAATACAATTCACAGTTCAGTAGCTAGCCGCACCACTTTTAGCAGTAGTAACTTGAATGATCATTTTCTGTATCATATTATCAGTCTCACATCATTGTGGAGTAATTTGGGGCTCTCTTTATAACTTTCCTTGGATGTATTGATGGTTAATGGCCCTTTGCTTGTGCACAGCTTGCTAAGGTCTTGCCACATTTCATTCAGGCTGAGGTCTGGAGTTTGAGTGGGACGTAGCAACCTTGATTGTCTTCTTTTTCAGTGAGTCTGTTGTAGATTTGCTCTTTTGCTGGAACTCTGTGTCCTTTTTTATGAGCCAGTTTACCCAAGCTTGCGACAGGTAGCCTCGTATTTCTGCATAGATAAGATGGTATACAGAGTTTGTGGAGCACCCAGTGACTGGAAGATCCTTTGGCTGAAAAACAAGTCCAAACTGTCAACTTTTTAGGTACGCTGCATTTGTGCAGACATATTGGATTTGGGTTTTTTTGCCAACAGTTGCACCATATATTATGGCCAGACAGCTTTACTTTGGTTCCGTCTGTACAGAAAACATTGTTCCAAGAATCTTGTGGTTTGTTCGAATGCAACTTTCAAGTCTATAGACTCTGATATGTAATTCTTAGGCTTTTTACATTACATAATCTGACCTTGTTGAGAACTTGCTGGGATGTTCACCCCTGGGATGATTGATGACTGTGTTTAATATTTTCCAGTAGTTAAAAAGCCTTCTCAGTATAAAGTGATGAACCCCAAACTGTTTGTAAATGCTTTTGCAACAGTAAAGGCCTTTTCTTATACGTTTCCTCTTTGGCATTGTATTACCACCCGCCTGAATACTAGAGAGCAGCAAACTGCTATTATTCAGGTGCTCCCACTTAGTGTTGATTGTTTAATCGGGTACATCGATAAGCAGCACCTACCTTAGCTTTAGTTAAATCAGTAAATCTGTAATGTTGATAAGCTACTGCATGTGTTGGTGTTTATATAAGCTTGTATTTATACTATATGTTGGAGAGCTAGTAGGGACTGTTAATAATAATACTGAAAATAACAATAGAAATAGTATTATGATGATGATTATGATTATTATGATTTAATGATAGCTTGCTACATAAAACTTTAGATTTGAACGTGTGCTTTTTTGTTCACCTGACTCGAACCATCGTGTTGCATTTTCACCGTAAGCCTCAAATATCTGAAGTTCCACTTAGACCTTATTAAGTTTCCTTCTTCTGATTACACAAAATCTCGGTAAAGATGTGACTTCTAATGTGATGGTAATTACATTGATGCCCAATTACTCATGACATCACGTTCCCATTCAGCATCTCACTACATGTTGTTGCTCATGTTCAGCGATGCCTGTTTGGACACAAATGTTTATGGTGATGGTTCAGTCCTCCATGTTTTTAATTTACCTTTACTAAAGGGCAGTAAAATAAATGCACATTACATGATGTTGGTTACAAAATATGCACGTTATGACTTACAGATCTATTCATATATCAGACACATTTCCCATCATGTCATGTGGATGCTGCACTTGTTTTCATATTAGTTGTGAAATCGCTTAGTGGCCTTCAGGATTAACAAGACATCATATCATATTGTCCTTATGTTCATTGTGCCCTGCCTTTATCTAAATTTGACCTTTAATGTATTTTTTCTCTAACAGGATGCAGGTTAACAGAGACTTTTAAGAGCAGGATAAGCGTAAATGTTTCTAAATGCATGGCTTTTAAAAAGACTAAAAGCCCAACAACCTTTTATGAGTTTGTTGTTCGGGGAGGAGAGGAGGGCCTGGGATGGGACACAGTTCTGTCTGTTTACTGCTTCATGCGGAAAGACAGCAAGTTTTCATTTCCGGGCTTAGCAGTGGGCCACGGGGGGGTGAACCGGGCTCAGCTTGGTGTCTCAAGCATGAGGAACGCGGCATTCGTTTGGTTGTTGGTGGCTTGGTTGAAGTCTTTTAATCCGTATGGAGTGGAGAGTCCTGCCGGAGCCTTGACCTCCCTCCATCTGCTCCCATTATCCCTGTAATCCCATCTCATTCTCTCTGTCTGCCTGTCTGTTGTGCTTTCTCGCCCTCTCCACTTTGCTCTCTTACTCTTTTTGCTTTCATTTTTTTTTTTGCTCTCCCTTTAGGGAATTAGTCGGAGTGGAGGCAAGGATGAGACAAGGCTTGACATGATTCTTGGATGGATAAAAGTGTGTGTGTCTGTGCGTGTGTGAGGGAGAAAAGAGAGGCTTGAAGTGTGAAGTGTCAGGGTATAAGGTAGAGATTTCTTGTCTGTGTTTGCGGTCCGTGTTGAACACATGTATCTGCTTGTGTCACTCACATTGTGAGTAAACAAACAAACCAGTTATCCGCCTGTGACTGTGACTTTTCTTTGCTTTTTGTCTGGTTATGGCACCGTTCACTCTTGAGGAAATGGACGAACGTCGCCATGACAAAAGAGCGGTTTCTATAGTTTTTTTTTTTTACTGGAAACTCTTTTTAACGCACATCTGCTCTTTTTACCAGGCACACAAATCCTGAGTAGGATTTGTGTGTTTTGATATTTCAATCCCTTCATTTTCACAAGTCGTTTAATACCGTGCCAGCTGCTATAAGAGCATCGCGCAAGCGCCATTAATTTTAACCCAAAGGTTGTTCCTGCCCATCTAAAACAGCCAATTTGAGGCTGTTCTTTGACTGCAGTAACTCCTGTTGGCACAACAATTAATGCATTGATTCATTTGGTTAATTAGCTAAATGAATAATTTACTTAGACACGCAGAGGCCCTTGTTTGACCGCGGAGCTCCCCTTTCTTGAAAAAAAAAAACACATGCCGAGTGCAGCTTTTTTTTTATCAAACTATCCGTCTTCCGTTCCCCGTCTTCATCTTGCCTGAGGGCTGGTCTGCCGCTGTGCAAAAGGGAACGCTCTGGACAAGTCAAGCTTTTCATGTGGCATATCTTGTTTTTCTACTTCTGTCCAAATGAAGCTATTACCTTGTCACCTTTGCAGCCGAGTACTGAACCCAGAGAAAAGAGAACGTCATTTCCTCGAAAAACATTTTCATACATTTCAAAAGAGATGAAAACACAAACCCGTACAGATCATAAGAAGTGGCACATCTACATTCATGCTTCATGTGGAAAAAAGGAGGAAAGACTGAGGAAGATGATTCTCAGAGTGGTTGCTGTTGTTCATGAGCTTCTCAATTTACATGAAGTCGTTTGTATTATTGCAGTTCCTTGTAAAAGAGAAGCTAAAACATTATACTTTAGACATTGGACAAGCAAGAGATTTGTATTTGCACCTGCAGATGACAGCTCATACTGCCGTCTTCAAACAAAAGTTCATCTTGTCTAAATATATGTGAACAGAAAAGTATTCTAAAGTATCCTGTTACAGTAACAAGTTGAATCCTGATCAGAGTGCTTTTTGAATACACCTGTTCAACAAGTTTTTGAAGCTTTCTTTTCAAGAGAAATAGTTTAAAGAATATAGCCAAACTTTGTATGTCTTTAAGCTATTAGGGTCTAATGTACAGATAAGAAAAATGGAGCATTATTGTATCATCTTCTCCTTTATCATCGTCATGGTTTGCCTCATTTGCTTCAATTGGACAAACTGATTCACTCATCTTAATTAATTCATTATTTTTTGTCTGGCTTCATTGTATGGCGCAGGGATGGTGCGCACATACCCCCTACCATCCAGACCTAAACCTTCAACTGTGTCATCAGATGTGAGTCACTGGATCACATTCCTTTTCAGTGATATGCAGATGACACCCAGCTCTTTATGAGGCCCAAAGAAAATGAGCACTTCAGGCCTTTCTTGGTAACATTAATTCTCTGATGACTTCTATGTTTCGTTGTTACTTCTAAAATAAAACTGTCACGAGTTGGTAGATGACAAAAATTAAACCAAAAGCGCTGCAGAGCAGGGTTAACAAAAAACACAAGCGCAAAAATCCAAAACCATGACAGGACACAGGTGCAGACAATCAGGGCAGATGGAACCAGGGAGGTCAAGACAGAACTGAAACACAAAGACACGGGTTTCAAATTAAAACAGAAACAGACCAAACTGTTACAAAAACAAATAAAACTTGATAACATCAATTCCTGGATGACTTCTATGTTTAATTGTTACTTCTAAAATAAAACAAACAAAAAAAACCAACATATATATATATATATATATATATATATATATATATATACGGTGTATATATATATATATATACGGTGTATATATATATATATATATATATATATATATATATATATATATATATATATATACGGTGTATATATATATATATATATATATATATATATATATACATATATAAGCAATCTGGATGGCAGTACTTTGACCTCTAATGCTAATGAATTTGCTAATGAATTTCAACATGATTACCGGTAAACATTATTATCACCCACTTAACATTTGATATTCCAGGAGATAGATTTTCCTCATTTTTTTTTTGTATGACTTCACAAACCAAGTGGGTTTGTGAACTAAGACTTGATTAGAAAGACAGGATTAGGATAAATGAAGAGAAACAGCTGGTTTTAATCAAGACAACTGCCGACTCATCTCACAGATTTCTTCCCCAACTAGAGCACATGCACACACACACACACACATGCATGCACACACACACACACACACACACACACACACACACACACACACACACACACACACACACGCACACACACACTGTAAAATGTGTGTGTGTATCACCAAATCGAGTACTTAAATGTGCTACTGCAGTGATTGTACTACAGGGTTCTTCCATGCAGTGTTAATGCTGTCCCAATTTGAAACTGTTGCTAAGCTCTAACACTGGAATTGATGATTTCTTCTTTGTAATTTTCACTCACTTCTTTGTAATTTTCACTTTAATTTCAAACAAAATGAACCCAATTCATCCTATCCTCAGCTTTTTTATGGTTATTTCGTCTTTGGTGTCAAGGATCAAATGCTGTAAAATATTTTTGATACCATGAACTTGACAAAGCGGTGTCCTACCACATCGGCTAGGAAGGCAATCACTGGGGATTTCAAGCATTCCACACTCAATTTTCTGACTGTTATGAGTGCAGGACTGGGTTTCATGGAGTGTGCTGGCGGGAGGCGGACTTGTCACTGTGAACACACTAATACCTAAAATGCACACAGGCTGCACTAAATCGCTCAAACACATGGATCTACACACACATTTACTGTACAACACGACAACGTATTCACTTTGCATTCCGGTTTGGCAAAATGCCATTTCGTGTCATAACAGATGGTAGTGAGGAAATGCTGTGAGCGGCATGTGCACATCATCCTTTGTACACAGATATGCATTTATATCTGTTTGTCTCGTAGAGTAACTCGCTCATTTGTGATTGTTCACGCGCAAAAGTGTGTGCATAACCAGTGAGTACACATCCAGTAAACACATGTTTTTTCCGCATATTTTTTGGCTCATGCACACCAAGTTAAGATTATCATCTGGAGTGTTTGTGTTTTCATGCAGGAGTCTCACCCGAGCCACGCAGCGATCTTCCACTGACTCCCAAACTATTTTCCCTCTTTGCCTGTTTATATTTTGCAGTAGCATTGCATTTTTGCTTTTATGTATTCTGTTTTATTTTTCTGGCTATTTAAATGGTTCATTAAGAGACACCAAAATAGAAAAAGGTTATTTCAAACTCTCACTATTGTTAGTTGCATTGCTCTTTTCACTGAATTCAAGTGAGATCTGTTTTTTTTGTTGCTTTTTTTAATTTCCTTGCTCAGCAGTGGTTAATACCTGTATTTTGTTGAAATTGCAATTCTTACTTTCGTGTTCTGTCAAAAGGCTGTTGTTTTCATTGTTCTTTGATTGAATGGCTCTTGGTATTTTTCTGTTAGCACAGAGGGGAGTATAAAGATGTTCGTGATCAATAAGCATAAAGACTGCTTCATTAACATATTTCAAATTTGTGAAGATGAACGGGTATCGGTGTGATGAAGTGAACGAAGCTTGCCGACAGTAGCGGGAAGAGGGTTGAATTATCTGAGGATAATTGGTGTGCTCGCTGAGCTAAATTTGCTGTGTACACAAATATATTCATCTGCTTTTTAAACGTATTCAAATGGCAACGACAGCTAAAGCAGAAGACATTAAAGGAATCAAAGCCAAACCTTTGTGCTCGCTTTTGAACCGCGACTGAAGTCGACAAAGGCTGTTAGAACTGCTGAACTTTATTGTGGAGTGTGAACTGAATGAAGGTAATGTGCCAGATTGACTGTGTGCTCTACAGTTGGAGTTGAAGATCAAACACTGAGAGGAGAACAAGTGCTACGTGGGAAACGTCAGGTCAAGAGTTGGTTATCATCAGAAATAAAGTTTCCAGTTGTAGTTAAATGGCTGACAGGTCTGGTAAAGTGAAGTTAATTACTTTACAATTTATAAGGGTGTCAAAAGTGTCTGGTAGTTTTGCTACATGGGTTACATCTTTAGTGGGATCATTTCTCATAATGTATCAAGTCTTGTGTAACCCAAGGTTGGCCCGCTGAACAGTGAACAAATTAGCCAATCAGTGTGAATATATCCGGGACTTTAAAGGCACTTTAAAATGCTAAATATGCAGCTATCAGCGGTGAGTCCTTTGTCCAGTGAATCAAGGAACAAGAGTCAAGTAATCTTCATTCAGTTCAAAAAGGGTTGATCCTACCACCAGTTGTGGAGGTTTAATTGAGTCCAAGGTAGTTTGCCATCAAGGATTTAAGAGGGATTCTTTGTCCAAATCCATTCAAAGGTTTCAACTAAAAAAACCTGACCTGAAACAGGTCAGAAAAGAGTAATCAATATCTCTTAAATCAAAATTCATTATCAGTTGTACAACATTTCTTATCTTAAATTCTCAAAAATGGTTTCAACATTTACCCAATACAAAATATCATAGGGAAAACCACTATATTTAAGTGTTACAATAGCTTTAAATAAAGCCAAAAGTGCCACAAAACACTTCACAAACAAAAGTACAAACCTTTAGTCGTTCGGGGCTAGAACAAAAAGCCAAATCAAGTTACAACTCAAAATCAAATCTTTCAATGGGCTTTTAAATGGAAATGCTAAGCGCTAATTGTTTATGCTAGCAGGTTGTTAGCGCCTTTTACAAGCGCGAGTTCGGCTCGACAACACATAGCCTATGACTTAGAGTCAACATAAGAAAAGTAGCTCACCGCTGATAGCTGCATATTTAGCATTTTAAAGTGCCATTAAGATCGCCGTCTGCCCACGTTGCACCAACCCAGCGTTGATCACCAAGTGGATGGAGGAAGTGACCCCAGGCTGACCCGGATATATTCACACTGATTGGCTAATTTGTTCACCTGCTCACTGTTCACCGGGCCAACCTTGGGTTACACTTGTTTTATACATTCTTCCAGCTAATCTGCCTGAAGTAATTGAAGATAAACATGCAAAAGTATCTGTCATCGCCAGATAACCTGAAGACTTTAGCATAATTTAACATAAAACACAGAATGCAACTCTTCAAGAAACTTCTTTACCTGGATGTTAAAGACAGTTGTAGTGAAACTGCTGCACATATTTGTTGATGTTTCGCTTTGCTGTGCACAAAGTACAGTAGAAAAAATATGTTAAAAATAGAGACGCATGTGTTGCCACAGCTAACACCATGATAAGATGGTTCAGTTTATACTCAAGGAAAGATAAACACAGCCTAATTCAGCCATGACCTGCAGTCCATCAACACGGAGCCTCACGCCTAAAAGCTTTTCCGCATTTGATGTCAATGTCACTATTTCAAATTCTAACAGTCCAAAAATCTTAAAATGAATGTTTGGAAATCCAAGAATCTTCCTCTGCATTGCTACAAAAAGCTTAGACAATCACACCATTAAAAAAAAACTGCTTGGTGAAGTGAAAATCGTAACCCTTTAGTTATAGCCCTTTACTTTAACCCATTAAATATGCACAAACTGCCCCTATCAAAATGTCACGGTTTTTGCAAGGTCTTGTGTAAGGCGCCTCTTGTGATTGTGGGAAAACACGTTGCTCTGTTTTAGAAGGGCCACATATTTTGAAAAAACGACAAGAAATTGAAGAGATTATTGAAACTACTAAAACTGGGTTATGAACTCTCCAGTGCGTTGATAAAACCTGGAAGGCTCAGGGTGAACCATAATCTTCCAGGAAGAAACACAGTTAGAAAAAAATATTGATGATTGTGTCTGGACATTACTTAAACATCTGGTGAAATCTAATGAAAGAACATCAGCAGTAGTACTTACAGTAATTAATTTGCTAGGGAGTATAAAGGTTAGACCAAAGGGAAAGAACAGTCATGTGGTCTGGTGAGTGCTGAATTATTCCCAGAGCGACTGGAACAACAGGGGAAACTGATGAAGTGGTGCAGCCATTAGAATAGAATAGAATAGAATAGAATGCCTTTTATTGGCATTTATACATGTACAGTGAAACTAGAGCATCTCCCTCTTCAGTGCAACACAGTAATATATGACGTACATTTGAGTAGAAAAAAGTAAAAATAATAAATACTTAATGTGCAAAAATGTAAGAGTGATGGGTATGCAGATGATAGAATAGCAGGAGGTTTTGTTATTGCACATAAAATGTTTGCACAAAGTCCAGCTGGAGTGGGGTTGAAGTCGGACTGTAATTACGCCATGTTAGAGTTTAGGGTGGCGATGGCTTTCAGGAAGAATCTATTTGTCCTGGTCCTGGACCTGTAGCGTCTCCTTGAGGGCAACAGGTCAAACAGTTCAAAGCCAGGGTGGGAGCTGTCCATCGCGATATATCTTGGCTCTGCTGATTAGGGGTGTGCAAACAAGGGTACCTCACTATTCGATTTCGATTATTGGAGCTTCGATTCTTCGATTCTTTGATTATAACGATTGTGGATTCGATTCGATTATTGGTGCCACGATTCTTCGATTATTGTGATTTTTAATGCTTTTTTCCATACAAGATTGATTTGGTCTTCATCTGTGGCTACATTTGTAAATAAATAGCCAATCAATTAACTCAGTTCCTCTAACAACACTCATTAAGCAAATAACAAGGTTTTTTGAACATTTGACATGTATTTTTCAAAGACACAAAATAATTTATTTCATTACTATGTAAACATTTGCTCTTTGACTTACTTAACTTTAACCAGGGAAAGCTGCACTTGCATGAGAGCCCCCTCTACTGGCGGAAAACACTGAAAACGGTCAAGCCCTGGATTTAATGAGTTCATTAATTCAAGTAAACCAGATATGTACTTACATCAAATTTATTTAGTGTAAACATATCTGCCATATTTCAAGTGAACAATAAGAAATTTGCATTCTTGAAAATGAAATGATTCAGCAGCTTATTCAGTCTGAAATCTGGATAGGATAACTTTAAAAAAAAAATATATATATATATATATATTTTTTTTTTTTTTTTAATTAATCGATTCAAATCGTCACGTGACGCATCGCGATGCATCGACACATCGATGAATTGCACCCACCTCTACTGCTGATGCAGCGGGGGGTGTAGGCATTATACCTGGTTTCTGCTGTTGACAATTCCATGATTCAGTCTTGGTTTAGGGACCATAAGACATCATTTTCATGGACACATATCGCAGACCAGTAGCGACTGTTTTCTCGGGGGGGGCTGCTATGCCAAACTCCTAAATGGACATATACCAAAAAGCAAGCAAATAATGTACTAATGTGCCTCTCAGATACAGCTGTAGTCATAGGAGTTGGGATGATGATCTTGAGCAGAGCCACAGTCTCTGAGAAGAAGTCCTGAAGGTTATTCCCCATGAAGAGCTGGTACAGAGCCACAGAACTCATCATTGCTGTAGATGAGGCCCAGTTCAGTTTTCAACTTGTTCTTGTTCCGCAAAAGATAAACGTCCATGGTGGTGTTGTTCAGTGCTGCTTCAGGGTTGTTGTAGTGCAGGATTCTGTCTGCTTGTAGCAGTGCAGCATTGATCAGATGCTTGGTGAAGGAGAACCGGTCTTTTCCATGGCCTAAGATGGTGTCACAAACCTAAAACATGAATGGATCAATTTAACAGAATATGGAGATGGGTATAAGTCAGCTTTACAATATATATTGTCTAATATATAAAAACTAAATATTTTATGTATTATGTGTTCATTTAAAGGAGCATGAGGCTCCTTTTAAGAAATGAGACTCTATAGCGCCACCCTTCACCACGACAGCCGTCGGGGGTACTGCAGCCAACAGTGAAGCCGGCACGGGAGAACGGGGAGAACGTACATGCAGCGTCATGTGACGTCACATCCACAGCCCAGTGCGGGAAATTCGGCCCCAGCACTGCAGCACATTTTGCGGCACACAGCCTGTTCAAGGCAACGGAGAGATGCGCTACAGGGCTCATTCTTTTTGGTTTGGAACGCTTCATCTGACATTATTACTAGAAAACTTAAAACGTTAACGAATTTTTTTCATAAATCCTGCCTCAATCCTGCCTCATGCTCCTTTAATTTAAAGGGAAAATGCAAATTAGCATAGCACCTCTATAAAAGTAGACTATTATATTATACATGGCCTATTCTAAGGTGTGTTCTCACCTTTCTGCACAATACATTGAACATTGTAAAAGACCAACAGCACACATTTAGCTTCTATCTCACCTCTGTAGCTCCCCTGTGAAGGTCAGTGTGGGCCGGTCTTTGCCACCTGAGATACCATTGTGTTCTCCACAGAAAGTAGGGAAAGAACCTCTGAACAGGACCAGAAGAGAAAAGTTAAGCTTTACTTTCCAGGTAAAATAACAAGAAATGTTAAGTTCAAGCATCACAGGGACAACACATCATAGATATTAATTTACTTGATATTTTGAATGTTGTCTGTCAAACTCACCTTGTAACAGATGGCAGTGACGGAGCATGGGTGTTGGTATGTAAATCCAGCTGCATTCAAATGCAGCTTTGGGGTCACTAGGGCGGCTCCTATCTCTTGTATTACAGAGGCAACTTTCCGTAAATCTCATTGAAAACCTTGGGGATGTGCTGGGGAAGACTGTACCCACCATCCCAACTCTCATCACCAATAGAAAAATGTAGTGAAACATTAATGCAACTCTTGATGTTAATAAATGACATGAATCTGAATAGTCTAATAAAAGAGTTTTAGAGCGCGTGACTTCTTTTTTTATCCAGACATTGTATATTAATGTACACTGTTTAACAGAATTTCCCCAGTCACCATGTCTACTGTATGTATTATATCTTTCACTGAATTAAACATTTTGATTTGCTGATTGCCATCAAATAGGATAACCTAAAACCCAGAAAGGCAGATGTTCTCATTGAACCACTCAGGAACTTTTATTTTATTTTATTTTCACAGTCACACCCTCCAATGAGAAGGAAAGGAAGATATAATGTCCTCCTTTTTATTTCAATCACAGTTGGAGGGTTAAGTCTTTAAATGAACATTTCATCTGCAGTGGAGAGATGAATTCTTCTATCTTTTAATGCACATAATAGCCATTTCCATTGTAAGGTCCAGTCATTACAGGACACCGAAAGAAACCATTCTCATCGATCACATAATGCACATTGTAAACAATTATTGAATTACTGAATCAATTAAGGGGACGGTACTTTTATGGAGGCATTTGTCATTGCGGCCTGAATGGTTTATAGCCAGCAAGCTGAGGTGCACCATCATCCAGCGAAAAGCAGTCACACCACAACAGGTGAACATGTGATGAAATATAATATTAGTTCTAACTGCTGCTGTTAAAAAAATAAAAAATAAAATAAAATAAAACACTGGCAGTCAGACTGAAGAGACGTATCTATGCAGTCTAAAAGAGAAATGACTAATTTCTTCTCTTTAATGCGCATGGTACCAGCTTGAGAACACGAGATGATGCAACTGGCAGCATTAGCAATGTACAGCAAGGTACATCCTTGTAAAGAGTCCTCATTATGTTCACATATTCTATATTGCTCTTCTTATACTACTTCAGCCCCTCTTTTGCACACCGTTTATCTCGCGACTTCTGTCCACCCAACAAAAATACTTCAAAAATCAAAAATGGTTGAAGATGGGACAGCTTCTTCTTGTCTAATTGTAGTATTTTGGAACTAGGCAGGAATTGTATAAATATCTTTCGTGATGATATTGTTAAGTCCTGGAAGAAAATCATGGTAATTTCAAGCAGTTTGGAAGCAGTATATTGTGGAAGAGACTTGTTCAGTCTCCTTGGATAAGATTTGGGACTTAGCAAAGCTTTGACATAATTTTCCTATTTTTTCTTTTTCTCATTCTTCTTTTTTTTTAAATAAAAGTAAGTTGGGAAAGGTCAGCACCTGTTATTGACTATAGCACCCTGTACTGTGAACTGGAGGGATAGACTCAGACCCATTCTCAAATCTGAGCAGGATGGAACAGGTATAGAACATGGATGGATGGATGGATGGATGGATGGATGGATGGGTGGATGGGTGGATGGATAGATGATGGTTGGATGGATGCATGGATGGATGGATGGATGGGTGGATGGATGCATGGATGGATGGATGGGTGGATGCATGGATGGATGGATGGATGGGTGGATGGATGCATGGATGGATGGATGGGTGGATGGATGCATGGATGGATGGATGGGTGGATGGATGCATGGATGGATGGATGGATTCATGGATGGATGCATGGATGGATGGATGGGTGGATGGATGCATGGATGGATGGATGGATGGGTGGATGGGTGGATGGATGCATGGATGGATGGATGGATGGATGCATGGATGGATGGATGGATGGATGAATGAATGGATGGACTGGCAGCAATGGTTTGAGCCACTCCAAACCTCCAGTCACCTTTCACTTAATTAGATAAATGTTGTCATTTTAATAGAATTTTCTCTGGTTTCGAGTGTCACCTCTGACACTTGTCGGAAACATAGCCCACTTATGATACATTTAAGTATTTTAATGGAAGCGTAACAAGGATTGCTATTTTGCATTAAAAACTGACATAATGAACTCATTTCCTGCAGTTTTGAAACTCTAGTGTTTGCTGCAAAGACTAAGCAGATGGTAAATTGCTTTGCCTTCAGTATTGTAAGCAAACTGACACTAAAAGTTTCTCCTATGTTTTTTTGTCTCTTTTAAAATTATGTTTTTAATTAATGTCTGTCGGTCCTAAATTCTAAACATCGACTACAGCAAATCATTTATATGCAGATGCATTAAATAAAAATGGTCATTTATAGGATTTATCTGTTGGCAGTGATTTTAAGTTCAACCTCTTTAGCTTAAAATAGAAAGTGAGACTTATCAAACTGGTGCAGAGGAACAGGGTTTAACTAAAAAAAACATTGCAAAAAGAGAATTAAGAACTAATACAGGGTTGTATTGCTTTGTTTACAGGCTAGGTGTCTTTCTAGCACTTGTGATTTAAGAACTAGACGATGAGCTCCAGTAGGCTACGTCTCACCCTGTCATGCCTTAAGGATTAATGATTGCGTATACCTCAAGTTATGGAGGAAATCCAGAGGTTAATGGGATTGTCAGCTCTTATCAGTCATGTGCCCGTGTAAGGCTCTTGGTCAGTGACTCAACTCTACAATATGATCCATATTTAAATAACTTGGGATAAACAATGAGCAATCTTGCCTTATAGAAACAGAACTTAGTCATGGACCCGAGGTAATGCATGGCTGCAACTCATTTGTATCGGACTTAATGTTTTTTTTGTAAGATAAGCACTAGGTTTTAGGAAATGTGGATTCATAGCACAACAATCAAACGGAAATGAATTCAAATGAAACTGTCCCCTTGAATTGGTTCTGTGTGTTGTTATCAAGGTGTCTGTTTGCCGTTCTTGTGATCAGAAGACTGGATTGTTATTCCACATCTTACAGGCGCGCTGCCAGTTGTTTAATTCCCAGGAAAGTTAAAGTGTTTGCCAACACTGGCAATGAGAATTAGAAAATGACTCAGGGAGAATTGAGCTCTGATGGAGACAGTAATTGAAGATATGCAGAATCAGAGATAACAGTATCATTGAATTCATTGTTTTGAACAAAAATGTTCACTGATTAAACGTACTGAACATTGTATGCATATGAATAACCTGATGTGTTGCCCCCGGCAGCCCAGCCATCTGTACACACATACCGATAAAGGTTTTTCAGGAAATGTTGCTCTTCTTTTGTTCTCCTTTTGTTCTCCAGTATCGATGCAAAATCACTAGTGTTAAACTAACACGAGACAGTGTGTATATACGTCCACTTTTTTATACTGTTATCTACACTAACACTTTTAAAATAGTTAATTATCTAACACGGAACCAAAGTTACTCCAACACTGTATTGTGTTCAGGATCAATACATGTGATCGGAAATAGGGTGTGGTCAATATAACACTGCAGGTGTTTGAAAACATGCCTAACTCAAAAAAGAAACGCACTAACCCGTGATGGAATATAGGTCTCATTTTACTCCAAACAGTGTCAAAATAGCACTAAAACATGTGGACACATACACACTTTCTAGTGTGAATTTAACACTGGTGAATCTGATGTGAAATAGCAGCAACAGGATCTCTCTGGGACATTTATGCAAAGAAAACGACATTGTTAAAAGAAATTTGGTGCTAATGTGTCGACAATCTTTTCCTGTGAGCCTCCTACTCCTAAGAAGTCGTCTGCATGCTGAAGTCATGCTGCCTCTGCAGCTGCTCACTAATTGACGTGTGCATCGCCATAATATGGCGAGAGTAGTCCTATTTATTTGTGTGTGGGCAGAAGCCACAAGGTAGCTTCCTCGTGTCTTGCCTTTCTGCCAGCTTCTGCTGCAGCGGGATCAATTAATGTCTGCATGTGTGTATAAGTGTCTGTGTGTGTGTGTGTTTGCCTCTTTGTAATTGCAAGTGTGTGTGTGGGAGGGCCAGCACACGTGTTTTCAGATCAAACAACTATGTTGGTAATTGTGTGTGCACGCGTGTGTGATGTAAAGCCCTCCTGTTGAACTGCAGCCCCAAAGCACCTCCTCTAATATGCTGAGCACACAGGAGAGCTCCCTCTTCTTCCGACTTATTTCTTTATTTTGTTTTTCTGTTTATCCCAGATAGGCATCAACACTTTCTCTTGCTTTCCATTTTTCTTGCTGACTGAGAAGTGTTTTCTTTCCATCTTTTTTTGGCACACGTATTATGGCCACTTCCTTCGGTATATTTCAAAAACATCAGGCAGAGCATTCAGTATATATATCGACTGATTTATTTTCTCAACCGCATCTCTCTTTCTATTCTTTTTCACAGTCCCCCCAGTGTTTTCTTTCGTCTGCTCTCTTCTGATTGTTTCACACTACCTCCTCTACATTTTGGTGGTATCGCTCCCACCCTCCACACCGGCTGGTTCCTTATCGCACTTCCATCTTTTTCTTTCAGATCTTTCCAATTACATTTTCCCACGGTCGTGACTATATATGCCTGCCTTTTTTTTTCCACTTCTTGGGGACGCGCATTCCTCACCCTCTCTCTCGCTGTGGCTCGTGCTATCAATGTGAGTGATTGTGCAATCCTGCGGCGTGTAAAAGACATGAGGAGACTGTCAAACAGATCAATAGACGGTGTCTGAATATGGCTTCTAACCCCCTTACAAGCAGCATTATTCAGACACACACACACATACACACAACCTCGCTCATGCAAACCTGCATGTTGAAAAGCAGTCATGGATGTGAAAAAACAAATACTTTGTAGCTTTGCGTTTTCCTTGCAGACAAATGTAGAAACCCTGCAGATGTACATGTCTGAATAAACACAAACAAAGGACACGCAACATATCTCTATCCAACAGAGACAGATATAAAAAAAATGAAAGTCGCACATTTGAGGCAGTGGTTTGGGTCGCGTAGACAGGAGGAGGGATTATTGTGCTTTACCGTGATCGATTTCCTATCTCAACCGGCAGAAATGAGTAAATCTGAATAAAGACAGGCAAGTTAAGAGTTAAAGGATGGACACTACTCTTTCTGACTCTCCATAGGCGCACAAGCACACACTTACACACACAGTGCCACGATAATGTATTACAAGTGTCTGATCTCTTATCTATGCCCCATAGTAGTGGCCACTACAAAAAGTGGAGCTGGCACCATGCACCGCAGTGTTTGTCAGATCATCTATCAGCTTGAAACGGCTTCGGCACCCAGGGTATTGAAGCTGCAAATCAGTTATATTAGACCTCTGTAATGCCTGCATCCACAAGAATACTTCCAGTTATATCTTATATTTTAACTCACATTCCTGCGATTTTCTGTAAGTTTTCACCTCTGCAGTAGAATGAAAACATGCAAACAATGGAAAAAGTACAAAGTCAGACCGGTCAGTTGAAATTAGTGAAAATCTAGGCCAAAGTTTGGAAAGGATTCAGGAGGTTTACGATTGTTTGAAGCTGAAATAAGCAAGAAAGTTACAGTGAAATCACTTCCAGCAGTGTGTTGGTAAAAAGGATTCAGTGTGGAAACAGAGCAGGAGGAATTTGAGTTGTAGTTGTTCTTTTAAAGGAGCTTGAGGCCGGATTGTGGCAGGATTTATGAAAAAAATCCGTATACATTTTAAGTTTTCTAGTAATAATGTCAGATGAAGCGTTCCAAACCCAAAAGAATGAGTCCTCTAGTGCAGGGGTTCTTAACCTTTCTGACCTTGGGGCCCAATTTTTTCAGTACAGAGTGGCCCGGGGCCCATTAAATATAAACACTGTATAGCAGGGGTATTCAACTTTAAGAGGTCCATTTAGAGAAAATTTACTCAAGCGAAGGTCCAGAACATCATAATATATATATATATATATATATATATATATATATATATATATATATATATATATATATATATATATATATATATGTGTGTGTGTGTGTATATATATATATTCAAGTAGCCTCATAGTTGTATCAACATCTGCATCTGACTGTTATATTAAAAAAAGTACATATTTGCCAATTTTTTTTTTTTCTCTTAAAAATAAAGTAGATTTTATTTTATTTTTCAAATGCTATCTTATTTTATTTCTCTACCAGCAGTTTGAATTTCCCCTTTTCTTTGTTAATTGTTTCAACACATTTTTATACTAAATTAATATAAACACATCTTAACAATTTAAGGTTCAGGTTCTCATATGCATGTGGAGGTGCTCATTGATGAGCCTGAAACGATATTTAGTTTTAATTATGTTCACTGTGGAGAAAGCTGCTTCACAGCTGTATCTGGACCCAAACATGGGTGTTTTAAGATGCTCAGCTTATTTTTCTGTGACTTCAGTTCAGACTTGAGTGGATATGTTTGATGAAAAACTTTGTTTTGTTTCAGTGGCGTTTCACTTTCGCACTTTGAACGCCACGGTCTCTGAACGTATGAGACACTGGTTTTGTCCCAGTGGGAAGACTGAACAGGATGAATTTGTCCATTCCGGGTTGCATATTTAAAAATACAGCGAGGACAAAACTTAGTTTGATTTTACTTTAAGTTATTTACATTAATAAGTTGTCAGGACTCAGTGTGTCGGGTTTCATCCGAGCCTGATCAGCTGCGACGGGCACAGCCCGCACCGCAGCTCTCTGGTCGCGCTGCAGCAGTTACTTTCTGATGCTTTTTCGAAAGCCCGAACAGTCCAGTCCAGCAGACACGACAGCCCACGCATCTACATCTACCATCCTTCAGCAGTAACGACAGAGCCTACCGCCCGAGCGGCAGCCTCAGCCGACCTCCCCGGCCGCGGGGACGCGCCGGGATAAATGAGCACCCCGCGCTCGCTCGCTCTGGGCGCAGACCCAATTAATCGATCCCTAATCCTGGCGGATCTAAACCTACTCTGTGCAAAATGAAGGATTTTCTCTGTAAAGACACACCATTTCTCTTACTATTACACGTACAGCTAGCTGAGTGTCTTCTTCTCCTCATTTGGTTGGGAGTTGCTATGCAGTCCCGCGGCCCTCGCGGCCCACACGTACAAAACTGAATTTTTTTTGGCGGCCCACTAGATGGCGCTCGCGGCCCAAGTGTGGGCCGCGGCCCTATGGTTAAGAATCACTGCTCTAGTGTATCTCTCCTTTGCCTTGAACAGGCTGTGTGCTGCAAAATGTGCTGCAATTCGGTCCCGAATTTCCCGCGCTGTCCTGCGGATGTGACGTCACATGTCGCTGCATGCACGTTCTCCCCGTTCTCCCGTGCCGGCTTCACTGTTGGCTGCAGTACCCCCGACGGCCGTCGTGGTGAAGGGTGGCGCTAGAGAGTCTCATTTCTTAAAAGGAGCCTCAAGCTCCTTTAAGAGTCATTGCTTATTTGACCACAGCATGAATGCTGTTTTCCGTATCAATTTTAAATTGTCAGCACCTATTTTGGTATATTTGATCTGAACATGAACAGTTATGGGACAAGAGGTAACAATGGCAGATGAGCAACATGTACCACCTTTGGAAAGCTGGCGAAAACAAAGGTAGTCTCTTAAAATGTGTCCACAACACAGCGCAACCTGGGAGTCCCCAGAGTGAAATCAACGCTCATTTTTTTAAAGCAAGTTTACTCTGAAATGAAGCAAAATGTATAGTAAGTTGTGATGGGTTGGCATAGTAACATAACTGATACGATAATTGTTGTGTTTATTGGTATCTTTTCTTTTTAATCTCTTTTAATTTGTGTGCCTTTTTTAATGTAAAGCACTTTGTGATTTTATATCTGTGAAAGGTGCTATATAAATAAACTTTACTTACTTACTTACGTATTGGTGACATCGCAATCCGTCGGAGAACTCTTTCAGAGACATGGCAAATTTGGAGACAGGGACTACGACGCTGGAATGACAACAGAATTTTCATTAGTCAATCTATTACATTCCTTATGTGTACAGTTAGTGCACTCATATTTTGTCTTTGAGAGTTTTGGCTCCGTTGTCACACACATCTTCGATGACCTGTTGTCGCAATCATTTAGTGCTTAGTCTTAATCAATCTTCTTCTGTTGAAATTGCAATGCTTTCAGTTTTTCTGTGTCACTTGTGCATCCAACCTCCTGATGTGCTGAAGTATTCATTTTACTGAACTTGGACCATCGGTCACATTTTTATTATTAATGTACTCAGTTTAACCCGGATGGTTAAAACATATAACGCTGAGGTATGGATAGTTTTTTTTTCCACAACACAGCTGACGGCTCATGCAGAGGATGAGATTTCTCAGCAGATCTGTCATTCTGTACAAGACACAGTCATCTATGATCATGTGGCTGAACTGCTCTGAGAAAGAGGTATCTATAGCAGCAAATCATGTCATTAGTAAAATTGCTTTTAATGGGATCATTGCTGAATTTGCACTGTGGCTAAAAGACCTTGAAACATTTTGAGAAGTGCAGTTTCATGTGGGGAAACAGCTGGCTGGGAATGACAAAGCAAATGAGACTGAAAAAGAGGCGAGACGTTTTGCTGAATCACTTTTTATACTGCTAAGTCTGAATGGTGGCATAAAGCACATAGATTTTATAAAGGTTTTAGTGTGGATAGTACCAGGCGGACTCTCCATTTGGGCACTTGGATACCTATACTGTGCCAAAATGTGCCAAATGGGTTTTTTACATCTTTGAAGGGAATCTGGCTATAAAATACTTATGATTTCGTAAATGTAAAGTCTCAATCCAATAATCACTGCGCTCAGTGCGGGTCTCTCTGTGGGTGTTGTTCTCTATTCGCTGTGCAACTGTGCTGATCCAAGATGGCTGCCGCGCTCCAGTGTTTACTCTCAACGGTAGAGCCCTGATGGATGAAGTCTCGTTCAAGTGTAATATCTCGTTTGAAAGATCGCGACATGTAAAATGTCAACAAAGTTTACGTAAATTCCCAAAAGCCACAGAAGTCAACAAAATGGCCGGCAGGATATGAAATGACGGTACATGAAGCAGTTTCACTACTATGAAGGATTAAGCATTGAATGTTGGTCAAAGAATGATGTGGATAGACTGAAAATGACAACAAAACGGTAAGGAAATAAAATATACTGCTTTTGGTCGGGAATAGCTTTGGGATTTGCTGACGTAGCGTGTGATGAATCTGATGTGCTTGCTGTGAAATGTGAATTTTGGCTTTCGGTTTGTTTTGAAATTGGCATGAAGTGGTCGGCCCAGAAAAGATTTTGTTCAGTATCATCTGAAAGTGTAGCTTTTATAGTTTCATATGATGATGAGAAAATTGATCTTACGTTCTGTTGCGTTTTGTTGCGGGTGTTGCTCATGTTGATGGTGGCATCATTTGTTGCATATGTATTTTGAAGTTGTTATAAATCAAATAATTTGTTGAATAAACATAGCCTACTTGGAGTTTTGACATATTGGCTTTATGGCTTCTTGTTTGAGAAACATTTGAAAGAAAATACCCTGACAGCACTTGAGTAACCTTTTTACACATGAACTGGTAAATACAGCTGCTTTCCCGGGGGGAAAGGTTATTAAAGAACACTTTATTTCATTTTTCATTCCTTCCATCCTGTAAATACTTCTGGTCATTGTACATATTACATACTTACATACATAATATATAATTTTTACGTACTTATTATATTTTTATTTCTGAACTGCAGATGTGCTTGAAGAAAACTTTTTCCTAATGCAATATGTAGCACTTTCTTCATCCTTGCCGAAAGATTTTTAAACAGTACAATTATTTAATAATGATTCTCTGGATAAAGATTAAAATTGTAGTTAGAGTTTAGAACTGACAATTAAAATTTGAACAATATTGACATTGACGGAAATGTTGTTTTGTTGGTGCCAAATCTAAAAGTTAAAGTTAAAGATTGATTTATTTTTGTTATTTTTATTCCTGAGATATTAAATAGGAGGAGGTTGAATGGAATTTGCAATTTAATTTTTTCTGATAATTTACAAGAGAACTATTCTTCTCGGGCATTTTTGGTAGTTTTTCTGTGGTTTCCGTGGAGACATTGACAATTTAATTGTGTAAGCCAATCTTGAGAAATATATTGTGATATAAATTGTATCCATTTTGTCCAGCTCTATTTAAAAGTCTATGTGAAGGTGTTTGTTTTCCCGCTCTCGCTGTGTTGCAAAGTGGCCAGTAAACTGGATTTGTGTCTCAGAGCAGCAACAGTGTAATTTTTTATTGTCAAGGATTATGGGGCTTTTGGACCTACAAAGAAAAAAGAAATAGGTAAAGACTTTTTTGATAATTGGGAAACTGAGGTGGGAAATTAAATCTTGGCATGAAATAAGTGAATTCATCATTTGATGTCACTGTTAGGTTTAAATATATATATATAAACATATATATGTCATAGATAAATAATACTGTAATGGGTGCAATCACAACTTTTCTGGTGGGACTTGTTTTTTACCAAATTCGACAACATATCAGCTTCTAAATTCCTGCTGGTCATTTAAATTCCTGCTGCAATAACAGTCCTGTGTGTTGTGCAATTTAACTGCAGCATGCAGAGATTCAGTACTGTTCTATGGTAAATTAGACAGACAAAAAAAAAGAAAGAAGAAACTGTTGCGTTAAGTCCCTTTAAAAAACATGCTCCTGAATGTACATTAATGGTTACTTTGACTGACCTTATCTTGCTTTACCTGCAATATCATTCTGATTATATTCAATTCCGCTGACGTGTACTGTATATAAGGGAAAAGAAGGATTTGTATGAGATGAAAATGTATTGATATCGGCCTCAAGTGGATTTTTAAAAATTGTCCTTGAATAAAATCTGCTATTTCAGTGTAATATTTTCTTTTCGTTCCTATTTCAATTATTGCCGGTGATCATAGAACTACAACTATTTATGATAATCTACCACATCAACAGGTAGCAAAGTAACACCAAAAAAACAACCTCTGGCATATTCATGGAAGAAAATATGTTCCTTTTACCAGGTAAACGTAACACAGATATTAAAGAGCTAGATTCATAAACATAACTGTATTTGAATATCTAGGACTGTGGGAATTTTTATGATCCGGCCTCAGTTAAAGCTCTGCAAACTGGTCTGTCGCTAACAGCTGTGACTTATGGTGCTCATAAAAACGCCTCAAACCCTTCATCATGAGGATCTAACGAGGCTGTTATCATTTAGGAGATATTTTGTTTAGCTGAATGTGTTTAGTCTGTTATCTTAACGTTCATTACAGCTGAAGGCAGCTGTCGGTTGCCAAACACAAACAGCCTCTAGTGCAGGGCATTTACGTGGCCCCAACCACCAACACGCACACACTCCTACGCTTTGTTCCACATCAGAGAAATCTTGCAGTCAATTTTCACTGTCAGAGTCTGTTTCAAAAGCTAACTTCACTCAAGGTACACAACAGCTGAACGTGAACTTAACACCTTGGTAGATTTTTTAAATTCTATGACTTGTTATCTCAAAGAAACAAACAGAGACGTTCAGACTTTTTCAGGTGTGCTCTGTGTTTGTTTTCTTTGTTGTCCTATGGAAAAAAGAGCGGCTGTGAAGAAGAGGTTACATAACCCTATTTATACAACATATAAGCCAGCAAAATGAATCCCATAGTGATGTCTTAGTGAGACTTTTTAAAAGACCCATCAAAAGAGGAAAGGCCTCCGTTACACAGAAAAAGGGAGAATTCTATGACTCATTTCTTTTCAGACAGTTTAAACCCAAGGATATTTCTTTTTTCCTCCCTCATCAGCTTCATCTAATTTGTCAATAAAAAGCGTTTTGTGCACGCCAATAGGGCTCATACAAAAGCAATTAGGTGGTAATAATGAAGTCTTTGAAGACCATAAGATGGACAGTGGATCTTCACTTTGTCAATAAAGTACATGGAAAAATCATTGAAATGTTAAAAACAACGTGCCCTAAGATATATTGGTGGAGATTAGCATATTTTTCCTTCTACTCCACACGATTCCAATAAATAATTTAGGGAATATGGATGAATTTCAGTGTGTAAAAGACAAAACTGCAAGCCTGAACTGGACACTTGTGACTCAGTGATAGTAATGGCACAACATCACCAACCATCATTCATCAACATAACCACAATGTAAGCACAATATAACCACAAAATAACCTCAATATAACCTCAATATAACTACATAGACAAGGGGAGGCTTCAGATCATGGAGCACGCAATGTGAAAATGCGTATGAAGGTCAGACAAATTAGTAGTCCTGGTATTTTAGGAAAGAAACGAGCACTGGGGCAAATAAGAAAAGTTCTGTCAGAAGCAAGTCCAGAAGCCAGAGCCTTTGATTCGATGGGGTTGTATCAGAACTTCAGCAAAGTCAGTCCGTTAAGCAGAAGAGTAGACTGAGAAAACAACAAATGACACATTTTAACATGTCTTTTTTTCCACGGACATCCATGCATTTTTCAATAAGACACTACAAAACATTAGTTTTTATATCTTGGTGTATTTATTTATTTATTGTTTTAAAGACCTTACTGAGGAAAACTAGGGCAAAGAGTGCTGGACTGACAAGCCCGCAGTCCTGACTATTTCTCTGAACCCAGCAAGACTGAATTAAGTTTAACTTTTTATAGTTGTCAAATGTTGAATAACTTATTGAGGAGGAATTAATGAATAACTCTATATAAATCGTATGTAGCAACCATCGCTGAAGAGAAAGATATAAATATGAGCTTTTTGGAATACTAATCAACGGAAGGGAGTCATTGGCAGAGAAATGCAGAAGACAGATTTGTGTCAAAAAACCCAAAACTCTGTTGGCCTAATACACATTTCCCAGAAAAAAAGGTGATAACTGCCGACAAACCAGAAAGCCAAGTGAGAGTTACTCTTTCTTTTTGGTTAACTTATCTGATTATGTCAAAGGAACATGAGTACCAGAGCCGTAAAAAGTGCATGTGGTTCCTCCACGTCCTTCCACATCCATATCATAGCTGAACGCCTGGTGACACCAATTTATAATAGAACTGTCGTTGCCCGTATGTTTTGTGAAAAGGTCCCTTAGAAAGTCAGAATTCACTGATTTAGATTATTAATTATTACTAGATTACTAGGGACAAATATTCATTATTTATACCAAGAAATATGTAGGGACGCTACAGTATATACATGTATCTTTACCATCTTTATCAACTTAGGAAGTGATAGGATAGGATTTTTTTTAAAGTCTAGCAGTATTAGGAATTATGCTCTGACATCTGTCCACAAAGGTTCCATATACACAGTTAAAATATTGTGAAAGATCCACACAACACTTGTCATCCTAAAAAGCACAATCAGGATAATCTAATTTCAGGCACAGAAGAAGAAGAAGCCCGGAGGGGTCGTAGAAATAGGAGTTTTACCGAAGCACATAAACAATTTATAGTGTGTATATTTTCAGGAGCCTGCAATGAGTTTGTCTGCATGTGTGCTCACAAGCACGATAACAAGAGCCCATGCCGTGAGCGGTAATCTGCTAACAACACGGTGGATTGAGTTGACTCCGCTGGATCAGCAGTAGTGTGAAACACAACACACTCTCAATTACTGGGACAGTCATGTTTGATGTAGAGGACCTGTCAGAGCGGAGGAGGAGGGGCACGCTTTTAATTGTTGGAAACCACCCTTTTATAAATGAAGCAACGTAAAAAAGGCCAAAGCCATCTCTTTATTTGGATTTAATTAACTGTAATTAATATGATACAATAACACACACACACACACACACACACACACACACCGTCATGAGCCCCCAGACTTATTTTTGAGAGAGCTGTTTACCACAACAACCACAACTGCATGAGACAGCTCTGTCATTGTAGTCAGTTTCCTCCTATCAATGAGTAGGGTGTGTGTGTGTGTGTGTGTGTGTGTGTGTGTGTGTGTGTGTGTGTGTGTGTGTGTGTGTGTGTGTGTGTGTGTGTGTGTGTGTGTGTGTGTGTGTGTGTGTGTGTGTGTGTGTGTGTGTGTGTGTGTGTGTGTCAAGGGCAGGGTGGGAGGGAGAGGCTGCCAGTTGTGGAAGATCGATATCGCTGACTGAGAGATCACAGGAATGCTTAGTGCCCATAAATGACTTCTTGTGTGTGTGTGTGTGCGTGTGTGTGATTGTGTCTGAGAGAGAGAGAGTGAGTGTGTTACACAGTATCCAATGACCAAGAACGAGGGGAAATGGGAGGAGGAGGGCTAGTTGAGTGAAAGAAGGAAACCGATGAGTTGATGAATCCTATTTCCTGCTCCGAGTTTCTTCATCTCAGGCTCCCTCTCTCCGTGTCTGTCGCTTCCTTGTTCTCCGTCTGTGGGTTGTGTCTGATCCAGCTTCTGACAACGATGTTACAAGAGTGGATAACAGAAAATGAGAGGCAGAGTAACAACAGAGACATTTTACATCTTTGTTTCATTATTCACAATGTCTTTTCCTTTGTCTCTCATCTTTTTCTGACTCCTCTCGCCTCATCATTTCTTATTCTCAGATTTAGTTTTAATCACAAAATAAGTTTCAGCTGGCTTTTTCTTTTGTAATTCGTGTTAGAAGTACATATTACCATAATTTGAACGGTATTGTCATTATTGTCCTGAAAAATGTGATTTTGATGAACATGAGGGAAGTAGAATTGTTGTACCATGTAGACCACACCTGAAAATAACATGACAAAATTACCCCTGAAAAAAGAATAAAAACTTAAATTAATTTTGATAGAAATAGAATTTTGGGTAAAATTAACTTTGTTTTTATTTTGGTTTCGTGCCTTTTCACAGTTGACATTTCATTTTTGCAATTACTCTAAGGAAAGAATAATGGATTTTTATAATTTATTACATCGCTGATCAGCATCTTTCATCCTAGATTTCTTTTTTGTCAATATCTGTGAGTCAATACCTCAAAAACTAACCAGTTTTTCAAAACTAAAATGAACTTTACTGATGCGCTTGCCAGTCGTTCTGCATTCGTACCCTGGCATATGGTCACGAGCTGTGGATACCCTTTGGAAGATGTTAATTCAATATTGAATTATGGTCAAAAAGGTTGATTTTTGGTTAAGGCCGATGATTGATGATTGATCAAACAATCATTCAATTCAGAGTATAGCTGGTAGGAATGGGTGATATTTTACCGTTCACGATATACCGTCAAAAATATTCCCCACGGTAAGAATTTGTCATCTCGTGGTAAAAACAAAGGAAGGAAGGAAGGAAGGAAGGAAGGAAGGAAGGAAGGAAGGAAGGAAGGAAGGAAGGAAGGAAGGAAGGAAGGAAGGAAGGAAGGAAGGAAGGAAGGAAGGAAGGAAGGAAGGAAGGAAGGAAGGAAGGAAGGAAGGAAGGAAGGAAGGAAGGAAGGAAGGAAGGAAATGAGCAAGAAAGAAAGAAAGATTGATTCTCGTTGATACGTTTTTGTGTAACAAACATGGCGGATCTGAGAGCGAGGAACTTGAGTTATTACAGTTTTGCAGTACAGGTGGACTCATTTCATTGGTTTTTATTAATTCAATTGGTGTAGTTTAGTAGCATTTAGTATTGTTTTAGAGCAGTATTTTGGGGGCTCCAAACACTGAATTTGGTGATAGATTTATAGTTACAAAGGTGGTATTGAATTGGTATTTTTTTTATCGTCATTTTTATCATTATCGGGAAAAATGCCAGAAATTATCGTGATACATTTTTTAGTCCATACCGCCCATCCCTAATAGCTGGTGCTCCTGCGCATCGAGGGGAGCCAGATGATGTGGCTCGGGCGAGGATGCCCCCTGGATGCCTACCTGGTGAGGTCTCCCTGGTGAGGTCTCCCTGGTGAGGTCTCCCTGGTGAAGTCTCCCTGGTGAGGTCTCCCTGGTGAGGTCTCCCTGGTGAAGTCTCCCTGGTGAGGTCTCCCTGGTGAAGTCTCCCTGGTGAGGTCTCCCTGGTGAAGTCTCCCTGGTGAGGTCTCCCTGGTGAAGTCTCCCTGGTGAAGTCTCCCTGGTGAGGTCTCCCTGGTGAAGTCTCCCTGGTGAAGTCTCCCTGGTGAGGTCTCCCTGGTGAAGTCTCCCTGGTGAGGTCTCCCTGGTGAGGTCTCCCTGGTGAAGTCTCCCTGGTGAGGTCTCCCTGGTGAGGTCTCCCTGGTGAAGTCTCCCTGGTGAGGTCTGCCTGGTGAAGTCTCCCTGGTGAGGTCTCCCTGGTGAAGTCTCCCTGGTGAGGTCTCCCTGGTGAAGTCTCCCTGGTGAGGTCTCCCTGGTGAAGTATCCCTGGTGAAGTCTCCCTGGTGAGGTCTCCCTGGTGAAGTCTCCCTGGTGAAGTCTCCCTGGTGAAGTCTCCCTGGTGAGGTCTCCCTGGTGAAGTCTCCCTGGTGAAGTCTCCCTGGTGAAGTCTCCCTGGTGAGGTCTCCCTGGTGAGGTCTCCCTGGTGAAGTCTCCCTGGTGAAGTCTCCCTGGTGAGGTCTCCCTGGTGAGGTCTCCCTGGTGAGGCCTACCTGGTGAGGTCTCCCTGGTGAGGTCTCCCTGGTGAGGCCTACCTGGTGAGGCCTACCTGGTGAGGTCTCCATGGTGAGGTCTCCATGGTGAGGTCTCCCTGGTGAGGCCTACCTGGTGAGGTCTCCATGGTGAGGTCTCCATGGTGAGGTCTCCTTGGTGAAGTCTCCCTGGTGAGGTCTCCTTGGTGAAGTCTCCCTGGTGAAGTCTCCCTGGTGAGGTCTCCCTGGTGAGGTCTCCCTGGTGAGGTCCCCCTGGTGAGGTCTCCCTGGTGAAGTCTCCCTGGTGAAGTCTCCCTGGTGAAGTCTCCCTGGTGAGGTCTCCCTGGTGAAGTCTCCCTGGTGAGGTCTCCCTGGTGAGGTCCCCCTGGTGAGGTCCCCCTGGTGAGGTCTTCCGGGATGTCCCACTGGGAGGAAACCTCGGGGGGAGACCAAGGACACGCTGGAGAGACTGGAAATGCCTTGGGATTTCCCCAGATGAGCTCGATGAAGAGGCGGGGGAGAGGGAAGTCTGGGCTTCCCTGCTTAGGCTACTGCCCTTCAACCCGATAGGATAAGCAGATGGAGATGGGTGGGTGGATGGATGGATGGATGGATGGATGGATGGATGGATGGATGGATGGATGGATGGATGGATGGATGGATGGATGGATGGATGGATGGATGGATGGATGTATAGATGGATGGATGGATGGATGGATGGATGGACGGATGGATGATGCGCTTGTTAGAATAACTAAGCATAAACTAAAATAATAAAAAAAACTGAAGAACAAATTAAAGATAACAGTAATGAAGATAAAGATAAAAACAACAAAAAAGTCATCCCGGTTTAATGTAGCTTGCGTGTCACGCTAATGAGAACACGCTAGTCGACGCATCATAAGGCAGTGCAGTAAAGCAGTGTGGTGGAATAATGAACATTTTCACCAGTGAGCCAAAGATCCATCCTAATGTCACTTCATAAAAACACAATTAAGTGTGAATCCCTTTGGTAATGGCTGGTGAACACTTTAAACCTGCTGATGCAATAAAATATATATCACTTAAGATGGATGCAATGGAAGCGCTAACCGCACGTGAATTTGCAGAATCTGTATATAAACGTCGACATCTTAATTTTGTGATCTCTCTTTCTTTGGATGAGAAGAATGTGGGAGGTTATGCAGATGAACAGGCCACGTGGGTGAGGTCTGGAAACCACAGGATTTATCCTTTAATTAGCTCTTTAAGATTTATCTGTATCCCCGAGACATTGACCGCTAGATCCTAAGCCGATGGCCGATCGACTTCTCGGATTGATTTTGGCTTCTTGGAGGAACAAAAGGTTAGGTTGTTGGGATATTTTGCTTTTAGTGGTTGACTGACGCTATGAGCCAGATCAAGAGAATCTTCTCTCCAAAACAGAAATGTTGGTCAGCCTCACTCCATCACTTTGAGGGGTTTTGGTTTGATTAAGTGCTTTTCCCAACTAATCTGCTTCTGGCTTCTGTTCTTGTCTTCATTTGATTGTTGGATATTTCAGACCTCGAGTCTCCCAAACTAAAACAGATTGAGCTTCAGTCCTTAACTTCTTTTGTAATTTTGTGACAAATGTAAAAGTTGTTACTTCATTGTGAATCATATCAGATGCTAAGCCCTCATTCTTTCGCTTTTACATTCAGCTCTGTGTAGTTTCTTCCACATTTCCGTTCCTCTCATGCCATTTTGCATTGTCAGACTGTATCCTCCACCATTGATCTCCTGTCCAACTCGCAGGAGCGCAGAGTGCCTCATGCCGCATCTCTGTATTGCTTCCCTCCTTTTTTTTGTCTGCAATTTTTCTAATGGCATTTAGCTTCTTCAATATAGCCTCAATTAACTCTGTCTCAACTTCGATATGAAGAGTGCTAAACAATTGAAAGTTCAATTCCAGTAATGTGAATGAATGAGTAATGTGTAACAATACACGGTTCAGATTTCTCCGTGTCCGGCCCATCTTAATTTATCTTTTCCCCAGCCCTGATTAGGTTGTTTTCCATCCACTCTGGGAGTGTAGTGCTCTGTGGGTAATTGGCAAGTTCAATCAGAGAGACAAATGAAGAGAGGAGAAGCTGACCTTTCAGAAGGAGTCATTGCTCTCCTGTCATTTCAAATGTCTTCTTTTTCTCTTCTTTTCGGCTAGATCTTCAGTCTGCTCTTTGCATCTTATTTCTTCCATCCGCGCTCCTCTCTCTTCAACCCTCTCCTCCGCCTCTCATCCTCCTCTTGTCTCCTGGCCTCCTTCTCTTTTTCCTGCCTGTGTGGGAAATGAGTTGCCTGTCATTTCAATTTATTTTGACAACTTGTTCTCCAGCCTGTCAGAGGAAAATTACACTGTGCATACATGCTCACGTATTCCTTGATTGTGCTCATATGTGTCTATTTTCACCACCAACCATGGCAAAAAACTGCTCCCCACACCCACGTATTCAAGGAGGCAAGAAAGCAATGGTCCAGAGCAGAACAATGGTTGCCTCCGCCGAGAGTGGAGTCGTTTATCTGTTTGAAGCCTGAGCATCTCCCACTTGTTTTCCAGCTGACCCGCCAACCGTGACTGATGGTGCAACTATGCCACGTTGAGGTCTACATTACAGCATGACCTCTCTGTGTCAAGCACCCTTGCTAATAGCTGCTGCACTGTCATTCATCGTAGCAGAGGTCTGAGAGATGTGAGAGGTTGGCTGGGGATCTGAGCTCATATATGCATGTGTGTGGCTACACTTGCAGAACACGCATGGGCGTGAAATTTGAACAACTGATGGGGAAATCTGGACATACCACTATGGATATTGCTACAAACATAATTATACTTTTCCACAGCACAACTGCCTCTGCTTGCTTACGTCTCGGTTTGTAGCCAATGCATTTTCATTTGTATTGTTTTTTCCTTACTTTCAAAGCGATTGGGGATATATTCCTGTATATCCATACATGTAGCTTTTTAATCAAAGTTTTTTTTTACATTTCCTGCACCCTTCTCCTGAGTTTCTACAAGGAAAATAATCAACTGTGCTAGAACACTAGAACAACATGCATTTTGTATTAGAAAGTATAAGTAGGCTATACTTTTATGATAAATTATGGTGTGTAAAGACTAAAATGAAGATAAAAAATAGAATAATGGAGCATGTATTGGGGATAGAATGTTTTGTCACAATGTTTATAACATTCTGACCCATCGAATGTTTTATTCTGGGCACTTGTTGCTTTTGCATTGAGTTGAGCACCTCAGGTGTGATGTGCTTTTTCCATTTTTACCACCTTCAAACCGCTGTGACAGTTTTGACCTTTAAGGGAAGGGAAAGAACCAGAGCTCCCGGTAGAGAGCGATTTTACTTTTAAAAGCTTGTTTCGGGTCAGCTGTCTAAGAAAAGGAGCGAGATTGCTTTAGTTGCAAACACATAGAGTGCTTTATTTTAAAAACCAGAGTACTAAAGCGATCAAAGATCAATTTTGAGCGGACACAAAAGAGGTTTTCTGCAAGTCCTCTTTTGTCTTCAGTGACTCTATCGTGCCCGTGTCCAGTGGTGTATGAATATGAGCTCTCTCCCATGGAGAAACCATGAACTGATCAAATCATTTGTCTTACGTTCTAAACAGCATGATTGTTTTTAATGAGTCAGTAAGGTAAGAGAAATTCAGACTCAGTTAAACATAGACTCTGTCAGGGTTTGACATTTCCTGCTTTATTTTGAAGCCCCTGTCTTGAGTTCTTGTTTGACCTTCCTGTTTCCCATCTGCCCTGATTGTCTGCACCTGTGTCTCGTTAACCCTTGTGTATCTGGTCTTGTCTTTCCCTGCTCCCTGCTGGTCCGTTCTGTCAAGGAGATTGTAGTAGGACCCAGATGCAGGAAGCAGGAGTTCTCAAAAACTGTGATTTATTCATTCAAACAAACAAAAGGCGCTGCTGAGCAGGATTGAGAAAAAACCAAAAACATGGAGTGACAAAAAACCTGATGTGGAAAACATGGAGGGAGGAAACAGTACGGACCAACAGGTAGCAAGGTAAAGACAAGACCAGATATATACAAGTGCTAACGAAACACAGGTGCAGACAATCAGGGCAGATGGAGAACAGGAAAGTCAAACCAGAACTTAAACACAAAGGCTGTATCCGAAATCGCATACTAACGTACTACATGCTACAAACTGCATCAGTATGTACTTTATACTGCCTACTAAATTAACGATTCAGTAGCCGCTCCAGCAGACCGTTCACACAGCAGTATGCAGCCAAGTATCCCAGAATGCATTTCGCACCAAAACGACAGCAGAAGCCGAGAGCTAGAAGCTGTTTTAATTTCCGCTGTAGCGCTGTTAATATGCCACTTTATTAAGTTTTAATATTTTTTCAGGCGTAAAAGTAACCGTTAAAGGAGCATGAGGCTCCTTTTAAGAAATGAGACTCATTAGCGCCACCCTTCGCCACGACGGCCGTCGGGGGTACTGCAGCCAACAGTGAAGCCGGCACGGGAGAACGGGGAGAACGTGCATGCAGCGCCATGTGACGTCACATCCGCCGCCAAGCGCGGGAAATTTGGAGTCCGAATTGCAGCACATTTTGCAGCACACAGCCTGTTCAAGGCAACAGAGAGATACGGTAGAGGGCTCATTCATTTTGGTTTGGAACGCTTCATCTGACATTATTACTAGAAAACTTAAAACGTATACGAATTTTTTTCATAAATCCTGCCTCAATCCTGCCTCAAGCTCCTTTAAGATCCCCAACCTGGGCTCAGTTTATCCAAATAACGCCTGTTAATAAATTTGATCCGATGTTTTCCGGGATGAGAACAGCCGCCGGCCCCTGGGATACTTGGCTGCTACTGCTGTGTGAACGGTCTGCTGGAGCGGCTACTGAATCCTTCATTTAGTAGGCAGTATACAGTACATACTGATGCAGTATGTAGCATGTAGTATGTTAGTATGCGATTTCGGATACAGCCAACGACATAATAAAATAAAACAGGAAGTGATGAAACTGTGACAGAATCGTCTTTGATCAACACACCTTTGTGTGATGATCTACAGTACAATGTGACCTCTTTGATTCAAACCCTGGGACTAAGGGAGAAGGGGAACATCAGATTTCAAATGCCATGTTTTTAACTCTTAGTCTGTGTGTTTTGTTTTGTATTCTTTTGAAAAAGTACAAAACTTTATATGTAGAAATAAAACAATAAAATACAACCATAAATTATGATATCATGGGATAATATGCAAAATGCCAATTTAAAAAAGGATGAAAAAAGCACTTCTGAAATACCTTCACTTTAATGAACCCACACTTTTCATTCAGTTTTTTGTTAGTTTTCTCATCAGCTTCATTTATGTTTTTAAATGTTTTTTAAATGTGGATCATGCATGTCAAACTCTAGGATGGCAGTCCAGTTCATCAGTATTTGGGCTGTAAGAGTTTTGAGTCTATCAGACGTGGCCCACCGGTCCACCGGTACACGTTACATGCACCACTAACACTGCAGACCCCAGGTTGCACTGGAATGGCTCCTGCTTTTTCCTGTCAATCAAAACCTGAAGGACAATCTCCCCCATACCTTTCTGTTGATATACCCATCAGGAGACTACAGGAATAACCCAGGCTCTGTTTCGGGGGTCTGTTTCAGAAAGAAGGTTTAATACACTTTTTGTTAAAATGTCAACTCGTAACATCCTGCTAAGACAACTTCGACAGAGCTCTGATACAGAAATTCCTCTTGGGAAACTAAACTAAATGGAAGAAATCCTCTTCAGAATTAAAGTGATAATTGCAATCAAATGGTGAATTTTAGTGCATCTTTCCGCGGAAATGTAAGACATCTGCTGTGGGGAAGGAAAGAGAGCTGACACGGAAGAGCGAGTAAATACATAATTTAAATATGAACTGTTATAACAACCGTTAAATGATGTGTGGCAAGTTGCAGAATGTGGGCATATGTTAGGCTACCTAAGATTCACTCTCCATGCAGACGTAATCCTGCTGTCGACAGAAGAAGTTGAAAATGAATCTAAAGGCATAATTCCAACAACTGCAACAGGCTCATGGTCTGTTACTCACTTTAATATCCTGTCCTTCCAAAAGAAAAATCAGTCATGAGATTCTTTGGGAATAAATACCTCCACTCATACTGGGAAATCCTAAAGGAAAACCCCTTTACTCATAGAGCTGGGAGCAGGATGTGATAAAATCAATAAAAAAAGGTTTTGCAGTGAATCAGTAATGATGTCAATTTCTAAATCATTTATATCCGAAATAATGTAAAATATTCTTTGATTGATCGTACAGGTTTGGGGCAAGGAAACAGCTTCTTATAGCTAAAATAAAAAGACACTATTTGACAACCCGGGCCACGTTTCTCACAGATCAGCATATTCTTTCTTTGCTAATATTTTCTGCATTCTCAGATTTTAAAGACAACTCCCATTAGCGAATAACAGTAAAGAAATGCAAAGTACTTGGTGTGAATTCGGTACATGGCGATGACGGATGATGTTTGTGATGCGTGTACGGATGAGATAAAGTAGATTATGTACCTTGCAAAAAAAACACAATGCTTAAACAAAAATAGTATTCAGTACATTAGTATACTTTTCTGTGAAAAGGCAGCTGCATCCAACTAGTCCAGTCTTCTGTCAATAAAAAAGAAAATTAAATTTTTCAGACATCTCCAAGCCTAGCTGAACTGGCTGATGAAAGGAAACCATTTTAGTTTCATGATGAGGAGGAGACTGAGAGGAATTTGGGGTTTGTGGAACAAATCCTGCTCTCCACCAGATCATGTTCACAGAGTAAGTTCCTGTAGGAACAGATCCTGAGTATAAATGACCTCAACTTCTCAAATGGGCTTCCTTAGTTCGGCCTCCTTATCGGGTTTAAATTATTTTACTATCTGAAAGGGAAAATGCTGAAATTCCCTCATTGCAGGTTTAGCATCCTTTTTTACAAATCAAGCTTTCTGAAGGCTGCAGGTTAACCACTTCTCCTAAATTAAACTGTTGCGGAAAAACTGAGCATACTTAATGTTAGACTCATACGGCAATTTGCCGACTATTATAAAGTCCAGAAAATTGAGTGGGGGTTTCTTAATAAACCAATTTAGTTGGTTTGGAAAGAGCACTTATAGGCGTCCAAATAGAGCTGATCAAACTCCAAAGTAGTGGCACACTGAAGGCGAAGTGTGACTGCGAGCGATCACAGTTTCCACATTTCATTTTTAAATTAATGATCCGGCACTGCATATACGCTGCTGAAGGGCTCTCCATGTTTGGCAGCAAAGGCCTTTCTTTCTGTGTTGAAGATGAACAAAACATCAAATCTGTTATTTGAGACAGAAGATACCATTTTTTTCCCGTTACATTTTTTAAGCAAGGATTTGATTCTAAATAACATGGGAAAAGGTTGGTTCATATTTTTTTTTTACAAACCTTTTGACATAAGGCATTTGAAACAATTATTTTCTTGGTTTTTCTTCAATTAATATGCACCCACTCTGGCTCATGACCTAGATGCAGTTTTTGGTTTTGGCAACGTGAAATTGACTCTCGAACAATTACATTATTTACATTGCAGACTTGCAACATCATAACCCTAACAAATTACAAAAAAACTGTATGTTCCGTGACAAAGTGTCTGCATGTTTGTGTGCTTTATTGTTCTAATAACATAACAGACTTAGCAACAAAACAAGGTGTGGGGTCATCATTGTAGCATTTCTCATCTCAACTCATTTCTCCACGTAGTCTTTGTTGGGGTCAGGTCTGGACTACAGTGACACAGCACTTCCAGAAATAAGCCTAACATTACATAAATATAGTTTAAATTAGCTTATTTTAAGGAGAGATATCTTTGCCAGTGTGGTAAGAAAGAAAAAAAATTCGAACTAGAATCTTAACAAAATATTCCACAATTTTTTTTAAAAACTTTCTTACAAACAAGTTTTTTTGCAGTGCAGATCAGTGCCCGTACCCTCTTCATCATCCAATCACAGAGCAGGGTCTTAAACTTGTTTCTGATAACTGCTAGGGTGGTCCTGTTTCATTTTTGATTAAAGCTGCCTCTGGATAAACCCAAGACAACGCTTATTTTTTGGCTTAATAAAATCTGACAACGCATTCATAAATGTAGCTCCGTATAGTCGAGATTAACAGAGGTTTCCCACAGTACTCCCTTGCTGATATGGTAATAACCATGTTACTACTGATGAATACCTGGCACAGAGCTATCTGAGGGACTAAAGGTCCCAGGTGTCCAGCCAATACTTTCCTTTGCTGAAACTTCTTCAGATTCGTTGAATTGTTTAATGATATTATACATTATAAATGGAAGAAATATACAAATCCTTTGGAAAATTTAGTTTGAGAGGCAAGATTTTCATATATTTAAATGATTTTCTCTGGCATTTGCTTAAAGTGAATATTTTCGACCCATCTTTGCTCCTCACGCCATCATGTTGCCCTTAAAGCAGTTGGAAAACTGGCAAGATAATTTGACTGCATATAACTTTCCTGGTCCTCCCAACCTCTCCATTGACCTGCTTCCCTCCCGCTGCTGTCGAGGAGTGTCCTTGCTAGAGGGGTTTGTGTGTGAGCACAAGGAAGTTATGTTAATACGGAAACCCGAGGCATCAGAGAACGGATACCTGAAAATAAATCGAGGGAAATAACTTTTATATGATTAAACGATATCTGGATCTAACACGACATAATGTAACTTTTGATATTAACTTGGACTTGATGAACGTGTTGTCCTCAAGCGTTTACAGGGTGTCAGGCCCAGAGAGCTTGCCTGATAACTTGTTCAAGTTATCAGCTATAACAAACTTATTTGTTTTGAGCATTTATTAGAGGAAACCCAAACTCATACAACACTATACCAACATATGCAAATAATGTTTAAATAACGATTGAATCGATAAATGCAAGCCAACTGAGCTTCTCAGAATAATAAAACCTTAGCTTAGACCACAGTTTTTATCTTTTGTAGGCATTACTGTAGTCCTTATGGTAATGATTTTTGTCTGCTCATAAATGCCAAAAAATAAACCAGAGACCAGAATAATTTTGATGATTACCTCAGTAGGAAACAGAAAACCTTTCAAGTCAAGGAGCCCCTTCCACCGCTGAAACGCCACTTCGATATTCACCTGCGTTTTATTTCAGTCAGTTCTCTCTTTTTTGCTTGCTTATATCCAACAATCTTCTTCTGCTTTGTGTAAACAGTAGAGGTGGGTGCAATTCATCGATGTGTCGATGCATCGCGATGCGTCACGTGACGATGTAGAATCGATTAATTTAAAAAAAAAAAACATTTTTTTTTTAAGTTATCCTATCCAGATTCCAGACTGAATAAGCTGCTGAATCATTTCATTTTCAAGAATGCACATTTCTTATTGTTCACTTGAAATATGGCAGATATGTTTACACTAAATAAATTTGATGGAAGTACATATCTGGTTTACTTGAATTAATGAACTCATTAAATCCAGGGCTTGACCGTTTTCAGTGTTTTCTGCCAATAGAGGGCGCTCTCATGCAAGTGCAGCTTTCCCTGGTCAAAGTTAAGTAAGTCAAATAGCAAATGTTTACATAGTCATAAAATAAATGATTTTGTGTCTTTGAAAAATACATGTCAAATGTTCAAAAAACCTTGTTATTTACTTAATGAGTGTTGTTAGAGGAACTGAGTTAATTGATTGGCTATTTATTTACAAATGTAGCCACCTCATGGCGGTGGGGGGGGGTGGCTGGGGAGGGCTCGGGCGGGGGGCTGTGGCTGGGGCGTCTCCGGGCCTCCCGGGGGGGGCGGGGCCGTGGACGTGGGGGTCCCACCCGGAGGGCCCGGCCCTGCCTGGGTGGGGGGTGGCTGTCTGCGCTGGGGGGGCATTGCTGCCTTGGTCCTCCGTCGCTGGGCGGGGGCCAAGTGCCCCTGCGGATGTGGGGACTCCGGGACCCTTGGGGTGTCCGCCGGGGTGGCCTCGGGGGGGGTGGGGCCGGGTCCGGGGAGCGGGCTTCCCCTGACCGGGGGGTGCACGGGCGGGCGCGACGGCGGGGTGGCACCATTCCCAGGTATCTATGTCTTATGTTGTCAGTATGAATGGGAGGATGTTGGACCGTGTCCTCCTCCGTCTGGGGGCTCCGGCGGCGCCGGGGGCGCCCTTGGAGGTACGGTGGGGCCCTTGCCCGGCTCGGGGGCCGGCCCCCGTCTACTGGACGGCCGGTGGGGGGACGCGGGTGTCTTATCAGGGCCGGCTTTGCTGGTCCTGCTTCCTGGCTTCGGCCTCCGCTCCCCCTCTTGCCCCCCCTACACGATTCATACGCACATAGGCGAAAGGCGGGGGGTCCGGGTCGTGTGGGGCACTGTCCCGCGGGGCCTGGCACTCCCCACCTCACGGTTTTAACAGCAAACTAGACACTGCACATTCAACACTTAATAAATACATTTGACAAGGACACGTAGTTCGGGAGGGGGGGGGGTCTGTGTCAATCGATACTTGGCCCTCCCTCCTCCCTGTTTTTATGGCATTAATCACATGCACTCAACACAAGGGGCGGGGGGGGGTCCCACATCACCCGCGTTCCCTCACCGGCCTGGGCCTGGGACGGGTGGGTCGGGTTACCCGGGCCTGGCGGGGCCCGCCGTGCAGCCTGGGGTGCCTTCTGGCGGTGCTGGATCCCCCCGGGGAGGGGGAAACGGTGCGTGATTGTATGTCTGTGTCGGTGAGAATGCGGTATGGAAGGGTCCTGCCATGGAGGATTTGAGCCTCCATTGGCAGGACATCAAAAACTTAATAATTTATCAATATTATATTATACAAAGATGGTTATTATTATTATTATTATTAGTATTATTATTAGTATTATTATTAGTATTATTATTATTATTATGTATAGTATATTATATTATTATTAGTATAGGTATCGGATAGGTGAATGGATGAATGAATGGGATGCCTGGGTCTGGGGCCCTCCGTTGTCGGGCCTGCGCGGGTGTCGCCTTGTTGGGGGGTTCCCTCTCTCCGGGCCCGTCTCCGGTCCCCCCCGCTGCCTCTACGGCGGGGCGCCCCTCTGGTCTTGGAGGGCCACTTTCGTGGGGGACGGGTGCGCCTGCCCGCGTCGGCGGCCGGGGCGGCTCTGTCTCTCCGGGCGGGCTGGCCCCCTGCCGGGTGGGGGTCGCTGGCCTGAAGGGTGAGGGCCTCCTGGCCGCGTGTCCGGCCCGGACCGGGTGGCCGGGGATTGCCTGGGTCGCGGTCCGCCGCCGCGGGATCCCTGGCTGCTTCTTTCCGCGCCGTGGGGGCCCCGCCCGCGGGCCCCCTCGGCCGCCGCCGGGTGGGGGGGGGGCCTCGCAGGCGGTGGGTTGCCTCCCTCCTACTTCTCCCCTCTGTGGGGTTGCCGGTGGCCTGGGTTCCGGGCTCTTCCTTGTCGGCCTCTGGTCTCACGGGTGGCGGGGTTGCTCCCCCCCCTCCCCCACTATAGATACACTTCAGGTGGAGCTTTGTTTGGTTTATTACACACACACACACACACACACACACACACACACACACACACACACACACACACACACACACACACACATATAGTAATTTAGTCACACACACACACACACACACACACACACACACACACACACACACACACACACACACACACACGCATGATCATATACATACACACACACACACACACATAGACATACACACTGGCTTGTTCACCTGCATGCTGGCTCTCTAGTTTTTGGGTTTAGGTAGCGGTAGCAATAGCTTAGCTCAGACTGCGATCAGATCTCAAGATTTAGGTCGATTGCTGTTCGTGTTTTGGATGGCTCCGTGCCGGTTTCGTGCTTTGTTTGTGGTTTTTTTTTTGTTGCAGATTTCCAGTGCTTGACGTGTGTCTCCGTGTGTTCCTGCTTCCTGGATTGGCAGTGGATGTCGTCACCACCCCCCCCCACCCCCTCCCCCCCCAAAAAAAAAAAAAAAAAAAAAAAAAACACTGGGTTTGTATGTGTATATTTATGTATGTGTACGCATATGTGTGCGTATATATATGTATATATTACATATAGTAATAATGCACATATATACACTTTTGGTTTCTACCGTCATGGTATCAATCAATAATATGTGTGCAGACAAGGTAAAAAAAAAAAAAAAAAAAAAAAAAAAAAAAACAAATGTAGCCACAGATGAAGACAAAATCAATCTTGTATGGAAAAAAGCATTAAAAATGACAATAATCGAAGAATCGTGGCACCAATAATCGAATCGAATCGACAATCGCTATAATCGAAGAATTGAAGAATCGAAGCTCCAATAATCGAAATCGAATCGAATCGTGAGGTACCCTTGGTTGCACACCCCTAGTAAACAGTAAGTGAACTCAACAGTAATTTAAGTAAAAACGTATTTACTGCAACTTCAAAAGACAATCATTCATGGAGCTCAGAGAGGAACATGGGTCCCATCGTGGATGGCACTTTTAAACCAAAACTTAAAAAAATCATTATTTTGCCTATTTTGCACACAGACAACTTCTTTGTAATACGTTGCCAAAGTTGATGTACAGTACATATATTGACAGGTTCATCCTGTCTGTGACTGATTCTATATTCAATGGTACTGTTTTTGCAGTTTTCAGTGGTGAAAGTGAAGTGATTGCATGCCGTATCCTGACATCCTCACCAATCACCACAAACAGACTACAGAGGCCATGATAATCGTTTTGCTTTAAACTTATCCATTGAGTAATGACTTGTTAATACTTGCTTATTTGTAGCGTCTCGTGACTATAAATTCAAGCTGTAGCTCAAACAACTTCAACTCAGCTCTTTTTTATCGTTTAGAAAACTGAAAAAGACATCCCTTGATCCTTGATCCAGACTCCAGACGCAGCAGGTTCAGACACTTAATGGCCTCTTGCAGCAGGATCAATCTGTAGCTCTCTGTGAGGGTGCGTGTGTGTGATGAGTTCCAGGCCTTTATTCACACAGGGATGAAGAGTCAATTGGGTCGAGGGACAACGAACCGTTTGCCCTGTAGATTGCCTTGTTAAACATCACTTGTCCACCTTTCAAAATCTCTGTAGACCTTTTATCTGTCTTCTCCAATAATATCAGCCACTAGTGGAACAGTATTAGAACAGTCGCCTTTGAACTTCAAAGTGCTGATCTCTTTTTTTATAAAGGGAGTGCACGTCTGATTGCTTAAGAGCCCCAGGTGCCTTCGCTTGAGTCGAGTATTTGCTTCTTTTTCTCTTGTATTGTTTGAAGTGCATTCAGTAGGTCCCACAGCAGTTTTGCATCTATTGTCTGATTGTACTGAGTCTCTTGCTGCTTTGTGACTGATTGCTTCCTTTCTGCTGCGAGATAGCAAGCGTGAGGAGAAATCAGGGGAGAGAAACTCTTCTGGATTTCACAGAAGCTCAATTCTTCAAGGGGCATCAGTTTCGTTGGTCCTATTTTTCTTTAATCCACTTTGTCTTCACACTTTATTCCTCCATCCGGCGACATGAGCCGCATTTACATATTCCCTTGTGCTGAGCAGCTCTCTGAAGTGTAGGTGGAGTGTGTATTTGTGTGAATGTGGGATAGTCTGTTCCATTAAATACACTACTTAAGCTATTGCCAAGCATCTGTGGAAAGATGAGCTGGTTACAATAGGAAGTATTGAAAAGAAAGGCCAGGCGAAGTACAAAAATAACCATAATTTCATCAAAGACAGGGACGTGTAAGTCTTTTACTGTGATAAAATAGCAAACGAGAGTCCTTCTGATATGAAATCTGTTAAATTATATATTTCACAGTCCTTGGGATATGAAATCTGTTTAATTATATATTTCACATCTTGACTGTAACAACATTTTGAACTCCAAAATTCTGAAATCTCCCTTTATCATAGTAAATGCTCTTGTTGCTTTTCATTTTCTTTCTTTCTTTTTTTTAGTAAACGCATTTCATCGTTTGAGAGCACAGATAATGAGAGCTATATAAGATATTTGTTTGTTAAAAACTGCATCCCCCACTTAATCAAAACAGACATTAGTTTTTTTAAATGATTTACTGAGAAATTTAGCAAAAAGATGTCATGATTCTGCCCTTAACCCTTTAAAGCCTGACAATAAATAACACAAGAAAAATCCCAAAGGTTTTTTTTATTTGAAGTGTTAATTACTGTATACATCAGAACCAAAAATACTTGAAATTTTGTAATAAAACAATTTCTAAATAATTATTTACCTGATCGTTAGGACTACATTGGGTACATTTACGTAGTTTTTGTTTAGTTGTTTTGTTTTTTATAATTTTTTATTTGCATGAAACTTTTTTCCTCCCTTTTTTGTTTAAGAGAATTGCCACCAATGTCTCAGAAATTCATGTGTCAAATACGATATACCTCTGCCTCTGGCCTGTAATGTGCTGGGATAGGCTCCAGCAGACCCCCGTGACCCTGCAAAGGATAAACGGGTATAGAAAATGGATGGATTGAAATATGATACATCTGGCATTTTAGGGTTAATGATTGCTTTACAAGATAAAGTTGTCTGCTGTGCCATGTAATTTTCTATCTCATCAAAAAGATGAGCGCTGCTGAGAAAGAAAATGCATTTTCAGAGACAGGAAAACTGATGAACATCTGAATCCCACCTTTCTGCATGTTATTGCAAAAAATTCTCAGACAGCAAATGACATTTGAACACTCATATTTTTTATTCTTTTACATAACATCTGCCGAGAAGAACAAATTGATTCTGAAAAAGGCTCCCAGACCGAAGTCCAGTTATTTTCAACCACAGACTGTTATTTGGCTTCCTATATATTGCATTAGGGGACTGTAATCATGAAAATAGCTTTAATTTATGAAAGAAATCTTAAAAAAAAAACAGTTTGTGCATTATTTTCTGGAGCCAAAGCAACAACCTGCCTCTGGATCATCATTCAAGTTCAAGTAGGTGTTCTGATGTTTCTCTGTTCTCTGATTATGTTTGATGTTTAACAAAAAAGCCTGGTGCAAAAGGGAGCAAAACTTTTTTCAGGCCTCTCTGAGCCTTGATTCGTAATTTCTATATATTAGTATTTTTTGGCATACCCAATTTAGTTCATGACATCACAGGAAACAGGAAGTAGCACGCTTGCTGTCTCTTAAGGGGCGAATATACTCGCATTCACAACCAGCTGCGTTGTGAGCGTACCTCGCTCGTATAGCACGCGAGGAGAGTGCGTCGTACCGGCAGTAACTGATTGGGGGCAGTATGCAGAGCCACAGGTGGAAAAGTCTAATAAACAAGCTGGTGGAATAAATAAACAAACAGCGACACTGGATGAAGAGGAGATCACAGCATTGCTTTTCTTGTGATCTCGGTAAAGAAAACGGCGCCATCGGAGATGGTTTGTCAGGCCGTTTAACCAGAGCCGTCGGGAGACTGGAAAGCTTGTTCGTCTTGCCAATGTGGACAATTGATAATGAGAAACAGCGGCAATATTTCCGCATGTCCTCCGTTTCGTTTGACGACTTGTTACATGGGATTGTCCCGCTAATTCAGCTCAAAACCAGACACGGCGAGTCCGAGACCGCAGCATAGAGCTGGCTGTCATCCTGCGCTACGTGGCGACAGGGACGTGCTGTAGCAGCCTGTTGCAAGCTTGGAGCTTGGAGCTTGGAGCTTGGAGTCTTCAGGAGATTGATTTACCGAAATATCTGGACCGACATCTTGCTTGATGTCGGTACCGGTTGAGCGATGATTGCAGAACCTCAGTATCCAGCTCACACGTTTGATCGGTGGATAAAACAGCCCACCAGCATCATCACCGCTGCATCTTCCGACTTTATCTGCACCCAGGACTGTGTTGATCTGCCGCCCGCTGTTCTGACCCTCATGTTTGACACTGTGCGGTGGCGATGTGGATCATAAATGTGGGGATTAAAGCTGCTCAGCCTCTTTTCAAAACAGTTTGCAACTTTCCGACCTCCGCGTCCAGTCACCTGTGGTCAGCTGGTGCTCGGAGCTGGACCAGCGCCACTCGCGGCCAGAGCGAGAACTGCAGGTCGCGTACACGTTCAGTGTCTTTTGGAGGACGTGCCTGTGGACGTGTGAAATGAACGCAGGATACGTGTATCGGCCATGATGCGTACGCGTTATGAACAGCAAGTATATTCGCCCCCTTACTCGTTCTTCTCCGGGTACCTCTACTCTTAAGTCCTTTCTCTGTTCTTCTTTGCTGAGCACAGCCTGTACGTTTAACTCAAGAGTTATTCTTTGTGTTTATGTTGAAATCGAGTTTTCAATCAAGTTTTATAGCATTAGTGATGTTAAAATATACCGTTTTTCTTACTTCTAACTGACTTGGACTCTTATCTGCACAGGCACTTTGGCAAACAACTACCAGCACTTGGTGTTTGTTGGACCAGCAGGGTGTTTATGTATTCTTGCATTGTCGACTCTGTTTTTCTGTTTGTCTTCCTCTTTTGAATGTCATGAGCCGTTTGACAACTAATTTTCCCCACAGGGGACAATAAAGGTTTCAATCAATCAATCAATCAATCAATCAGTCTGGAAAACCGCTAGTGCTAGCCCGTTAGCATACTACGTTAGCATGCTAGCTACGTCTGTTTTGAGATGTATTTTAATTTATGTATTTGTTTAATTCAGTTTTACAAAATCTGTCTGGCTAATGAAAGTTCTGCCAATAAAGCTCTTGGAAGAGGATAACAAATGGATTCTTCCTTCCTAGACATGTTAGCTATCTGTGTGATTGCACTGGGGAAGCAGTGAGGGCAGAATAATTTTTCTTTTTCACTGAAGCACCATTGGGAGTTGAAGGTACTCTTTCAACTATTAGTCAAAGTTTTATTTCAACTATATTAATGTTGCTGTTCTCCGAGGAGGTCATTCAGACGAAGGCTCAGCTGAATGATAACTAAGTTGTGAGCTACTTCGCTCGTTGATATCCACATGGTGTGTTATTGGTGAGTGAGCAATGGACCTTTGTGAAACTTTTACCCCGAACAAATGAAGGTCTTGTCTGTGCTAAAATCAATGAATCAATGAATACAATAAAATAAAAATGTACAACTTGCTCTCTCAAACTTGTGCTTATGCTCAATTCTGTCTGCAAACTCGCTGAACATGACTCAGCATTACTGATGAGACAAAAAACAACCAATCGTTAGTGTAGTAATTGATCGTTTCCAAAAGCACTGTCCTTGACTAATCTATCACAGCTAGCCAACCTTGTGGAAACAGGGATTTTTTCCTCTCCTTTTTTTTTAACCATCTTCAGTGAATTTAAACTAAAACAGTGCCATGTGCAAGACTGTCCAACTGTGTGTCTCCCTGACACTGCTTCTAGAGCTCTTTCTAAGTATAAGCAGATAAACTACCTGCTGATGATAAGTTATTGCTATTACTGAAAAAAAAAGCAGACTTAATCCCTGCTGTTACATCAAATCATCAAACAAGACATGATTACAAGTTCCAACTTCTTTCAAAGTAAATCAGAATCAGAATCAGAAATAAGTTTAATGCCAAGTTTGTTAAACACACACACAAGGAATTTGTTGTAGTGATTGGTGCAATACAAAGAGCAAATATGGGAAAAATGAGGACAGCCAAACGTAAAGCTATGGAGGAGTTACATGTAGGGAGGCTGGAGAACGCTAAGGTGAGATGTTTGAGCCAGGTCTAAACCTGAGTGATTCAGGGAGCGAGGACTGGTAATCTGGTCTTTTGAACTGCGTTCTCCAGTTTGGGGAAACAATAGGAGTGTAACGATACACTAATGTGACGATACGGTACGATACACGATATACACAAAACACAAAATACAAAACAAGGCTGTGCGTTTGCCCTATTGTTACAGTTTGTAATGCTTTATAACTGTTTAAGTTTTAAAGAGAAAGCCAGGCCAACCATTTTCCACAAACTGAACTAAAAGTAAATGTCAGGTTTGCATTATGATCTTCAGTTTCATACAAGTTAAAATATTTTGCCACAAACTGAATAGTTTCTCTCATGTATGACTTGACTCTTTTCTTTTCCAGAAATGTATTAAACTAAAATTAAATAAATAAATAAACTATGAAAAGTCCCAAACTCAAAATGCAACATGACTGTTATTTAGCTCATGACAGAGCTAAGAGCTTCAGCCACATGCTCCCAGCCTGAGGCCGTAAGGTGAACCCCGTTATCGTTTCATCCTCCCACCTTTGGGGACGACACAATCTTTACATCAGAAAAAAGATTGATTCATGCTCACCTTATTAGTAAAAGTTCGGAGCTAAAAACCCCCCAAGGGTCCCGTGATCAGGACCGCAAAACGGTACTAGTTTCTTCTGAGCGTAGCAAGATTTTGGTCCGCTGGTCGAGGCGCGGTCGTCACGTGATCCCGCTGCACCAATAGGATGTAGTTACTATTAAAAACACCACATATTAATATTAATAACCCAATATCGCACTACAGTTTGTCTCCTCCAAGACACGTATCGTGACGTTTTTGTATCGCGAAATTTTGTGGCACGATATATTGTTACACCCCTAGGAAACAATAAGTGTCGTATCTACTTTGATGATTCTTATAAATTCCACATTATTGTCTCTTATCCGTTGGTGCAAGCTGAGCCTTGAATGGCACAAGTCACTTTCAGTTTTTTAAATTAGTTTTGGTTCCGCATCTCTAATGGTCCCTCTACTGTGCAGAGTAATTAGAAGCTTTTTAAATGTCATACAAGCATCAGTCTGATGCAGTAATTAAAACAGAAAAACCTTTATGAATGTCATAATGAATTAACTCATTATCATCGTCTCTAAACAGGCTTTGTTCTTTTACTAACTGTGTGTGAACGTGCTGTCATTTATTTAATGAATCACACTGCTCTTTTTGTCCTTGGTTAAAGTATAATGAAGGTTTTATGCATTAAATACAAAATATTTGGTGATCTTTTTTGTTCATGCCATGCTTTCAGTTTATGTCGGTTTGTGGACTTGGAGCACTTTGCCAGTTTACTCCCTCCCCTGTTTGTCCCCAGGTATATAGCTAGAACTGGCGTTTCATTATCTTTTATTATTAGTACCCCCTTATCCCCCAATCTATTTGGGAAACGTTTTCCACCTCTGTAATGAGCTATTACTAACCATTTTGGAACAATGGGCCATCATTACCTGGCTGACTTTCCCACCTCAGGAGTGGGTTCTTCAGTTCCCCGTTACTCCACAGGTTAACGGGAAGTGCCAACAAACAAAGTCTGCAGAGGGTAATGACATGCCACGTACGCTCTAGAGGCGATATGAACATGGCACATGCACCAACAGTTGGTGCATGTGATGGCCCATGAGGATTTATAGTTTTCATGTAATGTTTGAAGTGGTGGGCACAATGGTGAAGTGTAAAGCACCACAACCTCAATCAAAAAAGTTTGATTTTTAACAAGGGCCTTCTTGTTGGCATTTGCATGCTCTCCGTGTGCTCTTTGAGGTCATTCTCAGATCCTACATGCTTGTAAAGTTAATGCTATACCTATGGAACAGCAGGTCAGTGCATGACTACATGTTAACTTCTGGTGTCTGTGTTACCCCTGTGTTGGATAGGTCATAGAAAGAAATATCCAAACAAAACAGGACATTACAAGAAACAGATGCCTCATCTTGAGATTCACACGACAATATACTGGAGTTATGCATACACACTGTAAAGTTTATACAGACATTTTAAATAATCATTTACTCTTGGGAGAAAGAAATGCATTTTTGATTTGTTGATTATTTTTCAAAGGCATAAGCTTGTATTTTCACTGGTCACCTGATGTGTAATGTGTTATTACCGGTGTGTTGTACAAGTACAAACATTAACAATACACACATATTGTTACAGAAATAGAAATATGTGACAAAATATTTTTAAATATCGCCTTATTGAATGTCAAATATGAATGTTCTTCACATAATGTAGATGAAGAAAAGACACTGAAATACAAAAGAAAAAAAAATCCTACCATTTCCACTCTTTTATGTCTCGGCATCTAACTCCATTGTGCTAGTCCATTGTCCTCTCTAACAATGTTTGACATGGGGAAACTTTAAAAAAAACTGTGTTCACAATCTTTTTGTAAATTTTTGTGCCTTAAAACTGCATTTAGAAAAATGTTTTATCCCTTCCTGAATAAAAAGCTGGCTATGATGAGTATGAATATCCTCTGTGCAGGAATGTGCCCTGGTTTCACAGCTACCTCTAAGAAATGTTATGGTTGTTGTTGCTTGTTACATTCAGTTGATTTTTAACAAGGGATGACCTTAGTTTTTCAAGTTTCCTGTTTCAGTAGAGAAAGAATTAGGGGACATTTTGTGCCACTACATAATTGTAACATGAAAAACAATTTTATGCATTTAGCTGTTTGGCTGGAGGGAGCAGCTGCTGCTGGGGCAACATCATCTGACAAATTTACCACAACTGCAGGGTGAATGCCTCAGTGTACGTCCAAACCACAAATTAACTTAAAAAAAATGAAATAAAATAAAAAAATACAGGAAGAAAAATGCATTCCATATTAAGTGGCACCCTTTTGATTTATAGAAATTGTTTCTTAAAACAAAAAAGCTTTTCTATTTTCAAATGAACTAAATCAACCAATGAATGATGGATATGCGGCTTAAAAGAGCACCGGAGGGCTTTAGAGTTGGCATTTCTATCATCCAAAATAGTAGGTCCAAAGGCAAAGACCATTTGTCATTACTTTTTTGTGTGTTTATTTGTTTTTTGTTTTTTAATATAGTTTGGAATGGTATCAAGAAGTTTCGGATAAATGAAAATTAGGAATACCCTTTTTAAGATGGGACACTAAGGAAACACAAAATTAAAGTTTCAGACTAACTTCATTAAGATATCAGATATCTTCAGTAATGTTTGGACATGATACTTGTAAACAAGGACTGACAGTAATCATCACAGGGATACATTTTTGCTTGTATTTTCTATTTCATTGTATTATGTTGATGCTGCTCAATAAATTGGGACATTATACAAAACAGATGAATGTACTTTAATTTTCTTACTAGTGCCAACAGGGCTCACCCACGCTATAAAAGCTTAAAATCAATAGCTTTATGTGTGTTAAAAAAAAAACCTTGGATACTAAAGACAAGATGGTCTAAAAATCTTCATTATGAACATCTTGGATGAACATTTTAGGCCCATAAAGTGAGCAAATATGCACCTTTCAGGACCCGCTACAGTTTGTAGTATCTACTTAAAAAAACTGGCTTTATACCAGAAAAAGCAGGCAACATTTGACTTAATTCAGACTGCAGTATGTGATAAACTCCAATAAACACAGGTGGATGCCTCCATGACAGAGCGGATTATAGACTACCTGACAAAAAGATCACAGTTTGTAAAAATAAGTCTTTGTGTGTCTCAAAGTGTCCTCTCCAGCACAGTGGCACTGTAGGAGACAGTGCTTTCCCCGTTTCTCTTCACTTTGCTCACCTCAGGCTCGACTTGAATTGAACTGTAACAGCATAAATTTAGAAAGAAAAAAAAGTATCAAATAAAAAAAAAGTCATTGAACTGTTGGAAGTTCAAAAAAGAGAGGAGACGTGTTGATACAGTCGCCAGAGATCACTACAAATCCCTGTGGGCGGCATCAGCAGTTGGTAGCAGATGAAGCGATGTGCAGGGATGCTGCTTCACAGTAACATGTTCAGGAGTAAATCATCTGCTATTACCGGGTAGTGTAGTCCCTCCTCCTTTTAGAGCTAAACTCATTAATACCTGCTCTGCATGTGACAGATACATTGTATTAAAGGAGGAGAAACTTAAGAATTCAAGGATGCGGTTAAAAAATTCCAATTGCTCACAAATGCATTCGTGGCTTCAATCAACAGTTAAGCAGAAAGAACAAAACCCTTTGCAGGTCAATGTTTTCTGTGGATAAAATAACTTTGTGTGTGTAAAAAGAAAAGTGGAAATAAATTAATCATGAAGCTTCTTGTCGTAATAAAAGGTCAGTGTGTCTTTTTCTATTTCGTCAAAATGTTAGTGTTATTTTCTACAAAGTACAAGTATAACTCCCTGACTGAGATAATAAAAAAGGTTTTCAATAGCTGCCAAGATTCAAATAATATTGGAAAACCATTAACTTTGGAGAACAAATAAATGCAAAAATGCAGTTTCTTTTTCATAGGATCAACCCAATGAGCTTAAAGTATAATGACACTTTTGCTAGTTCATCAGTCATTCTTCCGTGGACCATTGTTTTTAGATATTAATCTGTACATGCAATACGAAAAACACACTGAGACCTGCTATTTTGAATAGGCAGTGAAGTGGTGACCCAGGTATAAGCCATCAGGTGGCTTTCATCAAACTCACTCAGATTTGATCTATTCCCACTTTTCCTGTTTCAAAAAAATCAGTTAGGAACTAAATTCTGACTTGCTGCCTAATATGGGGTATCTCATCACTGGACAAGAGACATTTATTGAGAACATCAACATTACTCACTTAAATGTCTTTTTACGTTTTAAGATTGTGGCTAATCAGTGTGATTGACGCACCAACAGTAGAAATGTATAACTGAAAAATAAATCTCAGGGGTTGTTACTGTTGGTGAAGTTAGTTTGTATAAACAATGACATATAGCCTACACACGGACTGTTGCCTATAAATTTGCAATATATGTGTCATGAGAAACCTTCTTTGCTTTATTCCTAATATACATCATATATATAAACGTGAAACCTAGTCATTCTGCCTATTCTGATTAAGCAACTTCCAAAAATACAAATGAAGCCAGCTTTGATAATCCACAAGGTCATTTTTATTTTTCACATAAACAGATGGGAGAGGTTAAAAAACAATAAAATGAACTAGTGTATTCTAGTCTCTGCCCAAAATCTCATTATATTGTTTGATGGAATTAAAGTATAATTTTCTCATCTGATAGCGGTTCAAAGAATACATTAATGCCGATGGATTTAGGAGTTCCCCTTGCTGGTACATTAAACCATCCACTTCCATGCCAGTTTATTCCTATGGAGGATATATATATATTTATATGTGTACATGTGTTTGTGTTTGTGTTTGTGTATTTGTATGTTAATGTTCTTTCATTGCACACAAAAGCTGAGCTATCTTTGCTCGATTCTCAAGGTTTACCTACTAAAAGCTGACTTGAGAAGGTATATTATTCAGGTGCTACATGTGTGTGTATCAGTAGTTGACTGATGTGTGTGTCTGAAGTCTCATTAAACTTTTATCGTACGTTTCCCTGGCAGGAACATGATAAGAGTGCATATGTGCAGCTTCTTGGTTTTGTGTTTGACAGTGAGCAGGTGTTTGCGGTAGACGTGTAACCCCGGTGTCACATATTGATAGCAAAGCAGATGTGTGGACTAACACTCACACACATGCACATGCACATGCACTTCAAAAGATGTGTGCAAGTGAATGAGGTATTCTGTTTTTGTTTTTTTGTTGAGTTATTTTGCACCGACTTCTAAATGATTGCAGGTTTATTGGTGTAATGTGACAGAACAGAATTCACTAATTTATCATTTTGGGTTAAAAAAAGCAGAAACATGTACAAGTTACTTGAAAATGGGATATAGCACAAATACACTGGAACTGCTGTTAAAATGAAGAAAGAAAAAATTGAAAAGCATTATTTTTTAATATCGTATGACTAAATCACCAAACCAGGGTGCTTGGTAAATAAAATAACAATGTATTGATTGCAAAAACTGCATTATCCTAATGAAACTAAAAATACACTGTAGACTGCAGAATAAATCTATCAGAATACACATATACATTAGAGCCCTTAATTACCATTATGCTAACTGTGTCCAGAGTTAATAAGTGCACAGCTATTTATATGGAATATTGAGTAAGATTTTTATGTGTTCAGGTTGGTACGGGTGCATTTTCATTTTCGTCATATCCCACAAAAGCAGAGCCGGGAGGCTGCAAGGTGGAATTATCTGTAATGCTTTACTATAATATACACCTTCAGATTTATAGAATATTTGATGTACTGTTTTAAATGCACTGAATTGCATTTAGTTTGCACAGTGGCTTAGTGGTTAGCACTGTTGCCTCACAGCAAGAAGGTCCCCGGTTCAACTCCCAGGCCCAGCAGGGTCTTTCTGTGTGGAGTTTGCATGTTCTCCCCGTGCTTGCTTGGGTTTCCTCCGGGTACTCTGGTTTCCTCCCACAGTCCAAAAACATGCATTAGGTTAATTGATGATTCTAAATTGCCCGTAGGTGTGAGTGTGTCTGGTTGTGTGTATATCTATGTGAGCCAGGCCCTGTGATGGACTGGTGACCTGTCCAGGGTGAACCCCTGCCTCTCGCCTGAAAATAGCTGGGATAGACTCCAGCAGACCCCCGTGACCCTGCAAAGGATAAAGCGGGTATAGATAATGGATGGATGGATGGATGCATTTAGTTTACATTCTTTGGAGTTAGCTGGAGCTTAGTCTTGGTAAATGGTAAACAGTCTTGCACTTATTTAGCAACCTCTTAACTTGACCCAGCTTCTACAATGTGCTTTACATTTTTCTTTTCTAATGTACCCATTAAAACAAACATGCTCAGTCTACAGGACTTCTATTATATAGTCACTATATAGAGCAGTGTCTTGATTTCACCATACTCAACCCCAACGAGCACATTGGGGAGCAATGCTAGGTTCACTGCTCTGCCCGAGGATGCTTTGGCATGTGACGGAGCTTGAGATCTGCCAACCTTCCAGTTAGATGACAACTGCCTCTATTCGCTGATCAATTTCATTTTGCCAATAGCCATGAAACAAGAGCGAAGAGACTGCAGGCGTCAACATTTGCAATCTGTGCAAAAATGTAACCTCAATTATTATTTTTGGCAACTTCATCATCATTATGTTTTTGGTACTGACTAGTCTGAAACTGGTACTAGTTTGGTGCTGGTTTCCAATAGTCAACCCTGTTAGGAATGGAGTTGGTATCAGTTTGATCTATGGACATCCAGATTTAGCGTAGGAACTAGAACTTTATAGAGACAGTTAAATTTAGCCTCTGTCAAAGATTGCCGTACAGAAACTTCAAAGTTGCCCGACTGGCAATGTGTCGTCCTAGCACCTTGTTAGGGTAAGCCGCAGCTGATAGACGTGTTAACTCCATGGCTTGAGGGAGGATCCTGTAGAGATCTGCACACAGATTTGGCCTGATGCCGTGGATGGGATCTCTATCAAGATAAATCTAAATCATTTTATTCTATGAAGAATGTTGAGTGCAAAAGTGCAAAGTACATTTAATGACTCCCTGAGTGGTTTGCATTGAGAACATTTACAGCACTTTTTCGCTACTTTTTACTATGTCATACTTCCACACCTTTTTTGGACTGATATGAAGCTTTAGTTAATAGTTACTTTGTGAAGAAAATTAGGATAAATGTTTTTGACTCCTGAGAAAAATTAGCATGCTTCAGAGCAGTGCATGGAGAAAACAAATGAGCTCCATTGAGAAATATTAAATAACCTGTAACGTACTTGACTTTACTAGATAAAATGATTAATTTCTGCCACAGCTCATACCACAAAGGCATTTCCTTTTGCAAAACAATTACACACGTTTCTGCTCTTTTCTGGTGTTTCCCATTAGAAGGGAAATGGCCTGTGAAAAGGTAACAAAAATCACATCAACCTAAGAAAGATGGAAAAAGGTTCTGGCTAAATAAAGACAGACCTAACAGAAAAAGGTTGACTAAACATAGAGCATGAGGGTTTATGAGAAGATTGGACCTGGGAAATAGAATAGAACCAACAGTGGGAAACCAGATTAAAAAAGAGAAGCTTGAGAAGTAATTTTTTCCAAAGTTCACAAAGGTGCACTCAGTTTCAGTGTTAGATAATGGTGATTTTAAAAGTAATAAGTTAAAATAAAAATAAACTACTTATGTTGCAATGTCGAAAAGCACTTTCATTATCAAAAATAAAAAAGAAACCAAAGATATCAGGATATACATTTTGGTTCCATTGTCCAGACGAAATGTTTCGACATCTTTCGGACAGCTCAAGGCCTCCTGTCATAGTTTTTTAGGACCGTAGCTCTACAGTCATTTACATTCCTGGTGGGCCTCTCCACCTTCATTATGGAGCTGTTTCACATTCAGGTGCTTCTTCAAAGAAGTCAAGCTCTTTGTGTTGTCAAAATTAAGCCACCCGCTTAGTCAAGATGAAAAAGGTAGACAGAATATTCCAGCACTTGCCTTTTGTATCTTTTTTCATGCAAAGACCATATAAGAGGCACACTTTTCATCGCAATTCCATCAGAGCCTGGCATAGAGGGTATAGGAAAGAAATAGTTAGGAAGGAGTTTCTATTGCCTGTCCACCTATACAGTTTCCAACAGTGTTTCTATGGTTGCAGACAAAGACAGAAGCCAAAACAATATACAGTATCACAAAGAGCCCGGACAAGAGAGAGAAAACTGAAGGGAAGCAACGATTTATCTGACATACTTTTCTATGCTTTTACAGAACATATTTTTCAAAAATACAAAGAGTGGAGGGTCAAAAAGCTTTTATTTTCCACCAAAGTTAGCAGCTTAGACTGGTTTCACTTTGGTGATATTTTTGCTTTTTTTATATGACACATTAAGACAAAAAGTATTCAAATATTTGCATGACAAAGCCGTAACATCCTGTAAATCAATTGTGTTTTGAAAAAGTACCATTAGCCACTAGTTACCCCCTCCACCTAGACACAAAGGCTTCCAGGTTGTATTTCAAAGAAGAGTCGATGAGAGGAGAGGTTTTTTTTTTTTTTACTTTTTTTTACTGGTAAGAACCTAAGGCATATGTGCATTGTTAATATATTTATCTCATTAATATATATACATATATATATACGCATACATACGCATACACATACATATAGTATATACACATACGAACCCAGTTTTTTTGGGGGGGGAGTGTGTGTGTGTGTGTGTGTGTGTGTGTGTGTGTGTGTGTGTGTGTGTCCGTGTGGCTATGTGTGTGTGTGTGTGTGTGTGTTTGTGTATATGTCCGTGTGGCTGTGTGTGTGTGTGTGTGTGTGTGTGTGTGTGTGTGTGTGTGTGTGTGTATGTCTCTGTGGCTATGTGTGTATATGTCTGTGTGGCTATGTGTGTGTGTGTGTGTGTGTGTATATGTCTGTGTGGCTGTGTGTGTGTGTGTGTGTGTGTGTGTGTGTGTGTGTGTATATGTCTCTGTGGCTATGTGTGTGTATGTGTGTGTGTCGGTGTGTGTGTGTATGTGTGTATATGTCTGTGTGGCTGTGTGTGTGTGTGTGTGTGTGTGTGTGTGTGTGTGTGTGTGTGTGTGTGTGTGTGTGTGTGTGTAATAGTCCTATCAATGCTCCAGCTGCACTGTATCTATAGTGGATGGGGGGGGGGGGGGGCGCAACCCCGCCACCCGAGAGATCAGAGGCCGACAAGGAAGAACCCGGAACCCAGGCCACCAGCAACCCCACAGAGGGGAGAAGAGGGTGGGAGGAAACCCACGGCCAGTGAGGCCCGCCCCCCCCAGCGGCAGCCGAGGGGACACGACTACGGGAAGAGGCAGCCAGAGAACCCACGGCGGTGGACCGGGACCCAGACGAGCCCGACCACCCGGTCCGTGCCGGACATGTGGCCAGGAGGCCCTCACCCTCCAGGCCAACGAACCCCACCCGGCGAGGGGCCAGCCTGCCTGGAGAGACAGAGCCGCCCCGGCCGCCGACGCGGGCAGGTGCACCCGCCCCCACGAAAGTGGCCCTCCAAGACCAGAGGGGCGCCCCGCCGCGGAGGCAGCGGGGGGGACCGGAGACGGGCCCGGAGAGAGGGACACCCGCGCGGGCCCAACAACGGAGGGCCCCAGACCCAGGCATCCCATTCATCCATCCATTCACCCGTCCGATTCGGAGAGGTTTGGTTTTAACAAACCTTTTACTGAGCATTTCAGAAATCAAGAATCACAATACAATCAAGTAATCAACCCATAAAAAGAAAAACCATCAAAACTGAAACTAAAAGTCTTAACCCCCTCCTCCAAACAGACCATCTATTCAAAGACTTCCAGGTTGTATTTCAGAGGAGAGGAGAGGAGAGGAGAGGAGAGGAGAGGAGAGGAGAGGAGAGGAGAGGAGAGGAGAGGAGAGGAGAGGAGAGACTTTGGGACCATCTTTACTGGGCAAATTACTTTGGATCCCCCACAGCAGACAAAAGTGAAAGACAGTTCCATCTACCGTTTCTTCCAACTCATTTCAACTCTGTAACAAGCAAAAAGTCAGCTCCTCCTCTGTGCCACAATTACAATTACAATCCCTCACCCCACACACCCACACACCCACCCAACCACACCTACACATCCAACAGTCACTGATAAATGCACAAACTGACCTATCGTCGGGTCATTATGCTGACTGATCTTTATGTCTGAACAGCTTAAATAGAGGAATACATTTGTAGACACACAAAGATGTGAAAGACTATTGTATTTACTCTAGCTCGTTGTGTATTCCAACACCCACATGCATAGCACAACAAATATAATTTGTCATTTGTTCTATGGCAACGTGTGCTTACTTTGGTAATGATCTTCTCCACCATATTAAGCTTTTGCCTCCAGTAAATGTGGACTGAGCTCATCATGTGGGTGGAACAACAATGTTCTTAGTTCAAGGTTTTTCCTCCAAATTTGCACTTAACTATGGAATTCATCCACATGTAAACATGCAGACCTTCATAAAAGAAATATAGTCATTGAAATTGTATGCTTTCCAGTGAATTGGAAAATTATAAAGTTGCCAGGCTACAGTTATTACTATCCTCTTTCGATTTTTTATACTGAAACTATAACAGATAATTGTGCTGTACTGTGCTGTACAGTACTGATATAAACCTATAGATAAACATATATATATATATATATATATATATATATATATATATATATATATATATATATATATATATATATATATATATATATATATATATATATATATATATACACACATGTGGAGGACTATTGCTGTTCATAAAACATATAAATAATAAAAAGACATGAACTCATCAGCAGATGAAACAAGCATAACAAGCTCCTTCATGAGTTGGATCAATCTGCTGAAGCATCTTGAGGAAAAGATCATGTTTACCAAAGGGTAATTACTGAGTAAGTGTTTTGATAGTTATGCAAATCAGTTTATTAAAACTGATTAAACAAGTATACTTGTGTTGTATACCCTCGATGAACTAAAACACAACGGATTCGGGGAACACAAATGACTGTTCCTACCCCGCAGCCTTGTTGTATTTAAACAAGCGTTTAACATTTTTCAAAGATCTGGGTTTTTTTTTCCAATTTAAAAACAATCTAAAAGCCTTTCTCAGTCATGATTCACCCACCAAGGTTTTTTTTTCTTTCTTGCCATTGAGAAGCTTGTTAAAATGGTCAACTATTAATATGACATCCTCTTCACTGCTTCAGCCTTTATTATTGTCATTAAATCTCATTGCACAGTGACGCATATCTCCAGCCAACTATTACGTAATCAGAGATTTCACTTACGAAAATAGAAAAAAATATTTGTTTGGGAGTTTTGATTCCTCCCATAAGTCAAAGCTTGTCGGACATGCAGGCGTAGAGGTGCTCCAGTCGTTTTTGTGATAGAGGGACAGGAGAAACACTACCTACCTGTTAAAACAGAGATTGTTCAGGGGCACATTTCCAGCAGAAGGGTATCCTATCCAAGAAAATGACATGGATATCTGAAACGACACCTGTGGAATCGCGCAAGGGAAAAAAAAAAAAAAATTACAGTATTTTGACGTTAAATAAAGATTTAAAAATGATGAAAATCCTTGCATTGTCAATGTTGATGTTGTTTTTTTTATTGAAATATGGTGCTTGTAATATGGTGCTCTTCATAAAGAAAAAAACAAATAGATATCTTAAGCCTCAAAACTCAAACATTTCATTCCATCCATATTTGAACATATAACCCAGTAATTTCTAAAGTTTCATTTTGCATTATTTTCCACGATTATTTAAGCTTCTCTTAGTTTCAGTGTCTTACACTAATGAGGCAAAAGCAAAGAGTTTATGACTTTTCAGTTTGGGTATATTTGTTAATTATCATGTAACTGACACATTAAAGGCCACTGCACCAAAGCAAAAATTAATGAGCTGTCAGAAAAAGTAGAGAATATGCCACAGGATGATCATTAAGATATAGGAATGGAGCATTGCTGTTTGAGGATTTTAGATTTGCCTTCATGTTTATTTTGATGACTTCACCAGGACCTTTTGTACTGATTTAGACCTGGACTTCCTCGAGGTGCCAAAAGGATTTAAGCGGTGTTTATTGGGGAGGGTGTCAGTAATTTTAAGGATTAAAATCCAATATGTTCCCAAGCCCAGAGGCTGATGGGAAGTCCTTGTTGTTGAGCTAAGAACAGTGATTGCTGAATGAATGAAATAACATTAAACGTAGGAAAAACACCCTCTCAGCCTTTCATTAAGTCCGCCAACCCTAGGTTTAGATGGATAAAACTGAGCATTTCCTCATTGGACTATAGCATAACTGTAATTCAGTGACAAAGTCACCATCCTTAATGCCTCATTTTAACCACTTTTCAGGTCAACGTTGCGATCACAATCAACAGCAGCAGCTGTCTAAATGTAATAATTGCAGTCATCGACATAAATATTGTTTAACCTGTGTCCTATTTTGTTCACTACCTTCTTTCATCCACCCTTTCCCTCCTTCCTTCCATCCTGTCCCCTTTCCCAGCTTAGAAATCCCTTTATTAAATCAAATCCCTTGGCTCCTGCAGCGGCAATACAACCAAAGAGTGGCTAAACCCCCACAGGTCGCATAAGCTCTGTCCATCCCTGTTCACTGCCTGCATGATTGTTTGCTCATGTGTACGTTTGTGTGTGTTTGTTAGAGGAACAAAATCCGTCTGAATTTCCCATGGCGCCTACATAGTACTTAGCCAGAGGGAAATGTTGTGTGCATTATGCTTTCGCTGGAAGAGGTTATAAGCTAAGGCCTATAACAGATTAAGGCTGCATGGTGCAATGGTTAGAGAAATGGGAGATACACAATCCTGCAACACTAAGAAGCCAAATGCCTAGAAGCTATTCTGAGTGGTGAGAGTGTGTACGTGTGGAAAGAGTGTATTCTGGCACAACTGTGTGAATTGCAATGTTTTCAAGATGCTCCATTTTGGATTTTGTCATTACACCTCCTCTTCTTTCACTCACTCTCTGTATATGTTTATTTCCTGTGTGTATTTAACATTCTCTTTTTTCTATCCCTTAACACTTCTTTTCTTCCCCACACCCATCCTCTTCTTTCCTTGATTCCTTTGCCTCTTGCTGTTTTCTCTCCCATTTTTTCGCCTTTCTTTTCATCTTCTTTACCCTCAGCTTTCTGGTCCCAGGTTGGTGGTGGTTTTCAGAGGGGAAATGGGGTTTTGGGTGTGTGTGTGTGCGTGTGTGTGTGTGTGTGTCTGTGTGTGTGGGGTGGTCTTATTGGCCACTTCCAGACACTTGTGTGTCCAGCCACAGCACACACACACACTCGCACATACACACTCCAGAGGCCTGAAGGCGGGTTGTCTTTGATTGAGACTAATGGTGAAATTACACAGACTGCTGTTCTAAACAATAGTCTTCACTCACTCTTATCTGGGTCGATGGTACGGAAATGGGAGACTGGTGGTGGGCGGTTGGGGAGAGTGGGGTTTCAGTGGGGGCTGGTGGATTGCCAATGGTTGCTGGAGGTGATTAGGAAAGAAGGGGGATGAAACAAGGGACTTGCTCTCTCCAACGGCAGATCTTCACAAAAATCAGGTCTACATTTTATTCGCTTCATTATTTTCTATATCACACTTATGTTAATGTGGATTTAATTTGCTAAATGTCGAGACTTGTACCAATTTCTTACCATTGTTTTGGGTTTTGTGTGGCATCGTGTCCAAGAAGGGAGCTGCTGAGGTTAAACGGTGAGCACTGCCTCATCTGATGAGCTGTTCATGGTGCACCTCTCCTCTCACCTCATGTCAGCTGTGATATCTGGGGGGCTACATTTTACATAACCGATGTATGACTGTCCAGTAAAAGGGTCAAAGTGATGTAATTGTCATCATCACGGAGAGCAAGTAAGGCTCTGTATTGATGTCCAAATATTCAATTTGCAATGTGGCCACAGGGAATGCACTTCAAAGCCGTTTCACCAGCTTCCTGTGATGCTTGTACTAAGAATATATACGTACACACGCTTACTTTATTGGGTACAGCTGGTACACCTAGTAATGTGTTGATATACAGTTGAAATACATGTTAAAATGACATGATCAGAAATTATTTAAAGATTGTTTGACAGGAATGTAGAGGAATGCAGTCCTTTTCATCTCTCATTTGTAGAAGCTAAATGGAAAAGCAGGCTATCTGAGCCTTCAAACCACTCCATGGCTTGGCTCTTTGCCATCTCGCTGTATTGCTGGTCCCTCATGAGCCTGAGGTCAAACTTCAGATGCTCATGCAGGGATCCTCTGACTGTTCGCTAAATCCTGGTTCAAGAACAAAGGTGACAGGGGTTTTCTTGCAGTCAGGGGAGCAAGCTCTCGTGGCTCCATGCCTGAAGGTGTGAAGCTCGCGAAATCAATGAAACTTAAATTCTCACCTTAGAATATATAGAGAATATAAAGAATATGCTAGGCTTTATAAGCTTAGGCTTCAGTCTACACCTTTTGGTCCTTGGTTTTTAGCTAAAATTGTATATATATATATATATATATATATATATATATATATATATATATATATATATATATATATATATATATAACAAAAAAATATATATTTTTTTATATTACACTGATGATTTACACCTGTACTTTGGGTTATTTGTGTTGTGGAAATTGAAATTGAACTAAACTAACTTTTGATATATATATAAAAAAAATATATATATATATATATATATATATATATATATATATATATATATATATATATATATATATATATATATATATATATATATATGGCAGGTAGGTAGGTAGGTAGGTAAGGTAGGTAAAACAACTAGGTCCCATATAATAAATATATATATATAATAAATAATAAATAATAAATAAATATACATGATGTATTTATATATCAGCACTGTTATGATGTACACACTACAAGAATTATCAAACAAATAAAAAAAGAGTATTGACTTTCCAAAGTGACAGACTGAGCATCATTTACATCATTTACTTGAACTTATACATTGTAGTTTGTAAAGTCTATCTTAACACAGTTGGAAGTTATTCTGAATGACTCCTATGAATGAGAGGCGTTACACAATCCACAGTTTTCATTCTGTGAGAGAAAGCATTACACAAACTATTTGATCAAATTTATCTCATTAATAGTTCATAAATTGTATTTCCCCTGAAACCTTGTTTGTACTTGAACAGATTGCGGAGGAATACGCCCTGATGAATTCTGAAAGTGATTTCTCAATTAAAATCGTCAGCCTTCCTTTTAGATCCCATTTCCGCATGCTTTTTTAAAATGTTTTTATATTAAATGAACATTTGCGGAGCTGCCTTTTAGACCAAAAGTAGACCGTTTAGGAACTGTCATAGTGTTGAGACATCAACAGTTATATTTGTGAATCCCCTCAGGTGCAAGATGGATTTGAAAAAGAAAAAAAAAAGAAGAATGCGTCTGCTTGTATTACTTATTAACAGTCTTTGCTACAGGCGACCACTGTATTATTCTTAAGTGACTCCACACACCGATTGGCATCTCAGTAACTTTATTTAATTGGTTTAAATCTCATCTCAAAGTCAGCAGTGTTCATCCAAAACTGAAGAAATGGATAGATCCTACACGTGTTAACCTTTGTATGCCCTCACTCAGTGTTGTCATCAGGGCACACTGCATCAAGTTCTACCGCTATGCTTATGACGCACAACTGTAAATCACAGTTTCTCCTGACAAACTGGGGCAAATCAGAGCCAAAGCCCCTTTTAGCTGTATTTTAGGTATTAAGTCATAGAGGGCAGAACATTTTCTCCAGCTCATTCAAAAAGCTAAGGATTAGTCACTGATACTGAATCTCAGAGAGAAAGTGTTAAAAAAGTGTTAAACCTCATAAAAGAAACAAGCAATGTTGTTTGTCATCTGATCAACATTGCCAGAGTTCAACTGCTACTGCCCTCTGTATACTTTTACTCCACTGTACACTTGGTAAGCCTTGGTATTTACTGCACCTAATTATGTGAAACCGCCATCATCCAGATATCTTGAAGAGTTCTTCAGATTTTACCCAAAAAAAGACCTAAAACTGATTGTGAGTCATCTGTCTCTTTGAACGGGTCACATCTGTGGAAAAACGTTCCTGGAGACCCAAGGGCAGCAGAGAGTGTTGATATCTTTGAGACAAACTGGAGGCATAATGTTGTTTCAAGAAGGCAAAAACATGTTTCATATTCTCTGGTAAAGGAGCCTGGTGTGTCTGGCACCGCGTGAAGCAGTGAAAGATTGTGAGAAATGTGTTTAAGTGCCATTTTTAAACTGTTATATTTTTTCTTAGCCCCCTCCAAGTGTTCCATTTCTGTACATGTACAGGACATTATACTAAAAGGTTTCTTAAAAACAGTGATGGAAAAAAACACCAGTTGTAGAGGTGCCTAGCCTCCATTAGGAGCTTGTTTGTTAAGCTGTGTTTTAGTGTTTGTGTGTTTGTCTGTGCAAATGGCAAATTTGTAAATAGCCCACGTGGACATTGTACAGTATATAATTGTGGTTTACTGGACATAAAATGGCAGCATCTGTTCTTAATGCATTTTATATAATCACACAAATAAAATCTAGATAAATGAAAGGAGACAAAAAACATGACTTTACACCAACATCTTTTTCATGTAAAAGATGAATATGCATAGACATAGAAGTAGCTTGCAGAAATATGAGAAAACAGCAAGTGAATCTTCTACAATTCAGTATAAAAAAAACAAAAAAAACAAGCTAACTTGTAAATCTTTTAATGCCATCAGTAACGGAGCTTCAGAGCTTTAATCAGTCTGTGTCTGAGATAAGCAGCTCCCTTTCCTGATATCTAATATCGCTCAGATTCCTGTCAGAGAAATCCAAATAGTTTAAGCAGAGGAGGAAACAGACCTTCTTCATCCAGGTTTGATGGGTCCTGATAGCAATGCACTTACATGTAACTTCTGTTTATACATTTCTATGTTATCTTGCAGGTTATCTTGCTGATGTGCACCAGTGAGAAATTAGCCTCATTTGACACACTGAAAGCCCACAGATAAACCTAAAAAACCTGAAACCTGAAAATAACTTACTAGGTCACGGTTTACTTGTTGTTACAGGACCCTGATCAGAAAATGCTCTTCTAATATATATGTAAGGGATAATGCCCGACGAGGTGTGCATTATCATAAATATATGGACGACGCGGGGGCGTGAACCGGTTTGCCTCCGCGAAGTCCATATATTTATGTTAATAGCCACCTCAAAGGGCATTATCCCGCTTATACCGAGGTCACGTACCAAAAAAACATAAATATTAAATCAGTTATTCATGCTTTAATCTGTTTCAGTTGAAATCATTAGTTTTATAACAAGCCACAGCTGAGCGGCTGAGCGGACTATTTAATCTCTTGTCTGTAGCCGTTGCAACCTGGTAAATTACAAAGTTTTTTAACAAGCCATATCTCAGTTTCCTTGGTAACACCTGAGGGTCTGACTAATACCTGGAACAATCACTACCGTCCCATAAGGTCCTTATGCAATGGACATACAGTGCATCCGAAATGCCATACTAAACAGTATATACTAAAAAGTATACTTAAGTTCGGCACACTTTTGAGTAAATGTCAGTAGTATGCATTAATTTGGACGTACTATTAAGAGCCACACGTCACTTCCTGCCGTTGGGAGGAAGTGACGTGTCACAGCAGCGGTAGCTCCGCTCCGCTATTTCCCGTTTATTCTGGCCCAAACAAGATGACATTAAATAATGTTATTATATTCAAATATTATAATATTGATATTATATAATAATATTATTATACTTAATATTATACTTATGACATATACGTATCACTTAGCAACCAAACGCCGCTGCATTGCACTGTGGGAAGTTTCTGCTTAGCTAGTGTCCATCAATCCACACTAATACATTTCTCCGGAATGACTATGGATAGCGCATACTATTGAGTACGTTGTAATGTTTCGGACGCACAAAAAAAGTATGCAATTTCGGACGCAGCCACAGTGTTGACTTCTCCATTAACTAGGACGGACCTGAGATAAGACTAGAAATGGGGGATATTCTAGTCCGCTCAGCTCCGCACCGCTATAGTACAGTAACAAACAGTAAATATATTTGTTTCAAAGAATCAAATCCACAGATAGTTTCCTAAATCGTTTCATTAAGCTAAATATATGATATATATATATATATATATATATATATATATATATATATATATATATATATATATATATATATATATATATATATATATATATATATATATATATTTATTAAGATTTGCCGGACTTCTGCTCTTTACCGTCCTGCGGTAGCCGGCTCTTCTTCTCTGAATCTCCGTTGCCGTGGTTACCACCTGGCAGTTGATCCAGCACAATGGTTTCGCACTCGCTTTTGTCGTAGGTAGTGACGTTTTCTGTCCGCCAATCAATGGGTTGTATCGTGTGACGGCAGTAGCTCTGCTGTTATCGCCATTTTGCTATGGACCTACAAACAACGGAGGCCCAAAAATGGTACAGTATGGTTTAGTTTAATGGAACCATTTTATAATGGAAACACACAAAATACCGTACCAGACCGTGCCAGACCATACCGGACCACTCAGTGGAAACGGGGCTTTATTGTCTATTCACTTTAGTTCATATATGGAGGTTTGCATGGAGCTCGGTGGCCTTGCACGCCTTTGCTGCACCACATTGCAAATATGCTCTCAAATATTTTTAGTTTCCTGCACAGACTCTATTTCTTTCTCTCGCTTTCTCTGTACTTGTTCTGCTGTCATGATTTCACAGTGTTTACTCGAAGTCTACCAGCAGGAACACACAGTCATATAGAGGCATCGTGTTTTGTGTTTTTATTCCTTGGCATTCTCCCAGAGTGACAAGTACAGACAGGTATGTATGAGTGTGTTTGTGTTTGTGTGTGTGTGTGTGTGTGTGTGTGTGTGTGTGTGTGTGTGTGTGTGTGTGTGTGTGTGTGTGTGTGTGTGTGTGTGTGTGTGTGTGTGTGTGTGTGTGTGTGTGTGTGTGTGAAGTAGGTGGGTGAAAGACGGATGAAAAAGAGAGGTGACAGAGAGAAAAAGAGAGATGGATGTGAGGGAAAAGAGAGCTTTGTGGACTGTGAAGGAGACAAGAACAATGATGCGGTCTGGCTATGTTTATCTACTGTATGTGTGTGTGTGTGTGTGTGTGTGTGTGTGTGTGTGTGTGTGTGTGTGTGTGTGTTTGTGGCAGGCTTTTATTTGTTCTTCAGTTGATGTGGCAGCATGTTTAGATGACAGTGCTTTTCCTGCCAAATGACCACATGCCTGAGTTTTTAAATTCTCTGTTAGATATAATAAAAATTAAGCGGTTTTCACTACACCTGTATTAGATTCACCTTTAATATCATCACACAGAAATTTAAGTTTCTGAATTAAACATTTTGCCGCTCTTAATCCAGTAGAGTGTTCATTAAAAGGCCATTATCAGAAATTTGCTGTCATATAAAGTCAAGTAATTAAAAACCCTCTTTCATCCTTCCATCCAATATCTATACCTGCTTCGGGATCATGGGGGCCGCCTGATGGAGCAAAAGGCATTTTTTCAGTATTAATATTTTACCGGTAAAGTCATCTGGTCTTTACCTGTTCAACACATATCACGGAATGCCTATATTTCAATAACAAACACCTAACCTGCTGAAGAAATGAGAGAAAAACAAAGTTCATTCAACTGTATGAGTCATTACATGGAAGAGCCACCTCTGGCTGGAATTACTTGGCCTTATCTGTCTTTCACATCGTTATGGGGGACTTTTGTCCTGCTCTTCTTTATAACATTAATTAGGCTGGTGGGAATTCATTCATTAGCAGGTCAATTAGGTTCACGCCATAGATTTTCAATTGGGTGAAGGTCTGAACTCTAACTGGGCAATTGCAGTGCTTTTATTCATCTATTTATTTGAGCCACTCTGCTTTAGATTTACTCATGTTGGGAATCGTCAATAAGTGCTTCTCTAAGATCTTTGCTGATGCGTTTCCTCCTTGGCATTGCATCCACATCCACACCTTAATACTCTCGACCAACAGACTGCCAAATCTTCTGCTTTTATAGAGGTGCTCACGCTCTCTGATCAGCAATTAATCAAGTGGATTTGATTAGCAGCACTTGGCTGCTACTCACCCTTTTCATTTCTGTTGAAGCACATAAGGCAGCAGTTGGATTTTCAGACAATGCTTCTGTTTTCGGCTTTCTTTTCCTTTTCCTTCTTTTGTTAAATAATGGCTTAATATATATTTTTGTTTTATTTAATATTCTAACAATAATAACGAAGCGACTTGACTTCAAATATTAACAGTTGGCATTTAAAAAAAATGGATGTAGATTGTGCCCGATCTTGAAAAATGCCACAGCAATGTTCAAAAAACAAATATAAACTAATGGAATTTCCATCAACTTATGTTTTTTTATCTAAGTTTCATGGCGTTCTGCTGCTCTTGGAGAGTAACATTTATCAATGCAACTAATTCTCTTTTTTTTTTTACATTTGTTAACTCACTCTATTTATTACAGCCAGTATTAAAGGTATAGTCTGTAATGTTGGAGAGCTAGCAAGATTTGAAAGTGGCACCTCCTCTAAGCCCCGCCCCCTCCTCCCCTCCCGTCAGCGCTCCGTCCAAAGCCACGCCCCCACAAACTTTGGGGAACGCGCATTTGCAGGAGTCGAGTTTTCCAGGACATTTTGGACAGAACATTTTCAACAAAACTACCCCATGTCTCATTCACCTGTAAGCGAGGCCGGTTTTAGGGGGGGCAGGGGGGGGCTGTGCCCACCCAAACATGCATCCTGCCCACCCAATCAAAGTTATGGGGATCCTTTATTTTTTTATAATTTTTTTTTTTTATAAATATAAAAAAATATCACAGAATATCTGTACTGTTTCTGATTGGGTGGGCACTGCGCATCATTTTTGACACAACAATGAACGCATACCGCAAAAGTTGTGTCTCGGCGGAGGGACCCGGCGTCCCAGCAAAATGAGAAACAGAGAAGTTCAGAACAGCAGACAGAGCACACACTGAAGGCTGATTTATGGTTCCGCGTTACACCAACGCAGAATGGTGCGCGTCGCTGCGTACCCTACGCCGTAGGCTACGCCGTGGCTCCAGAGCCTGCACAGCACCGCAGCGCACCGCCACCCGCACCGGCGCTCTCCGCCCTAGCCGGGATGGAGACGCCTCCACGGCCTCCACGGCATCCACGGCCTCCACGGACCCCATACTGGGGGTATTTTTGGCTGCGTTTTCTCGTTTTCTGCGCCATTCTTCAGCAAACGTGACTCGAGTGTGTGAAGTTTTCCGGCAAGATTTTCAACGTGACGAGTGCGCGCATGGGACAGAGGGGTGCGTGGGCGGGACTTAAAATGAAGGCATCTGATTGGTTCTTTCCCCCTGCGAATCCTCTGCTCCTCTGACCAATCAGTGCCACTCGGTGAACAAAAAACAGATTGGTCAGAGTTTTTACAGGATTAAAGCTGTCAGAGAGGTCGGATTTTTTTCTTTCCTTTTTCTGAACACATTATTCACTGGCTACTCTCAGGATGGAAGGACCATTTCACCCAGTATAACAATAAATGTTTTTGAATACGATTACAGATTATACCTTTAAATCTCATGAGAGGGGGAAGGAATCCATCAGAAAAATGATCATCAGATATTTAAGCAAGGGACTCTTTAAAACAGTTGGATTGTTGGATTGTTCGCCAGTGAGTTCGATCGTGACAGAACCATCACACAGTAAATAGGTGTTTGTTCAAACATTGTGAGTCATCATTACTGATGCTGACTTTTGGTGCGATTTACCTCAGCGTTACGGCTGTGTTAATACATGAAATGTCACCTGAGTGTATTCCTAAGGCCTGTGTTCAGAGATGACAAGGGTTCCCCGTGTCACAACTAAAAATATATTAAAGTGCCTCTGGTGTCTTGCATGGCGCTCTTGGTAGATCCCGCTGTGCCTGTGTGTATGTGTGCATCCCCAGAGCTTTGAGTGTCTGTAAACTATCTTCAGGCTCAATTTAACTGTAATGGGCTGTCAGCGGTTCAGTGTCTCATGAGGTTTTGCTGTTGAAAAATGTGTGTGTCTATTTTTTATTTTTTTCCTTGAATGTACAGACAGAGAAAGTGGAGGAAACCGATAGAGTTGTTGAGTTGGTTCTCTGTTGTGAATGCAGAATGATTCTGACCAGCATTCTGAATGATCTTAATTGACGCTGATGGCAACTTCCAGGGGGAGGAACACAGCTTACTGTATATATTTGACTAGTGTTCTTTGTCTTGATTTACAATTCGTTATATTTATAATTCTTCATCTTTTTATTTGGTTTATTCTTCTTAATAAGGGCCCAATTGTATCTGTAGGAATTGTTCTTGTTCTTGTTCTCGTTTTTCTTCCGACGAAATGAGGGCCTTGTTGCCCCCCTAAACGTGCCCCAAAAGTCACTAAATTTTGCACGCAAGCCAGGCCTGGCGAAAAATTTGATATTTCATGGTTTGCATTAATGGGCGTGGCCTAATGTATCAGCGCCTGCTAGAAAACTTCGTGCCTCAAGCCCCACAATACGGTTCGGTACACACCTGTATCTTGTCGCAACTTAAAGAAAAGTCTCTTGGCGCAGTGGCCGAAACCGAACAGGAAGGCTGCCATTTTGAATTAATCGTGTCAATTTATGCCATTTTCACGTGTCGTACGTTAACAAACTCCTCCTAGCAGGATCGTCCGTTCGACATAAAACTCGCTCAGGAGACACAAAAGACGATAACCAGGGAAAGTTATCTAAGTCGTGAGATTTCGTGAAATGGCGTGGCCGTGGCGCTGCGTCAAACTTCAACGTTAAACAGGAAGTGATAGTAGTAGCTGATTGGTCGATATTTGATAGATCCTATTTTCTGCCATATCATTTGAATGGTTTGACATAGAGAGTCGTGAGTGGTTTCATCGGACTCGGTTTTGAGTCCTTGACCTTTATTGGTGAAAATTTCACGCGCGAGGGCCCATTCATCGCTGCTTGCAGCTTTAATTTGTTTACCCTTACAACCATTTCTCTTTGCATTGACTTGTTTCAGGATATGATGCATTTTAGTTTTATTGAAAACTCAAGTCATGTACAATTTGCATCTATTTAAAGCGACACAAAGGTACTTTGGCCATGCAGGTTGTAACAGGTACGGATCATGTGTGGTGGTGAAAACTAGCTCAGCAGGTATGTGAAGTAATTGTGGTGATGAGAAACTCACAAACTCACTGGTACTGTGGCTTCCACAGGGATATTTGTTTATTACAGTGTTTATCAACCTAACAATCCTTACTACCTGGTTGAACAGCTGCTGTCTTATCATGCATTAACAAAACAGAAGCTACACAACATGCACGTCACAAGGACATTGGGAAGGCAGAACATGTTGATAAAAAGTCTGTCCATTGTCCATGAGGGCCAAACTAAAGACTTTATAAAACAATGGATGAAGCTTTTGGTCATGTGTCCCATTGGTTTTGAAGGCATGAAAGGTTAGGAGAAGAAAAAGAAAGATTATGAGATACGGTTCAAATTCTTGATAAAAAATAGTTAAGCTTAAGCTAGAGTTACAATATACTACTGAAATTAACATTGTTTACATTTAAAGGAGCTTGAGGCCGGATTGAGGCAGGATTTATGAAAGAAATCCGTATATGTTTTAAGTTTTCTAGTAATAATGTCAGATGAAGCGTTCCAAACCAAAAAGAATGAGCCCTCTAGTGTATCTCTCCGTTGCCTTGAACAGGCTGTGTGCTGCAAAATGTGCTGCAATTCCGGGCCGGAATTTCCCGCGCTGGGCTGCGGATGTGACGTCACATGACGCTTCATGCGCGTTCTCCCCGTTCTCCCGTGCCGGCTTCACTGTTGGCTGCAGTACCCCCGACGACCGTTGTGGTGAAGGGTGGCGCTAGAGAGTCTCATTTCTTAAAAGGAGCCTCAAGCTCCTTTAAATTCAGAATGGTTTAAATAATTCAGTCAAAAGAAGCTGTTAGCAAATTAGTTTTGAACCTTGATTTAAGGAACTGAGGTTTTCAGCATTCCTGCAGTTTCCTTGAAGTTTGTTCCAGATCTGTGGAGCATAAAAGCTGAATGCTGCTTCTCCATGTTTGGTTCTGGTTCTGGGGACACGGAGCAGACCTGAACCAGAACACCTGAGAGGTCTGGATGGTTGATATGGCCACAACATGTGTAAAGGACCTCCGACCGGAGTGATGTGGTCCACTTTCTTAGTTCTGGTGAGAACCCGGCAGCAGCATTCTGGATCAGCTGTAGCTGTCTGAATTTTTAGGACCTGTGAAGACACTGTTGCAGTTATCCAGTTGACTGAAGATAAACGCATAGATGAGTTTTTCAAGGTCCTGCAGTGACATTAGTCTTTTGATCCTGAAGATGTTCTTCAGGTAATAGAAGGCCAACTTTGTAATTGTTCTAATGTGTCTGTAAAAGTTCAGAGCTCAGTCCATGTCCAGACTACACACAGATTATAGGTTTTATCAGTGGTTTGTAGCGGTAATAGCTGAAGCTGTGGGCTCTTAAATGCTCTTCTTTTGGTCCAAAAACAACTACTTCAGTTTTGAAGCTCGTTTTTCTTCGTACAGGGCACAGCACATATATCCGCAGAGCTGCCGTCAGACATTTGCAGCAGAATGTACCGTTTAATATGTTGACTTGAAGGCAAAATCAAAACTGACCATTGTGTAGCTGACGCTGGGTTAATACAAATGGGTAGTTGCCTCGCTATGTGCGTTAACATGAGAATTATGAATGAGGAAGTGATAATGGCTAGCCATTGGCTGAGTCATCTGTCAATCAATTAGAAATAAAAATATATCTTAAGATAAACTCTCCTGGCGTGGCACAAAAAAATTAAACCCCCACAGAGTTGCCACAGCTGTGAAATCAAATGATCGAGACCAAAATGTTTTTTTGAAGCAGGCAGTAAATATATTAATTCCTGCTCTAAATTCTGACAGTTTAACATGGGGGTAAATGGAAATTGATTCACTTTTGCAGCCAGCCTCTGGTGGCCAGGCAAAGAACTGCAAGGAAACTTAGTTCCGTACGAGTGTCAATGCGGAATTAAGATGAATGGCGCTTGGTTAGTGCTTGAGCATCTCCCAATCTGCTGGCTGCTGTCTGATAACATCAATACTAGTGGTGGAGGCTACAGAGGTTATATTTATTTTACTCTCTTATTTTCTCTCCAGTCATTGCTTTCATGAGCTTCTGAGTCACCTCTGCACTGATGTACACTGTAGCCCATGAGCGGATTTCAATGATGCTGATGTGTGGCACAGCGCCATAAAGCAATCCACAGTTGTTGCAGAAGAAGAACGGCCTGAGATTCACTCGTTACATTGGCTAGTCAGGATGGGAGACAGAGAGTAATGCAATATTCTACTAAAAAACTATGGATGTTAAGTTGTGTTTGAGTAAATAAAATTTTAGTCAAAATATAATTCAATTGTTCACATTCTTCATGTGTATCATGTTCATGTTCATCATTGGTATAAATTTCAAAAATGACAAGTAGGGCACTATAAATGTTTCAAGTTTCTAAAATAGCCTTATAATCCATTCATGAAACAACTTTATTTCATACATAGGTATTCCTTCTGCTCTTCTCTCTCGTGGCTAGAGAGCAATGAGTTGTAGCGCATTACAGTTAGAGAATAGCACCATCTTTTTCCACTTGTATTAATGTGGTGGAGGTGAAATTGCTTGTGATTTCTTTTCACCTTTGTGGCATTAATTCCAATTGTAAAGTTGCTTTTAATTGCCCGGCTAATCACATTTATACAAAGGTACCCTGAAAAAAGGGTGTTGTGATGGCTCAGTCTTTGCTCTGTGGATAGACTCATAAAAACATCAAACTAAGAACCAACAAAAGCTGCTACACAGAATGTGTAAGACATAAAAGACTTGTTCTGCATTGGTAAATGGACATCTAGGGAGCTTGCATTGATTTGGAGAGGAGTCATGTAAATACGCTGTTCCCTCGGCTTGCAGCAAAATCACCAGAATCCTGAAGAGCTACTTTTGCTAACTGTAAACAAGGACATTTTAAAAGAAAATGAAACGGTAACATCTGGCTGCAAATGTTCCAACTGAATTTTATATCTCTGTTTTCACCTGCACATGTAACTGGCTGTGGCAATGAATTAAGCAGAATATTTATTTCCTTTTGGTGTTATTTATCATGCACACTTTTATGTAATTCAACTTCACTTTTTTGGTTGATTTTTTTGTATATACCCCCCTTTGTTATGTGGAATGTCACATCTCAGTCAGTAATAATGTGCCACATAATCATTGGTATTACGACTGTGAGGCTCTTTGACAAAGTGTAAGCTAATATTACATTTATTGCAGATACTATCCAGCGTATCCATATTTGTCAACATCCCATTGAATCCATTACATATTTCACTTTCTTTTCTTATATCATTTTTGCCATCTACTTCTGAGTATGTATTTTTTTCTGTAGTTCAGTTTTTTTTGTATTATCTTGCTTTCACATGAAAACATTTTTATTTTTTTTATTTTTTTTACTGAATTTCAAGATGTATCCATACGTAACACTGGCTGTAATTGCAAAATAAATAGTTTTTCTTGGGATAACTATAAATTGATAAAATGGCTCTATTGTATTGCTGTTACATTATTGTTTTTAGCATAATTTGTATCTTTTTTGTGCAGCATTTCATAGAGACTGTTTTTTTTCTATGTTCAGCACCATGGACAGAGACACCAGACTGTTATCGAGACACTAGAATGTTTTCTGTTAAAAGTAATGTTTACTCAACTCAACTCAAACTTTATTTATAGAGCACAGTTTAAAGCAACCACCACCAACATCCTGGTTAACACTGTCCTAGGTCCTCCATAGCGACAGCCGTGACCATAACATGTAATGCACTACATTGCTGCCAAACAGAGACCCAGCAGGACTCATTAAAACAATTTGGCGCCCCCTGCCCACCCAGCACCACTCAGGCAGAGGGAGGGGTAGGTGGCAAAGAGGGAGAGAAAGAGGTTGGAGAAACCGGACCGTCAAGACCAACCCCGACGGACCGGGACAACCAGCCCCCCCACCTGCACACAGCCCAACCGCGATGGCACGAGGGAGGGACAGCTGAGGCCCAGAGGGTCAGCCGTACAGAATCCTCCAACATGTCATGGGCAAGGGGGCACGGTGGCGCAGCTGGTAGTGCAGCCGTCTCACAGCAATTCAATTCCCCGTGTTCCCTTGGGTAGCTAATGGGAGCTACCCTCACAAAAACATGCAGCAGTCCTGGGCTACACATGCCCCTCTGGCCAGATGGGATGGGGAGGATCTGGCCGGAATAACGTGATCCTTCCACGCGCTACGTCCGGCCTACCTCATACTGCTGCACCTTTCACTTTTTTTAAATTGTATATATGTTAATAAGAGCTGTCATTTGCCTATTTGTCTATTTACTGTACAGTGAGCGAAAATAACCAAGTCAAACTCCATGTCTTGTTTGACCTGACTTGGCCAAATAAACATGATTCTGATTCTGATTCTGAGAAGCCCCACCCTGTCTGGTGAAAAGAAGCGGCCTGCTCACTCCTCAGGTTAAGGAGACCTGAACTCAGTGTACGGTCTCCCTGGGTTGGTCGAGGGAGCAATGCCCAGGACTGATTTAGGTAGGAGCACTGGGTGATAAAATGGGGAAAAAACCGGGATAAAAATATTTATAAAAAAAAAAACATGTCATGGGCCCGCCCAGCCAGTGACCAGGCACCACACCACCCTGTCCAGAAGGCCCCCCCGGGGGCATATCCCAGACTCGCCGAAGCCCAAGAGAGTCCCTGCCACAGGGCCAGTCCAGAATAGCAGTAGCAGACAGCCCAAGCACCAGGAGGCCTCCACGGGTCTGGCCCGGCGGGTCAAAACATCCCCCAACCCGCCCTGATAATCCCCCGCCATCCCAGCTCATCAATTCTTTTCCCTTTTCATTTTTCTTTCTTTTTCCTCTCTTTTTTATATCCATCCTATGTTAATTTTTATGTAAATTCACGTGTGTCTTGGGTGCATTAAAAACAGAAGGGATGATATAGATGTGCACCCTGCATGCCCCAGCATTCCATATAGCCAAATGTGTGTTTTTTTTTATTCATCTTTTTTCTTCTATTTGAATTTTTGATGTAGGTTTCTATGCATTAAGAAAGTGGGGCATGCAGGGCGAATAATGCCTGCATGCCCCAACTTTCCATATAAATTAAATATATTTTTTGTTGTTTATGTTTTCTTGATTTTTTTGTTTTGATTCATAAAAGACCGAATATTATTTATATTTTCTTCATTTTTCTTTGCCTTTGTTGGTGTAGTACGGATACTGTGGTATCTTACTTTCATGTATATAACCCTGTAACGCTGTCAACATCACTTAATATATAATGGTTAATAGTAGGTTAAGTATGTAATAAGCAAAAACTCCTTTGTGTGATTTAAAGTGAAACCTTTCCTAAAGTGACACTTGTTCAAAGAAGTGGATCTTCAGTGTTAGTTCTATAAAATATCAAAATGTAAAATTATGTTCCTCGTTCCTCTTTCTACCCCTTCCTGTCTAAACTTTGAATAAAGGCCACTACAGCCACAAAATCTTAAAAAAAAAAAAACATGAGTCCTTTTGGGCAGTAAAGGATCATGACTCACCACTTTATGACATATCCTGTCAGAATCATTAAGTCATTTAAAAAAGAAAAAAGATCCCTAGGCATAATTGCAGAAACTTAGTTATTACAACATGTACAGTACATAATATTTTGAAAAAATAGTGGGAATCTGGAGAAATCTTAGAGTGTAGAGGCAAAAGGCAATAATCTACCGATGGATGTGAATGACCCTCAATCCCTCAGGAGTAACTGGGGAAACCAGAGCTACTCAACTACGTTTCATAGGACTGTCCTGAAATGTAACCTCAATCGATGTTGCAGAGCTCTGTCATCATAAGTTCAACTCAAATGGACTCAAAGACAGTGGATGCATGTTCAGTGGTCAGATGCATCTTCAAATGAGCTTGCTTTTTGTCAAAGTATGCAGAAGGCTCTATGTTCAAATCAAATCAAATCAAATCAAACTTTATTTTTAAAGCACCTTTCATACAAAAAAAAATGTAACACAAAGTGCTTTTCATAAAACATAAACATAAAATGTATTAGTGCCCCCCCCCCTCCCCCTCCCCCTCCCCGCACACACACAGATAGACACACGCAGACACATGGTGCAGACATGGCTAGGCACAGAGGATCCAGGTGAGGAAACGGTAACAGGGAGCCGTCCACGCCAGGAGGTCTCATAGCCCGCAGCTAGAAGGGGGGGGGGGGCCACAGAGACCATCCCGGCCCGGACGGATAGAGAAGTCCACACCACAGCGGTGAAGCCGTGGTGCAGAACTCCACCACCATCCAGGCCAGAACCACCCCCAGGACGACCCCCTGCAGGCCAGAGTCACTCCCAGCATGGAGGGACGAGAAAGACCAGCCAGTTATACACAGTTATAAGTGTAAAAAACGTCATCCCCTCCCGAAGAACTTGAATAAACATTTCGCTACCATCAATGTGTCATCCCCTCTCTGGTGGTCAGAGTTTATTTCAGCAGAACAATGCCAGATCTCTCTCTATATAATAGACACAAACTGAGTTCAGGACTGGCCTGCCTGATACCCAGGTCCCATACAATTAAAAATGACGATTGATGTAACAAAATGGCAAATATCCCTTTCCCCTGACCTTTTCTCCTTTTTTTTTTGAGTCTGTTGCTGGCTCAAAATTGTCATTGTTCAATTGAAATTCAAGACTTCTCTAGATTTTTACAAAGGAGTCATTGAATATTCTGAAAATAATGCACTTTGCCCTTGTGTCTGTTAAAAAAAGTCCAAAGTTATTTATAAATGCCATATTTAAATTACTAGCACAGTAATGTGGGTTGGGTTACAGAAATCTGTTGATTTTTGGTACCAAACCCCAAATCTGGTTTTCTTTCACAATCTTTCACTACATCATGAAGTTAGATTCAAAATGTTTATTAGTACAGTTACAGCCACATAGTGGAATGATGATGGACCAAGTGTACTCTGCATTTTCCCTGATGACAGCTGGGGAAGGCTCCCGAAGCCTCAAGGCTCCCTGTTCAACAGTGAACAGAATGAAGCAAGAATAAGAAATGGATGGATGAATGGATGAATAGTTCATTAAAAAGTATTCCTTCGTTATTCAGTAAATTGCAGTAGATTGTGTGTTGCTGGAAGGTTGGACCTGCTCGCTCTGATCCTCTCTTGTTGTTTTGCCATTTGTCCCCTGAGCTCCACAAAGGCTTTAATTAATCTAGTTTGAAAAAACAAACCCAAGAAAGTTACATCAAAATAATGATCAAGGGTTGTAATTCAGTAGGTGTAGTCACCAGTTTCATGCACGTATGTATCTCCCCTATCCCCCTATCTTTGCAGGCTGTTCCTAGGTGGGATATTACACTTTAAAGAATTATAACTGTCCCAATGACCAATCAAGTCTCAAAATGAGTCAACGTTTGATCATTATAACTTTATAAACCACGTATCAATCAAAGAAAGCATTAGAAAAAAAGAAAAAACGTATTGAAACAGACTTTAAATGATGACAATCATGACCAAAAAGTCAATGTGATGGACTTCATTTTCAGTTTCATTTAAGTCCCTTTCTTCAATGCTCATTTTTGTCATGACTTAAACATTTGGTGATAACATTAATTATTTAATGCTATTTAGGGCCTTATGCTTTAGTAATCTTAGCTTTAAGGCACAAACTCAAACATATTAATGGGAGGGATATACGTCAAGAGGCTGAATGGGTGCATGCTTTCACTGTTTTATGCAGCTGATGTTTTGTGGTGTTAATTCCAGGGATTATAAAACTTCAAAGGTGAATCAATCACAGACAAGAGTCACTTAATTCACACACTTAAATATAAGTGTAAAACAAGTAATTTCAGCTGTGGATCTTGTTTTTTCTGCAGATTAAAAAGCATTGCATTGTTGCTGCACTTGTTAGAGATCACGCCTGTCGACACCAGCTGCTGTTCTATGCTTTGTGTTTGTTTGTCTGAAATATGTTGGGAGGCTTCAACCGCACCAATAGCTGTAGCTGCAATGGAGCTAAATCCTCTTGTCCACCCATACACATAAATGTACAAAAATCCATTGCACAAGCACAATCCAGCATTCCTTGGCCCTAAACACAGCAGTGTACAGAGTCACACATTGCTTGCCCACAGCGGATTGTCGGTCTGACGACTTGCCATTTCACATCAGTCTGCAGAGATGAGTGGGACACAAACATTAGATTGCTCCAAACCGCACAGGAGATGACGCGGATAGACCTACTGAGATGGATGTAGATGTTTATAATAACACAAGCCTCATGATGTGAGTGATGCTGATGCAATGACAGAGCACATATATTTTAAGCACAGGCAATGGGGACGGAGAGAGAGATCCCTGTAGCCACTGGGAGAATGTCAGAACGACAGGAAAAATCTGGATCACTACATGCTCAAAAAGGGGAGTCAGTGCCAGTTGGAAAAAAAAAAAAAAAGGTGGTACTATATTTACAGGGAGATTAACCACATCAGTGCCACATTGCAAATTCACAGCACATTCTTTCCGGGTGGCTTAAGGCCCCTTCATAAGTCTGCCTCTTTGCTGCTGGTTGGCCTCGGGTTAAGTGGCTTAAACTCGAAAATACTGTTTACTGTGCAAGGTAGCTAATCTGGGATCACAACAGGGTGAGCTAAGCTGAAGTGGACTTTAGTCTCATTTTACCCACTTTCAGATGTGCCAGGTTGACACAATAGTCAAGTATTTTAAAATATGGTATCTTTGGACAATATATTTTGCAAATGTGGCACAGTGAGAAGGGGTTTAGATGTGCTTCCACACTGAATTCATGAAATAGGAAATAAAATAACCACCAAGACAAACTGGGGTCCAGTTTTAATCAATAGTCAGCAATTACAAAAGGAAAATGATAGACCTACTTCAACATTTTATAAAACAGGATCATTTTAAAAATCCTGTAAAGGATCTTTAGTCTCCTATCCAGATTTTTCCAGATATAAATATCAGAATCAAATTGTTTTATAATATGGAAATGAGAAATTTGATGCCGATGGTGGCATGAACTTAAAAACACAACATTTAATCTGTATGACAGAGATACACTTTGAACAGGATTTACTTTTGCGACAAGAGTTCAATGAGGTAGAATAAAGATACTACAGCAAAGGAGAGCCAGAAGGAAAGGTCAGGCTCTATGCTGTGAGTAACCCCAAATGACAGGTCTGGGGTTATTTAACTGATCTGTTGTTCTAGGTTGGTGTTGGGCTTGGTACTCATTCTCAGGAATGGGCTCAGCAACAGCGCTGCTAAGCTTAACACAAGGGCAGCCAACATCTAATGGAAAATGAAAGAAACTGAACTCCATATCAGCTCAACAAGGCACAGTTCCTCCTGAAGGACTCCCAGATGTGAATGGAGTGGTGGATATCACTGTGATCATTACATACAATAATGATCTGATATATACCTATGAAGCTGTCTTTCTAAAGATGCTGTCGACATAAAGTTTTTAAGTTTTTTCTTATTTGTTTTTTTGGCTGTTTTTTATTTTTTATGTTCACCACCATGGACAAAGACACCAGACTGTTTTCAGATAAAAAAAAAACAAACATTTTTATCAAAATCTCTATAGAATAGTTTTTGATTGTTCTTTTTTTAATTCATATGATACCAAATTTTATTTAGATCCACTGTCAGCATTGGTTAATAATGATTAATAGTATGGTCAGTATCTAATCACCAACAAAAACTAAAATCTTAGTTTTATTAAATTAGCTATAACCTTTGCTTGAGTGACACTTGCTGAAAAAAGTTAATCTTCAGTGTCTTTGCTTTGCTCTATGAAATATCAAAATGTAGAATTATGTTCTAGCAAAATACTAAAAAACATTCACGGAAAGCTAGAAAGGTTTATAGAGGATTAACATTGTTCTAATATATTCTACCATGAGTAGACACAGGAGTGTGCCAGGACTGGGTATATAAGGTGCATGTGCCAAAACCTTTCAGGCAGTAAGGGATTGTGACTCACCACTTTATGCCATATCCAGTCAGAATCATCAAGTCATTTATCAAAGAAAAAAATAAGAACATAATGTGAAATTGCAAGCAACTTGGCTACGAGATGATCACCATAGGCAACAAGAAGGTTTATCCCCAATGGAGGTGATGGCTGAAATGTAGCATCAAGTCTTCCCAGAAAGCAGGGAAGAAAAAAAAAGAAATACAAATTCTGCTAAGTCTACTGGGGGAGAAGTACCAGCGTCAGAGAGCAGGATTGATATACTCTTTCATAAGACTGGAAACATTATTGGAGGGAAGCTCGAAAAACCAGACTATTTGTTAATGTTATTTTCTGTTGTAACAAAGCTATTTCTATCAACCCATCTATCCAGATATCTTTTTTATCTGTCCATCTATCTGATACTTTCTTGCGGTCCACTCAGATAATCAAATTCTGCTCTGTAAGTTGTAAAGGCCTGCAAATATTTTATAAAATCAGACAAACATGATTGTATTGATTTGAGTGTAAGCAGACAGCTGAGGCAAACTCCAGCTTCTCTTGCAACTGTGACCAGGATTAGGCGAGTAGAAAATGGATGAACGGATTCATGGCTGGTCCGGTGTAACCGTGCAGTGCCTCCTAAACTATTCCCATTGCCAATTTGTTACATTGCAGTATGCATTTATTATAATAAATTATGATGACCGATAATTATAGATCACGGATTTGCATAACATATTTTCAAGTGCGTAAATTGAAGGATTGTGCACTTATTCATTTTTAGTTACTTAATAGTTAGGTGCCACGCAGTGACACTGCTTGGCTTCCTTGGCAGTGGTCAATGCAGGGATCTGAACCGGTAATTCAAGGAGGTGATGAAAATTACACAAATACTTGAAGCTGTTGCAAACACAGACACACATATACACACTAATCAGCAAACTGATTAACATCATGCTGGACTAATGAGCGCAGGGCCTTGTAAAAATTAATTAAATAAAAAAAATAATGAACTAAGACTCTAATTAGTGACATGAAAAAGCTTTAAAGTCACTGCAAGAGTTGGGGAGAATTGCATTTTCATACAGCCTTCACCACAAACACAGATAAAGGGACAGGAATTTAGCGAACAAGTGAGAACTACTTGGAATAAATACCGTGACCTCGTGACTCATCCATTAGATGCTACCTTGTGGTGGATTAAAGGATTGAACAAGTGCAGAAAATGTTGAATGGTCAGTAGCTTACAGGTCAAAAGCTTGCCTCAAGGAAAAATTGTAAGGCAGTGCTGGAAAAGTGAATTCCCCTCCTATTCACTGAGATGCTGTTGGGTGACCATACAGGAAAAAAACAAACAAACAACATCCTCAAAGTACAATCCCTTTCAATGTTAAGGATTTAGTGATCATGAAATAATAATGATCATTAAAAGAAACAGTTTCTTAAGAGGTCTTAAAACTGGTCATCTAAGGAAAACAACACATGGCAGGACAGCTACAGACCAATTTATTTTACAAAAACGAAGGGAAAATGCAGAAGAAGTGTGTGTTTAATTAGGTCGTCGTGATTCATTAGCTCATGAAACCATCTTTAGCAGCAATAACTTTATGTAATCATTATCTGTTTGATATTATCAGTCTGTCACATCTTTCTGGAAGAACTTTTCCTTCATTCCGCTTTATAACTTCGCCTTACCCTATTTAGGTTTGCAGGCATTTGTCAAGTTATCAGTGCAGCATTTCAATCAGGCTGAGGTCTTGACTTTGACTGGGTCATTCAAACACTTTATTTTTTCGTGAAAATACTCTGATATACAGAGGAATCTATCTAATCGACTCAGTGACTGCTAAGTGCCCAGGTCATGTGGCTTAAACAAGACCTAAATGTCAGATTTTTTGCTCAACTGTGCGTTTTGGCCACACATCTCCATTTTGTTGGTCGCACATTTGTCCAGAAAGTCGTTTTGTTCATATTCAATTTATCGGAACATCCACTCCTGGGAAGATTGGCAAGGGTCTTGAAAGTTTTCAACATGCCAATAATCTTTTCTCACTCTAGACTAAATTGTTTGTAAATTACCACATACCGGTACATTTCTTCAAATTGATGGGCAACAACATCAACAGTTACTTCTCTAAGGTCATTACTGATATATTTCCCCCATGGCATTGTGCAATCACACACTGAATGCTCAGGGTAAACAAAATATCTTAACTTGAGTTCTGTATCAACAAAACAAAATGTTTTCCACTGTTTCAGAAACAGTATGAATTTTTGCTGACAAAGTGGTTAAAGATGTTTCCACACTAATTTAGTTTTAGGTATCCCCCTCTCAGTTGTCATAGTGTTCTGTGTCTTCTATGGTCTAATAACTCTTATTTTGAAAATGTGATGGAATATCAACAGATGATAAAGTTGTACTATTTTATTTATTTATTTTTCGATAGACAGAATATTTTCAACTGGAGTCTTAAGTATTCTGTACTCTCAGCAAATTCTGATGTGTTTTATTGATTTTGGACAGTAAATATTTTTTAAATTGTGAAAAATGTTTTTTAAATAACTGACATTTTCTATGTCCGATTGTCGTTACCACTAATTTAGTGAAGAACGTGTGTTTCAGTTCAAACTGTAGTAGCTGTGTAAGGACAGTTGTGTTTTGAGTAGGCTTATCTGAGTGGATTGGCCAGAGAAATACAAAAACTGAAGTTCTTAGAGGGTTGCCAAAAATAAATAAATTAAAATAAAAAAAATAAATAAATAAAAACAGATTTCCAGTCATTTTCCCACTTTTATAGTATCATGGAAGGTGAGGCAGTTTGTATACGATGCTGAAACATCTATAGCTAGACACTGATGTGTGGGTTTGCTCAGTGAAAAACACCCACAAGCAAATTAACTAATTTTTTTTAAATCTTTTTTTTTTATCACTTAAAAATAGAAATGAGATAGAAAGCAATGAGAAATGGTTTGGGGATGAGTAAAAAAGAGAGGTTCCAAGTAAATTTGGTCTTTCTCAGATCGACTTCAAAGCAACAAGGATAATCCTCTCATGGTAGCTCGTTAATAATCTGGCTAATAATCCGTTTAGAAGCTTTCATGCTGTGTTGTTTGCTGACATTATGGAGCTCCAGAAAAGCGAAGAGGGGAATCGCGGCGCCTCACTGGAAGGTGCCCCCCCACCCCACCCCCCCCGGCTCCTCACACCATACAGTCACATGCTTCACATGAGCATTTATAGGGTAACTCACTCCAGCTGGGTCAGGTTTATTAGTTAGCTTACGTTTTCCAGACTTTATCACAACCTTCCTGACAAATGCAAGTATATGGCAAAGCAATTAGTTAAAATTATGGACACACAATCTATTCTACATTTAAATCAACCCACACTTCTGGTCTTGTCTCCTTAAAGGGGACCTATTATGAAAAACACATTTTTTCTTGCTTTAACATATATAAAGTGGTCTCCCCTCAGCCTGCCAACTCAGAGAAGGAGGAAAGCAACCAAATTCTGCAGTGTCTGTACAGCCGCCCGGATGATCCATCCAGTGTGATGTGGCTTCTACGAGCCGTTCAGATTCTGCTCCCGTTGCTACGTAACGATGGGCGCGATTTACATAGGTTGGCCTCCGATGCGTGAAACGCATACTACTTTATATATGTTAAAGCAAGAAAAAAATTGTTTTTCATAATATGTCCCCTTTAACTGGAGCACCTCACCTTAGGTTGCGTGGACATTCGGGCCCTGGATTGGCAGACTGAATTGCTGGCCCCCTTCTTCATGAAGAGGAACAGGAGGGTGTACTCCAACTACAGAGAGATCACACTCGATCTTCTATTGTTACCCAGGGATCTTCTACCAGTCAGTCTATTTTAACACCCTCACCTATAGTCAAGACCCGTGATAAGTGACCAAAAAAATAAGATTGTGGATACAAGCGACCAAAATGAGTTTCCCTCATGCTCTCCCTTGCTGATAGGAGGAGAAGCTCAGTCATCCGGGAGGGGCTTAGAACAGAGCCGCTGCTCCATTGCATTAAGAGGAGCCAGATGAGGTGGTTGAGGCATCTGGTTGAAATGCCCCCTGGACACCTCCCTGGTGAGTTTTCGGGCATGTGCCAGTCGGAGGAGACTCTGGGGAAGACCCGGGATGTGCTGGAGGGACTATGTTTCTTGGCTGGCCAGGGAACACCTCGGGATCCCCCCCGATGAGCTGGACGAAGTAGCCGGGGGAGAGGGAAGCCTCAGCCTCTCTGCTTAGTCTACTGCCCACTCGACCCGACCCCGGATAAGCGGTAGATGGACCTTTCCTTAGGTTTTCTAAAGGCTGTGGTCATAAAGGTTCACATACATTTTGGCCATGCACCACCATGTTTTTTTTTTAATACAGCCATGATGACAAATACATCCATCCATCCATTATATATACACGCTATATCCTTTGTAGGGTCACAGGGGTCTGCTTGAGCCTATCCCAGCAAATTTTCAGGCGAGAGGCAGGGGTTCACCCTGGACAGGTCACCAGTCCATCGCAGGGCCACATATACAGACAGACAACCAGACATGCTCACACTCACACCTACAGGCAATTTAGAATCATCAATCAACCTACTATGCATGTTTTTGGACTGTGGGGGGAAGCCGGAGTACCCGGAGGGAACCAACGCAAACATGGGGAGAACATGCAAACTCCACACAGAAAGACCCCACAGAAGATCGTGCTGCCCATGACAAATACAACTGTGTGCAATTTTGTTTTTCAAAATATTTTTATCTCTGTTTTTTTCTAATGGTGATAAGCCTCCCTTTTTCATGATAGAAAGGACGTATCCATAGGATGAGGCATTAGCTTTAGTGTACTTGAATTACACTTTAGAGTCACCCAAACAGTGGTTAAGGACAGGGTTGGGTTCCAGATAAATGTGATTTGAAGGAGACAAAAGACTGTGTCTGTGTGTCCTTGTGTATGAATCAAAAATGCATTAAAAAAGAGCTCAGGGGGAAGTCGTCACATGAACTGCTTTACCTCAAAATTACAAGTATTCCCTCAATTTCATTTTTTCTTACTCAAACTCTCTGACAGTTTCTCAATTTTTCTCTCCTTTGCCCCCTTCAATCCATTCATTTTTTCACAGATGGAACAATGCCAACTTCAAGGTTTTGGACTGGAGGTCATATTTTCATAGATAAAGCTTTCAGCTGCCATTCTCAGTGAGCCCAAAGCAGCCGATTGCTAGATCCATCATGGTTGTATCTCTCATTATCTGTGGGGCTCTCAATCCCCTCAACAAGTACTCTGCAACTGCTGGAACTGAACACAGATGAGAGATGAAACAATTAACTTCCATTTTCTAAAATCAGAACAGATAATTTGACAGGAGAGCCAATGTACAAGAGAGATAAATTGGAAAAAAGGAGATGTGGCTGGAGTCTTATATTGCTGATCTGTGGTTGTTCTGAAGGAAGAAAAACAACAAAAAGCGCTTGGTGATGGATTATAGAATGTATATGGTGGGTGTGTTAGACGTCCTCTGTTGTCATTTTAATAACATTCAACTAAAATGATCAATTGATTTCCTCTTTAATACCAAATACAACTCAGGAAAATAAATAGATAAGTGAACCAGACTTACGATGACCATTCTATAAGTGATATGGCAAATCAATGGAAAATTACTGGCAGTTGCTGTGATAACTGACTTAGAAAGTTTTGATCCATTTACTTTTTTTATATAATTATATATACACTCTTTCAAATGATTTCAGCATACGAAAATAATTAAAATAGACACATTTATAGTAGTCATACATATATATCTTTAACAGAGTATTGACACTTTGAACAATTTGTATTGTATTTCCAAGGAAAAACTAAGTTATAATCATTCCGATTGAATAATAGTTTTGGGTAATGTATGAAACAGAAAGGTTTACACGACCTTGAACTGTGTATCTTATCACAGCACCACATCCAAAAAGTCGAGATGCTGTGTAAAATGTAAATTAAAACAGAAAGCAACTCTCATAACATCATTTTTTAATCCCAATGAAATATACACAACATTTCAGATATTGACACATTTTGCCATTTAATGAGAAATATTAGCTCTTTTTGTGTTGTACTGTGAATCTTAAAGATGGACTTTGGCATGTACTGATTACATTCACTTCTTATTAAGATGATTACAAGTCTCAAAAGAGTGTGCTCAAGAATTCAAGAGTCAAAGTTTTCATTCACTTTTCTGCTTTTCCACTCTGAAGATAAACAATATAACAAGGCTTGGAAATAACAGATCATAATCTGATCAGACTTAATAAACCAAACAATTAATGGATTCTTCAAACTAAATATATATTGTTGTTTTTTTTCTTACATAGTTTCTCAATTCTAAGACTCCATTCTCAAAGGGGAGACTGAACTTGGAGTCAAATCCTGAGGCGAGAAACTTTCCAGTTTCAAAGTGGAGGTTGAGAGTTGCTTGGGTCATTTCTGAGGACGTTAACTCAGAGTTAAGCGTGTGCTACACAACTATAAAAAGCCAACATCAATGAAGCTATCACCATGATTCACTATGGCAATGTCAACTACTTGTTATGTATGGATGGATAAAATTATGTAGATATGTGTGTAACTATGAAGAAAAACGGGTTTGCACCAAGAAAAATCATCCAGGAATGCCGAACAATTTCTTCAAAGTGTAAAATACTTTCTTGACACAAATGCGGCTCCATTCTAACCAGTGCAGCCTCTTCATTAGTAATAGGACATGTCATTGTTCACAGACATCTACAAACTCAGGGTTTGTACAACAAAACCTGCACAAAACTTGCACAACAAACCTTGCTCACAACCAAGTTATACTAAGAATAAGTTACCATGGTACAAGGCTCTTTTTCTGCTATGGTTTCTTGGGTATGGGTCGGAAAATCCTGAGTTTCCTTCATTCCACATTCAGAATTTTAAGTCCACCTAAAACCTGCTTTCTGAAACAGACCCCTGGTTTTTACTGTTGAAGGGTACCGTTAGTCTGCACGTTTTGGACATTTCCCTTCTCCAACACACCTATAAATGAGCAGATCACAGATCAGCTTCTCATTAGGGTCTGCACGGGTCTGTTACTTAAATTTCTCCATCTTACTTCCATGAAGTGGGGTCATATGAGTTTTTAAACGAACAGTGCATGAACTCATACGATGGCGAAAGTACTAATATAAAATAAAAAATGAAATAAATGACATGGAAAAGATGACTTTAGTTTTAGGTTCTGATTGTCGGTCTTGGCTAATATCCAGCTAAAAGTGCATCGCTAGTCACTGACTTGAAAATTGCGAATGTTCCTTTGTGTTATTCATTCATTCATTCATTTGTAAAGTCATTAATTGATTTATTTATTATTCCTGCTTGTTCAGTCCAGCACCAAGCAGTATGGACGTTCTTAAAGTTCAACACAGTAGAAATGAAAGATTTTGTCTTATCAAAGTGTGACCTAAACTACATGCCTTTTATCGTACGTCTGTTGATTGGATCTATTATATTTATATAAATTGCTGAATTACCCGTGTTTACACATCATAATTCTTATTCCTCTTAATGAAATCATGGAATACCTCTCAGTTCAGTCAGCGCTCACTTTTTCTTGGTGAGAGCAGCTAGAAAAGCAGCTAGAAAAGGCTCAGGCTGGAGACGCGGCCGTGATGTTGTAGCGTATCTTCCCCCTGCTGAAAATTTTTTGTCCAAGTACCACTGACTTTCACTTACACCCATACACCAAAATTTGTGGTTTGCAGCTTTGAGTATTTGGGTAATTTTATTTAGTTAACAAAAGCAGTGTTCAGGAACCATATAAACAAGCTAAACTTTGATAAAGCAGGATTGATGAACAGATAAAAGGACTACTTTGATTTAAGGATAGGGATTTTTTCCCCACCAGCTGGCACATTCTCCTTAGTAAAAGAAAAGAAAAAAGAAAAAAAACTTACAAAAATGATGAACTAGCATTGTTTTACACCTATGATATGACAACTGGTTTAGACAACTTTCCTCTGAGCATTTAACATAGACTGAACAGTTTTTGGTCGAACCTTTCCCAGAATGATCGGCTTTTATATTAGTCTGTGGTTTCAACTGGGACTTCAAGTAAACTGAAGTATGAAGTGAATTTTCATGCGTACGACACAGACACACGATGACCTGAGGAAGTGAAGGATTTAGTAATTAGTACCTTGTTAAATAAGGAACACATCTTCTTTCACTTGTGCTCCAAGATTAGTATGAGGTGAGAAATGAAGGCTAATAACCTCTAACAGGAGCAACGGAGCGCAGTGTGCAAGCAATGGCAATCATCAGAATTGGAAAGACAGCTTTAACTCCGTGTGGGAAGTAAAGCATTCTCATAGGGGATTTGTCAATAGTAATTCTTTAAAATAAATGGAAAACTGCTAATGTGTTTAATGAAATTCCTCTCACAGAAAGCTGGTACGTAAGACCATGTTATCTGTTTCTGGCCATTCAATGCAGTCAATGAATGTTGAATGCAAAATATAGCAGTTTAAAAGGTTTTTTTTTTTGTTGAGCCCCATTTTATTGTATTTTTGTTTATGTTATTATTGGAAGCAGTTTTACACTTAGCAAAACCTTTCATTGTACTTTCATATACATATATATACATATATATATATACATATGTATATGTATGTATATATGTAGACATTTTCACTGCTAAGTCTTGCTCTGTGTTCCTACACGATTCATACGTGTATTTGTTTAATCACATTATTGGAAGTGTGAAGAGTTTCAATTATGAGAAGCAGCGCTGGAAGAATAAGCAGAAAAATGATTGGCTAACCATTTGTATCATTTGCAATTAGTGTAAAAACTAAAGCTTGATTTCTCCCCCTTTTTCTCTCTTGCTGTGTCTTGCTTTCCTCCATCGATTTAATTGTCATTTCTAAAGGAAAATTTGAATAAGTGAATAAGACAGCAAAAGCTTTCTGTTCAGATTATGAGCAGAACGGTTAACAGTTAAAGTCAAATAGCCCTTTGTTATCCTCACGGGTCACATTTAATTAACTTCTCCCCTCTGCCCATTTCTTTTTCAGTCTCACCACCTTATCCCCTCTCCCGTTTTTCTTTTTTGCCCTCTCTCGTCAGTTATTTTTCCTTAAAGACATGAGTGCATTTTAAAGGCACATTTGGATCCATATACACGGATACACTTGCAGTCTTAGCGCTATCAGATACATTAAAACTGTTCCTCAGAGGCTCTATGACGAGTAAGTTCTGCATGTGAACGCTATTGGAATACAGCTACAAAGAAAAGTGGGTGAGCGGGAAATGAGGGCTTACCCAATATGCGATCACTACTGTCAACATAATGGATAGATGGAGGTGGAAGAGAGAGATGGTGAGAAAATTAGGTAGCAGACAGTTTAGAAAGTGCTGATTAGGATTACTGCAGGAGAGGAGGAGGAAGAAGGGGGTCAGTGCGTGATGCGTCAGATATTAATAGTGAGTCTTTAGTTGTGAAACATGAATGCGCCATTTATTATGCAATAAGCTAACTGAAAAACCGAAGCAGATAAATCTGTTACATTCGGGGGCTCCAACAACAGTCGACCAGTACATTTAGCTTTCTGCCCCATAGTGATTGATGCATACCAGTAACATAATGTTAAAAAAACAGGCACATCTGGTTGCCGCTGACTCATTTCAGAAACATTTTAGAAAATATTGAACATGCAGTATAGACATGAATGTGTAAATGTTTGCTTTTGTCTATGTTGTGTAATGGTGTAATGTTTTGTAATGTGTATGATGATACAAACAATTGGGATTCATTATTTAATTATGTTTCCCTCTTCATTTACATGCCATTGTATGATTGATAAGTGAATTGTTTTGTATGTTTTTTATAAAGAAATACAAACGTGTTGGCTTAAGGCTTCGTACCGACTTCACAGTAAGTTTCAAGTAGTGAGTTTCCACCAATAGAATTGCACAAACCTAAATATTACAAAGAAAAACCTGCAATGGAAACGCACAGAATTCGAAAAAACTGAAAATGTCTATAAATGTCTGTATATGTATATCTATCTATCTATCTGTCGATTCTTGAATTTAATTTAATTTAATTTAATTTAATTTAATTTAATTTAATTTAATTTAATTTAATTTAATTTAATTTCATTTCATTTCATTTAATTGGGAGGAAAGTACCAAGTCCTGAAGGGGGTGTTTTCAGAGCACACCTCTTACACAGGTAACAGTCTATCTTTGCACACCCCCGTGTTTTTACTATTTTGGATTAACCCACCCCACTGACTGGAGACGGAAGATTGACGGATAGATTAAAGTAGGCTAGTAAAACAAGGTCCGGTGATTTGTTTAACTTTATCATGTCAATGACATCTGCAGTGTGGTAGAATTTCATAAAAATAGACAATGGAAAAAAAGTTGAATGCAAACTTTGCAAGCAACAGTTTGGATATCACAACTCCGCATCAAACATGGCGGTTCACCTGATAACGGTAAGATAACGGGCCCCGTCCGTCTGACAATATGAGCATATCAGAATTGACATATTTCAATGTTTTAGTCTAGTAATTGTTTTGTAACAGGCTCTGCCTGATGATGATGATGTGGCAGAAAAACCGCTCTGAAAAACTCTGAAAGCTTTCCTCAGAGAGGCACATTCGGCAGTGAGAAATAAACGTTTATCCCGTAAAGGCTGATTTATGGTCCCGCGTTACACCAACGCAGAGCTACGGCGTAGGCTACTGTACGTTGCGCGTGGCCGCGTAAACCTACGCCGTACCCTACGGCGTAGGGCCTGCGTCGTTTTAACGCGGAACAATAAATCAGTCTTAAACAGGGTTTTGTGAGTCACTTGGTGGTTGGTGTTCGCGACGCCAGCACAGGTGTATTAAGTACTTGAAAAAAGTAACTAAGTAAATGTAGAAATAGCATAACTGAAAAAGACTTTGGTAAAAGTTACAGTCACCCATAAGAAAATTACTGGAGTAAAAGTCCTAAAGTAGCTTACATTAAATGTACTTAAGTATCAAAAGTAGCCTATCTTGTGAAAACATATCAAGTATCAAAAGTATTTTATAGTACGCATGAAAAGAAGCAACACAACCAAAAATGGTCCTTCCCTTGTTTTTTTTTATTTTACTTTCAGGTGAATGAAATGTGGTACTCTTTCTTGCAAAATATAATTCTTTGATTATTTTAATTTGTAACGAGTAACGAGGTGGCAAATGCCAAAGTAACGAGGTAAAAGTATATTTTTTAACTTTTAAATGTAGTGAAGTAAAAGTAAAAGTCCTGATTTAAAAAAAAAAAACGCAAGTACAGTACAAATCCTCAAAAAAACTATTTAAGTAGTGTAACAAAGTTCATCTACTTCATTACTATACACCTCTGGACGCCAGGCATTGTGCAAAGTGCTGTCAGACCTAAACTTGAACGTAAAAGTAGCATTACAGCTAATTTATACTGAATAAAGCCACACACCTGAGTGAAAAAAGTGTCTTATCACCGTTGTCTTGTAAAGTCTGCCATAGCAAAGTGCTAACTGCAGGTAACTGAAAGGTGTAGCATCACCACAGGTTTATTCCAAAGGGGAGGAAAATGTGGCCTACTATGAAATAATGGTACAACATAAATGTGACACTAGGCTTTTTTTCTTTCTTTTAATCCCATAAGTACAATACCTGGTGGAAAGATATCACAGATTTGGTGCCGTTTAAAATCTCCCAAAATATATTCCCCATTACAGTCAAAAAGCCTGAAGATCCACATGCCAAATAAAATCTATCCTGATACAATAATGCTGCATTATTATTAAGCTTAAAACTAATTTAGTTTTAAAGACTGCATGTTATTTTATTTCAGCAATTAAAAGTTGTCATTTAATAATTGTGTTTAAATGTAATTAAAAAAAATCCTTAATACTAATAATAACAATTAATAATGTATTATTATTATATGTTTGGGTGTTTTTGTTAAATTAATTTTGACATTTTAGTTTAAGGCCATATCTTTCTAGCTCGTCTTTGCTTAAACAAAAGCCCACAAGCATGGATTATGCACATTTTAAAATGTGCATAATCTAAAGATCTGCCACAGCATTTCAATCAGGTTGAGGTCTGGACTTTAACTGGGCCATTGCAACACTGTGATTCTTTTGTTTTTCAGCTCTTCAGTCAATTTGCTGATGTTCTTGGGATAATTGTCCTGTTGTATGACCCAGTTTCAGTCAAACTTTAGCTCTCTGCCTCACATTTGACTCTCTAATACTTTGATATACATGTTTGACTGAGCATAAGGTGCCCAGGTCTGCAAAACAATCCCAATTCATCAGTTGGTATTCCAGTTGTTTGGGCTGATGTGCTGGATTTTGTTTTCGTCAAACATGAGGCTGCCTGTAATAGCCAACCATTTCCACTCAGTCTCATTTCAAAGGATACTTCTGCAAGGGCCTGTTTCAAAAAAGTGGACTGTGTAGCGACTCTAAATACATTGATCTTGAAACGAGGAGAAGTCTGGATTTTCAGTTTCAGATAGCAAGATATCTTAAACTCAGGAAAGAGGATTAACTGAAGCCTGTTCGACAAACTGAGATGACTTGTTCTCAGGTTGCTGAGAACATGTTCTCATGGTAATTTACTCTGTGGACAAGTTCCGGTCAAGAGCAGAGTTTTGCTGTTTTCTCACCTTCAAACAGCTGAAATTGGCTTAATTTCAGCCCACTTTTGTAATCCAAGACCAATCTTTGAGATTTCTGAAGAATGACATCCTGCATTGGATAGAGGAGGCTCCACTGGATTGAATATGCAGCCACATTTGGATTGAAAAAGTATATTTAGGGTCCAAACAGATAGTTTGTCATTCACTGATAGTCTTTGTTGGAGCATTACCGTCTTTCTGCACGGTGAAATGTACGGATCTCATCTGTACGTGGGTCACAAACATCATCCATTTTATGCCTTTTCCTCACAGCAAAGACTTTTTTTCTTTCCATCATTATCTCTTATTCCATCTTATTCCATCATATTTATTGGCTGTATATTTTTTAACAACATATAGTACTAAATTTCCTAGCCTTATTGATTAGCGATTGTGAGTTGGCCCATGCATTTACTCGCTCTTTTCTACTTCTTTCCTGCCACCTGTCATGCCGCCATGTCATTTTTTCCATAAAAAAGATCTATTTAGATTAACTGTATGAAGCAATAAAGGCTTTAATTCTTTTTTAATTTTAATTTTGTGGTGCCTTTTGTGGCCTTTATTGGCAGTAGGTGGGTATAGAGAGAGGGGAGACACGCAGGAAAGAGAGACAGGCCAGGACTCGAAGCTGCGCTGCCTGCACGGGGGCAATAGCCTCTGTAAATGATGCCTGCTCAACCCACTGAGCTATCGAGGGGCAAAGGCGCTAACTCTAATGATGAAAAGTAAAAGGATTTCTTCTGTTTACTTGTGGGTGCTGTGGTGAGTCACAGTATCAGAGCTTAATTTAAGATGACTTTTCATAGTCACAATGCACATGCCTAACTCAAGAGTCAACATACTCAGAGTTTCTCATCTCAGGGTCTGTCGACTCTTGAGTTTGTATTCAGACTCACTTTGTTGAACTGCCTTTCTGAAATAGGCCCCAGCAGTATTGTGGTTTGATCAGGTCCCACTCTGAAAAACAACCAAACCAACCATTTCCTCTTGATAGAGAAGACGTTTGTGTTTGTAACCCTTCCAGACAGCCCAGAGCTTTAATTGTACTCATATGAAATGTTTTTGCATTTGAACAGTGTCCATAACCTTTGGAAGTACAAACGTAATCCAGTACTGAAAACGACATCACCCTGCTCAGCAAGAGAATACTTTGGTTTTTCAATGTTTTTGTAAGCAGCATTGTTCCTTCATAGTGCACTTTTTCCTGGCAAGTCTGTATTTTGCAGAGTGAGTATGCGCTGGATTGGCTACTGACACTGAGTGGCAGCTTGGCTCTGTTGTAGATACAAGGCAATGAAGTGCAGGTGAGGGTAGACGAGATGAATTATATTTTGTTTGCAGGTGCTGCAGGTGCTCCCTGAGCTCTGCTTGGTAAAGGAGAGGGTTCTTAGCAAGCTAGTCTTCCTCTGTCATTCTTTAAATGTATCTTGTCACAAAGCGTGATATTCATCACAACACATTTGCAGGGAAATACACTTATTAATGCACAGCGACTCAGACTATGCGTGTGTGTGGTGTGAGAAAGCTGCTCGTAAAAATGACTTGAGAGGTCCTTGGCTCTATAAGCATGTTATGTTTTTGGATGAAAATATATTTAAACAACTGTTAACCAATTCAACTAATAATGTCACGGTGCATAGAGTAAGTTCAGATTGTTATTTAAATATTGTAATCGAAAAATTATACTCTCTAAAAAACTGATGCAGCTTGGTGAGATAAACACCTAGTAGAGGAATATTGACAATAAATTACTTTTCTGTGTTTCTTTGAAAGAATAACCTCTAAATATAATAGGAGAGCATAAGACCTGCGGTCGAGAGTCTACATAGTTTACCTTACCATGTATATAAGTACCTGTTATGCAAAGCAGATAAGTGAATTTCAGGCTCTGTGCATATGGTGTGAGAACAAGATGAGGGCAATGAACCATGGGAAAAAGGACTTAGAAGTGCTTGGAGTTGCAGTCTTTTGGAACAAATGAGGTTGGTGGCCATGGAACAGCCTCCTCTGGCACCGTTAATAATCCCAGTCCTCACTGTTTCTAGGGATGGCAACATTATCATTAGATCCATGGAAATGTGTTAGTGTGAGGGATGGCAATGACACCAATCTGTATCTCCCTATTGCCTTCATTAGCCCCTAATCCACTGATGATTGTTATTAGGGAGAAAGGCGTGTGTGTGCGCGTGTGTGTTAGGGAGAGGGAGAAAGAAATGCATTTTGGCATAGTCCTTTGAATATTAGCCTGGTGATTTATTATCTGGTTAATGCAGTTCTCCTTTCCCAAAGCGACATTGTCCTTTTGCCAATTAATTTTGAATCTTTTACAACCACAGAGAGGGAGAGGGAGGCATCAGGAGAGGGATCAACAGCAAACACATTTGTATGTGATGTATGCATTTATGTATGCACAACGGAGCTGAAACGAGACAAACAAAATCTAATCAAAGTGTAGATTTTCTGCTTTAACTTGAGGCATCACAAAATTATGGATTTAAAATGTTAATTTAGCTGTTTTTACTGAAATTTACTCAATATTAAAATCCTCAAAAGGGTTTGGGCCAAACTGATAATGTCTAATGCTTGGATTAAAATAATTTGCAGTCAATGAGTGTCTTGAGTCTGGAGCCCAGATTCTGAGTTTCCTCCTCGGATATGCTTTGCCAGTCCATCACTACTGCCACCTTCAGTTGTTGCTTGTTTGTGGGCCTTTCTGTCTTCAGTTTTCTATGAAGCGCCTCAAATGTGTGCTCTATCGGGTTGCGAGTAGGCGGTTGACTTGGCCATTGAAGAACATGCAGTTTCTTTTTCTTTAAAAAGTCGTGAGTTCCTCTTGCAGCAGGCTATGAAGAGGGACATCGTCCATCTGCACCACATCAGAGCATTTTGCTGAATGTGAGCAGAGAGTACTGTAAAACCAAATGCAACTCAGAATTCACCCTCACAACCTTTCTATGACTTTCACAGTGCTATGTGTGTGTCTGTGCACAAGTTACACTTCTTTATTTGCATGTTTATGCAAATCTGTAGCAACTGCGTGATGCTATCATGTCAATGATGTTTCTATCACTTTGCTACATCTATGTCACAAATGATTAAAATGTCTCTAAAGACTAGCCAGTACTGGCAGTGTGTACCCAGTAAAGTGGCCGGTGAATGTACATATATTTATAGAGCTCTATTTTGTCATCTACAGCTGGTTAAGGTTGCTCTTCTATCTTTTGATGTGTTCTTATGTTTTCTCTTGCCATACTCCTTCATCCCCTCACTTCTCTAATGCCATTGATTTATGCAACTGCTTGTTCGTGCTTTTCTTTTTCGTCTCCTTCTTAATTCTTGTATCCTCCTCCTTTTGTTGTTCAGCTGTTTCTATAACAACTGCAGGGTCATTTTTCAGCCTCTCAGCTTCACTCATAATCCTTTTCATGCACCACTCGACTCTTATTTTTCTGGTTTCTCTTTCCTGCTGCGCTCTCTATTGCTTGATGTTGTCCTGTCAATCGGAAAATACTCTGCTTTCCACATTTTTTGTCCAGGCTGGATCATTTAGTCCACAGTCGCATACTCTCTCTCCCCACTTCTCCATTACTGCATCATCTCCCAATGTGATGAAATACATAATATATATCAGAACTGACACAGTTTAAGCACTACATTGGATCCAGTCTTGAAATGACACCTCCACTGCTGTGATTTTTGAACATTGCTGTGTGTGTGTGTCTGTATGCATGGAATCATGGGTGTACTGAGGAGGACTGCGTGGGACCTTAGTGTTTTACCAGTGTTGCTGTGATTGCTTTTTACAACACACTGTACTGATTGTAATTACTGGTTGAAATATCTGCGTGGCTTCATCTTTCTTTTGGTTTTAACTTCCTTTGTCTCTTCTCCACTTAGTGCTTTCACAACAGAAAAGGAGGTGTATAATATTTCAATAGAAGCCAGTTTTACCTAATGAAATCTTTATATTTGTTTTTAAAAAGAAAATTGCATCTCAATTAAAGATACTAATATTCTAAGTTCCGAGCTTTCTAAAAGATATTCATCTTGAACATTATTAAAATAATGACTGAGAAAAGCTGATCAGATATGTTAAGGAAGGACAAGCTATTAAGGAGCAATAGCTACACTGAGAAGTGCAGGCAAGTCCTGAAACTATTATATACAGCCATGTACATCAATTAATACACTTTGTTTAATCCTGTGATGGTTTTTGGCGTGTCAAAACACAAGAACCTTCTGATCATAGTGGGTCTAAAAACTCCGCCAATTTCACTTCAGATAACCAGCAACAAAGAATTTTTTTCACGGTGCAAACCCCCCCAAAAAACTGCACTAAGAAGCCATTTACTGGGTCATTGGAAGTTGATCATTAATTAGGGCCCGAGCACTGACAGTGAGGAGGCCCTATTGTGGCTGTAGGAATTTTTCTAGTTTTTCTCGTTTTTTTACCTTATTTTTCCAACGAAATGAGGGCCTTTTTTCCCCCTAAACGTGCCCCAAAAGTCACCAAATTTTGCATGCAAGCCAGGCCTGGCAAAAAATGTGATATTTAATGGTTTGCATTAATGGACTGGCCTAATGGCTCAACAGCGCCCCCTAGAAAAGTTCGTGCCTCAAGCCCCACAATACGGTTTGATGTACATGCACGAAAATCGGTACACACCTGTATCATGTCGCAACTCAAAGAAAAGTCTCTTTGGCGCCATGGCCGAAACCGAACAGGAAGTCGGCCATTTGGCGCAATTTATGCCATTTCTTGGGCCGTTAATGCGGCCCGAACCGTAACGTGCACCCAGGTGTGTTATACATCAAAATGTGCGTCTCCATCCTGCGACGATGGGCATTACTTTTCTCAGTCAAAAGTGTTACCGTGGCGACGCTAGACGCCAAAAAGCACGCCCCCCCTTCAACTGATTGGTCCATATCTGATAGTTCCTACTTTCTGCTATAACTTTTGCATGGTTTGATATAGAGAGTCGTGGCTGGTGTCATCCGCTAAATGTCCAGGCCTGAAGACATCTACATGCAAGTCATATAAGCGTTTCCACTGCAGCACGCCTGAACGTGCACAAGGGTGCGAGGGCCCGTTCATTGCTGCTTGCAGCTTTAATTAGTCTTTATACCTCTAAAATTAGATTTTTGGGGAGTTGAGGTATTTGAAGTGAAGCATCCAGTGTATGGTAAGACAATAGTAAGAAGGAAAGACATAATGAGTGGTATTAGAAGTGTTTTTTAGAGAAGCAATTGACATGGATCCCTCGAGAAAAGGGTTTAACATGATTAGCTTTTAAATAATTTGAGATCAAGTCAAATATATAATAAATGCATTTACGTATATCGACAAAAAAAAAAAAAAAGTAAAGTGCGACCTGAACAGAAGGTGTTTACAGAATCATAACCCAGCGCTAGAAATTCCACAACTTTCTTTTATTAGATTATAAAACTTTCTTTTATTAGATTATTGTATTATTGTATTAGACTTAGTCCTAGTGGCTGCTCCTTCGTATTCTTATAATACACCTTTGCCATGACTACCGTATTTTCGCGACCATAAGGCGCACATAAATTTATTTATTTTTTTTTTAAATGTGCCGTAGGGGTGGGCGGTACACCGGTGTCATAGTCATCACCGGTGTGAAACTGCGCCACGACATGGATTTTGCAATACCGTCAATACCGTAATAAATCAATTGTAAAATAATAAGCCTAAATAAGGCATTAAAAACGTCGGTGATATGCAAGGTTTGCTTCTGTGTTGTGACAGCAAGAGGTGGAAACACAAGCAACCTGTTTCATCACTTAAAAAACACGCACGCCCGTGAATATGAAGAGGCAACCCGGGCCAAAACGAGCGCAAGCGGGACCAGCAGCTGCTGCTGGGACCGCTGCTCCGCTGGTGCTGCACGTCCCAAGAGTACACAGCTTTCACTGTTTTCACATCGTTTACTGCTGCTACACCTTACGACAAGAGTAGTAAGAAATGACAGGGCTTAAAGTATTGTACAGGCTGGATCTCCGGCGTACGGAGTTTTTTTTCTCGGCGTGCGAGTTTGACTGCTTAAAAAAAAAAAAAAAAAAGGTTTGAGAGAAAAAAAAAGTCTTAGTCAACCGTATTCGTCTACCAATGGAATGAGAGGAAAGCAGCTCTGGCTCAACCAAACTAACACTAGCCAATCAGAAGTAGAGCTGGGCGGGTCTTTGACGGCAGCGGAGCGCAGAGCGCTGTTTCAACCTGCTGGAATACCAGTCACCCACTTCAAGATGGAGAAAAAATTAATGAATGTCGGTTTAAAAGAATCTTTTTGCCCAGAAGAAAAAAAGAGTGACAAAAAAACACCCATAACCATGTTCTTCTCTCGAAAAAACACACCTGTACCGCAGGCTTTAGAAGAAAAAGACGCTACAGCGCGAGTCGGGATGGAGCGGCTCAGAACAGCAGTGAAATACGTGCGAGGCGGGGCTGATCTCCGCAATTTGAAGCTTTCTATAATAATTATTAAAAAAAAAAGGGTTGCACTATGTGAATATCACTTATCACGGGTTCTTTTTGGAACGTAACCCTCTCGAAAAACAAGGGATTACTGTATATGAATACTCCAACCAGCCCAACCGAGGTCCAGTATTACATTTTAAGACAGGTTTACAAAATATTTAAAATATAATATAATAAAAATGAATATAATATATATATAAATTATAATATATATAATAAAATATATTATAAAAATATTAACCTTATTCACATAAAGGGACAGGACAGGCTACTCCTCCCAAAACGTACCAAAAAATACCGTGATATTATACCGTCACCGTTCAAAAGATGAAAAATACCGTGATATTAATTTTAGGTCATATCGCCCACCCCTAATGTGCCGGGCGCCTTATGAAACAGTGCGCCGTGTCTATTACCTGAATTACGGTAATGTAAGGCCGGCCACCATGAGAACGGTAAAGGGAGAAGGGGGCGGGTGAAGCCCCCGTGAGTTGCGGTTTGAATGAGACCATCCACTGAGCTGATTAATGCAGAAACAGATGATGAAGACTTTTAAGGATTTGCTTGATGCGTAAAGTGAAATAAAATACAATCAAACTAGGTTTTGCTCCGCTATATTTTTAAATAATCACACTTGTGTGTGTGTGTTCTGCAGCGCGCGTGTGTTTTGCATGTCGGAACCGAGGATGCACCTGCCGTGGGTTTGCGGGGTCCGATCGCCGCATCCCCGCGGCAGATCCGGCTGAAATGCCAGTTGTCTTTCCCCGGGAGCCCCTGCTACCAGTCCATGTAGGCTCCTCCGGTCCCGGCCGGTCGGAACCGGTCACGTTCCCCGGTTAAAGCCGCGGTGATACGCGCTGCTGCAGCCCGACTTCCTGGTTCCCCAAGCGGGGTCCGATCGACCTGGTTCCCGGCCGCTTTGCGAGCAGAGATTTCTGGGGTACGTCCCAGGTCGGACCAGCTTCACCCTCCGAGATTTCCAGCCAAATCTGTCGGTTACAAACCCGGTACCGGATCCCGACATGCGCGTGTGTGTTCGCGGTGCGAAACACACACATTCTCATATGTGGCGCTTGCCTGCCGCGCACTGGCGCAGCTGAATTAGCGGAGCGGAGCTCCTGTCGGATACAACCCGGTACCAGCGCGGGGGGGGCGGAGCGGGTCCCGGGACCCGGTCCAGCGCGGGGGAGCGGACGGGGAGCGGACCCGGCCCAGCGTGGGGGGGGGGCGGAGCGGGACCCGGGACCGCCGCGGTCGGGATCCGCAGCACAACGGGGTATGAAAAGTTAATTTACTCTTGTGCTTGCCTGCCACGCTGATGGACAGAAACTGCCGCCGATGGTGATTTTTAAAAGAAAAGCGTTGCCTAAACAGACTTTTCCAGCCAGAGTGAAATGAAAAGAGCTGGTGGCTGAGACAGGTTTATGTGCGGCGCCCCGGTGTTTTTTTTTAATTATTTAATGCGGAAACAGAATATGAACCTTGGAAGGGTTTGATTGATGTGAAAAGTTAAATAAAATATCAAACTAAGTTTTGCTTCCGCTCTATTTTTAGCGCGTGTGTGATTTTTGCGGTGCGCATGTGTGCAGCTCCGTCTCTGTAGACGGCGCCTTTTGGGTCGGTGGCCGTATGTGTGTTTTAAAACCAAAAATGACACACAAAACTGAGGGTGCGCCTTTCCACACAGTGCGCCGTATGGTCGTGAAAATACGGTACAAGTAAAGACTGGACATCTTAAATTTGTCTGAATTCTTGTTAGATTTGTTTTGCAAACTGCAAAACAATAGCATGCCAGCTCTGGTGCTTTCCTGTTAGCTCTCATCACTAATCAGGCCAACATGGGGACATGCTTGGTCCTGCCAGGAAGGTGCAGCATGAACATGATGAACACTAGTAAAAAAAATTATGTCAATTTCCTCCCATATCAACCAATAATTGCCAATAAATCCCAGTTTCACATTATCCCATGATTCGATGTACAATCTAATTCGCCCCATATGGTCACACTGTGAAGCATTCAGAGAAATAAATAAAAAGTTAAGTGTACAAATCCGACCCTACATTCATTACTGATCTCACATGTCCGTGACAGGACAATTAGAAAGAAGTTGAGAAAGTAGAGTTGGTTTGGAAGGGTTCCCAGGAGAAACTCTCTTTTGTCTAAAGAAAACAAAGAAAAACAAGCACATGGATTTTTGCAAAGCTTCTGGACTAAAATAACATGAACAGATGAGACTAAGTGGAGCTTATCTTCAATGCACAGTGCCATACTATGTGAAACCTAACTGCAAGTAGAAACGTATCATACCCAGTGTTAAGCCTGGTGGTGGAGGGCTTAGGGTTAGTTTTGCAGTCCCAGCACATGGGCATCTTGCATTCATTTACACAACCATGAACAACTGTGACCATACCTGAGTACAGAAGCAAATGTAAGGCCATCTGTCTACTACCTAAAGCTTGGCCAGAATTGGGTCATGCAACGTGACAGCGATGTGCAAAGCACCAGGAAATCTAAATCTGAATGGCTGCAACAGAATGAAGGATTTGGAATGACCTACTCAAAGACCAAACCTCAACCCACATGAAATACTTATGTATGAGAGCATCACATCGGTGAAAGACTCTGATGGACTGAAACCATGTTGTAAAGAAGGAATGGGCCAAAATTCCTCCACAATAATGTGAGAGTGTAAATGAGAAGTCCAATAGCTGCTTCTAAAGGTAGATCTACAAAATATTGACTTGTGGGGGTTATTATGTTTTTCTTTTTTTGTTAGATGAAAGATGGAACAGAAAAAAAAGAACGTTATTGTTCGTCTGATTTGCTCCAATGGACAACAAGTAAAATAGATAGAGCACTGAATGAATACAAAGTATTTTTATTATTATGGGACAGTTCTGGCAGATATAAAGGAGCCTGTGGTTGAGTTTGTAGGGGTTTTCCCGTTGGGAAATCAGTTGTTTGAGCCTCAGTCCTTTGTTAAAATATCTCTCAGAATGACACCCAACCCCACGTTGTCTCTGATGTGCTCATTGGCATGTGATTATACGCACAAAGTGCGGCTCAGTGTTCATAGAGTACATAAACCCCAATCACAAAAAAGTAAAGAAAAAACAAAATTAGCAAATCTCATTAACCCATATTTCACCTAGCACAACAACAGAGAACATCAAATGCTAAATTGAGAAATAAAACCATTCAATTAAAAAAGACTGACTCACTTTGAATTTGCTGGCAGCAACATGTCTCAAAGGGAGGCTAAATCCCGCAGCATCTTTCTTTAACAACTGCTCATAAACTGACTTGTTCCTAAAGTTTTGAGAGGGAACAACTCTCCCGTTCTTGTCTGATACAGGATTGGAACCCAACAATTCTGGGTCTTTCGTGTATTTTTAATTTAATTATGCACCAATTTTTTTTCATGTTGTTGCAGTTTTGGACTACATCCAGGACAGATCGGCACCCTGGGTCTGCTAGTATGAAGCCATCATTTTTGTGTTTGAGACATATTGGGATATGATGTCAAAATGGTTATCACTTATGGAAAAAAGTGCACATTTTTCTCTAAATTGGGTAATCACTCACCTCAAAACGGCATCATGTGGTGTTCAGGTTAGAAGTCTGGTTTTTAACAGTTAACTCACACCTTTTACAATTATGATAGTATAAATACTACTGTGAAGACAAGCTTCAGACTTAGATACTGCCATCTTTTCCATGTAGGCACTGGCTTGTTGGAAGAATTGTACTATTTCTGAGGAGTACAGTTGGCTTGTTCCATCGTTGCAGCTTTTGGCTTGGAAGAATAAAATGAGCTATTTCGCAGACTTACTTGAAAGACACAAACAAACTGTACAAACTAACTTTTCCTCTCTTTTTTCCTTGCACTTCAGGTCCAGATTCATATTTGGTGAGACTGGAGTTGACTGTAACGGACGTAAATGACAACATCCCAGAATGGAGCATGGTTCCTGTCCCCTACCTTGCCGTGGTTTCCCCAGATGCTACTGCCGGTTCACTGGTGTACAAACTTTATGCTCAGGATGGGGATGAGGGCAACAATGGTGAAGTGGAGTACTTCCTGTCAGATGGTAGGTTTATTTATGGATTTATCTTAAATTTAATATTTCCTTAAAGGTAAGATATTTACTGCACCTGCTGTGAAAAAATAGATTTTTCAAAGCAACACTTTGAAAATGAACGTTTTGAGGCTAAATCTTTAGGATCTCGGCCACTATCAGGTGTTCAAGGTTAGACGTTCAACTATCTTTTGTTTCCAGGTTACACAGAGAGATTTGAGATGAGTGCTTTATAGTATTTATGACGACAAGGAGCCTGGTCTACCATTCTCCATAATTTTTTCCCATGATTCAGAGTCAAATCGTGTCAAGTCTTTTCTCCTTGAAATCCGAGCAGCTGAAGTGTCAGTACTTCATGCATATGCAATTTTCCACGGTAAAATCATTCTTTTTTCCATTATGCAAAATAATTGCTTTTTTTCTTATTAACTCCCATGTAATGACTTCCTGGGCCTATTTGGGAATTTGTTAGACAATCTTCCAATTTCCTCCCGAAGATGCATGAGATTAACCTGACGGGGGAAATCTAAGGATAAAGTAAACATTGATGGTGGTGACTAAAGTAAAGTCAGAAAAGTCAGTCAGAATGGATGTTTCGCTAATGGGGCAGTAGCATCCTTTTGCTATAGTTGACCCCCCCCCCTTCCCCTCCTCCTCCTTCTGAAAAGTATTGATCAGCTACTTGTAGCTGCTTGCTACAAACACTAGCCCAGGGCTGGGCAACCTTGGTCCGCCCTGCATCTTCTAGACGGCTCCTTGCATCAGCACACCTGAATCTAATTAATATTCATCACCAGCTTGTCATCAAGGTCTGCACATCTCTGTTAATGACACAGTCACTTGTACCAAGGTTTGATGCAGACACACATGTAAAACATGCAGGACAGCGGCGCTTGAGGGCCAGGGTTGCCAACCCCTGGGCTAGCCTAGTTTTGGTTTAAATCAAAAACTCCACATATGATGATTGTATCAAAAAAACGTCACCTATCCAGCAGTTGACAAACAGAAATAAATACATAAAAATCAAAAATAATCTTTTGCCACCTGACACTTACTTCTCACATACAATGTTTAGTTATTGGAAATAATATCACAGTACAACATTTCAATTGATTTGTGGAAACGATTTTCATTTATTTTGGCCTGATAAATAAGGTATGTCTTGTTTGAGCAGGAATCTGAAATTAGGTCTCATTACAAAGGAGAGAGAAGAATTTGTTGCTATTTTTTGCTGTGTGCAAGTCCTTCTGTATACAGAAAGTAAGGCTCAGCTACTGAGAACTGAGGCGATAGAGACGGACGTTTTCATCATCTCAGGCACACACACGATAAATGTTGAAGCTTTTGGAGTGAACACTATATAATATATATTTATCTTGTGTAACTTGCTCCAAACAGCTAAATAGCCTGGGACATAATTTTTTGCATGGCTGATGTTTTTTTGATATTTTTTACAGATACATTTCCTTGAAAACCTAGATATTTATTTATATTTATATTATTATATTATATATTTATATTATTTTTTTTAAATCTTTGTTTTTAATTTATTTTTTGTTTAATGTTTGTAATGTGGGCCTTTCTTCTTCTTGTTTACATGTGGAATAAGTGGACTCGAGCTTTCTTTTCAGGAAGTAACAACAAAATGCCCAGACGGAGATTCATAACTACAACTTAGTTGTTAGGAAATGTTGTGTTGGTTGAGCACGTGCAAAATGGAGACGGCGGAAACGGAAGTTTACGCCATTTCTCCCTTGATCATCTGGGAAAATAACTAGTTGACCTGCAAATGAGCTTGAACTTGACTATTGAATATTGGAAATTCAATATACAGTAATTCACCATGTATGAGCATCGTACAATAAAATCTTTTGAAAACAGTCAAAGACTGTAGGCACAGCTGCAGAAGTGAAAGGCATTTCAAAAAACAAACACAGGACAAACCTCCTGTAATGTCATACATTTTGTGGGATCCTTGGACGGTGCTGGCAAGAGCTGACTTAGCCCAAAAATAAGCAAGCCCGGAGGCCTTGTGGAAAATGGTCATTTAAGGTCTGTTACTACAGCTTATCTGGCTAATATTGCTTCACATTCATCTTTACTGTCCATCCATCCTCATTTATAACCAAAATGACTTCCAACACGAGTACCGCGGGTACTAAAACAAGGACCGGCGGCGCTCCGATCATTCATACTCCGATCAGCACCTCTTTGCTGCAATACCTGCACACCTCATCCGGGTAGCAACTACAGTTGCTCGTACAAAAGTCCTGCACTGGTTGCAACCTGCCCACCATCAAGTGTGTTTGTTGGACAGAAATGATAGCAGTTTTCCGCTCTTGATACTGTTTCACATGCTAATGTCATGTTTACGTACTCAGTGATTTCCTGACTGAGGTTGAGCTCCATGACTCTCAGCAGTGTGTCTTACTTGAGGATGATTTGATGGTCCTAAGATTTTAATATATCCTACACGGATGCAAGGTCCCCCATAACAGGCAGATGCAGCAAGGCAGTCCCAAGCACACCAAGACTCTTTATATGATTCAGAGTAGGTATTATCTACTTTTCCTTTAAAGCCTTGAATCGAGGCGCCCGGACTTGCTTTCTTTATTTTTGAAGAAATTTTCCATTTCTATTCAAAAAAAGCATCTGAACTTTTTTTTCTGTTTTGTGAGCACAGATCAGATGTTTCTGTGTTTCTTGTTTTTTTTTGTTTTTTTTTTCCTTTTTCTTTTTTGTCAACCCCAGAACATGAATAGCCTACAAACATTTCTTTTTTTTACCATGGAGCCCAAAGTTTTTAGAAAAACAACGAAGGGTGCAATCAGACAGCGACGCACTTGTGCTTTTGCAGATGAGCTTAGATATTTTTGGATGCTTTCGCTGGTTCTTTGTTTACAGTCCACAGTATCCCTCTGATCAGCCTGGGGGGACTTTTCCTCTAGCAGGTGCATTCTGGGAAGCTGCAGACACATGACCCTTTTATAGTTTGTCATATTTGCAGCTACGGTCCTAGAAACACGAATCAGCTTTGACGATTGGCTTATAGACTTAACATTAATGATGCAAACATATATTATGCAGCATTCATTCACTGTCTTCCTGAGCTCCTCTGACAAATCTCTCCCATTCATACTCTGGTCCAGTTTCAGGGTGGTGAAGACAACGGTACCAACGTGTCTGATGGCTAGACCCAGAAGAAACACAAGAATGTGGGATGACGGACTTAAACGGATTCATTTAGGCTACGTTTACACATAGCCGGGTATTTACAAAAACTGATATTTCTCCCTCTACTTTTTGAAAAATACCATAATTTACACAAACCTGCATAAATACGCTGTTAAGGTGCTATGAGCAGCCAAACCTGCAGGGGGCAGTGTAACGAGAAGCTAAAGTCATGCTAACCAATCAGAATCCTGGAAAAAACATCAACAAATGACACGAGTAACTACAGTGGCCAAACGAAATTGTAAACACAGGTCGCACACATGACGTTGGTGACGTTTCTGTTGCATAATGTGACGTTCTGAAGCCTAAATGTCCGTTTCCCTCCGTTTACAAGCAAACGTGAAGACGGAGTTTTTGCAAATCTCCGCTTTGGCCGGAGTTTTCAGAAATGATTGTTTTTGGTGACTTTGAGCTTCGTTTTCGTGTAAACGAACGGCCAAAACGCATGAAAACACCACCGTTTTTGCTAGATGTAAACAGGGCTTTGCTTTCTGTCTAGTGGCCAGACCGGTGTTTTTCCAGCCCTCGTCTTCCGGGTACACTGTCCTGCATGTTTTAGATGTCTCCTCGTATCAACACACCTGATTCAAATTAACGATCGTCGTGAGCTTGTCTTCAAGGTCTGCACAGCTCTGTTAATGAACGGCCAAAACGCATGAAAACACCACTGTTAGAGTTGCGATGATGTCTGCGAGGTTAGAGTGAAGGCAGCAGGAAGCCAAGGGTGTGTTCGGGGCCCAGGTGGAAGGGAGAGAGGAGAGTCAGGGGGGGTCCAGGGCGGGCGGGGCTCGAAGGTGGGCTGCTGAGCTGGGTTAGGCAAAAGCTGAGCCGACCAAGAAGGCAACCAAGCAGGTTTCTGTGCTCCATCCAGAAGAGGTAATGATCTGGCGTGGGACTCCAGGACGGTGCAGGCTTTCAGCCGGGCCTGATTACCAACGAGCAGCAGGTGTGGTGCTGACGGACCTCAGACCCGCCCAGCCTGAAACAGAGAGCCTGAAAATTTTCTTAATTCTTCCATTGGTTTCTCTATTACATATAAATTTAGTTGGGGGAATATATAAATACACACACTTATGCACACACTCACTCACTTATTTGATGTCTTTCCTGAAGAGAAGCTTTAATCCTTTCTTCTCTCTCTCCAGGAAAGAGGCATTTTCATCCTTCGAAAGATTTCATCACCACCAAATCTACCTTAAATTGTTGTAGATTTGTCATTGAAGATCACTTTTATTCAGAGGTCATGCTAGCTTCTCTTAAGCTCACCGTGAGCCATTCATTCATTCATTCATTCATTCATTCATTCAATGAATGATGTTCTCTTACTTTTATTAAAATCATTCATTTCAGCCACTTCTTTAGGTATTTCACCAAGTATGAGTCCTTTTGCTGCCAATGTGTTGCTCTTTTTTTAAATTCAGTGTCTTGTTCATTTTCTGTTTCCAAAGTGCTTTGCTTTGAATTTAACTACCTAATGTTTTGAAGCCCTTTTCTGGTGTTCTGTTTCCTTCTGACAATTATCACCACTGTGTTTGTTCTTTCCCCACGTTTTAAACACAGCTAACTGGGAACAAGCACGACTTTTAGGACACTTCTTGTCGAAGTATCGTCTTTAAAAAGATTTGCAATGCTTTCCGTTGTTTCAGACTGACAACAACCTCTTGTCTTCTGTCAGTCAGCCAGCTGCAACAGCTTGTTAATGCCTGCAAGCGCTCTCTATCAACTGCAAATAAAGCGCTCCGTGGTTTCACAGCTATGCTGGCATTTGTTTTAGAGATTATAAGATGACTCCACATTTTTCCATTTGTGCCGCTTTTTTGAATGTTCTCCAACAAATTGTGCCCAGGTGGAGATGGTCGTTTTGAAGTGGACAGGAAGAGCGGCCAGATTCGAACCACGGGCCTTCCCCTGCAGCGGGACAGGGAGTACCTGCTGACGGTGGTGGCTGCCGACCGACTCGGCAGCCGGAGCGTCCCCGCCGTCGTATCTGTGGTTGCTGGAGCTCGGCCGCCACAGTTCACCAACGCTTCCTTCACCATCGCCATCCCGGAGAACACCCCCGAAGGACAGGCGTGAGTCCACAACGCTCGCCGACGGGTTTAACTACATGTGCACTGTAGCAAACATCATATACATTGCTGCCATGCATCATCTTTGTAGCACAGTCATCACTGATATTAATGAAATAGATTAATTTAATTGCTTGGGGCTTTTAAAAGTCAAATCAACACCATTTAGCATTCACATAATTTATTTCAGCCTTGGGCCGTGCATACAGATAATTGATTTACAGCTAAACTGAGCAGATTTCCGTAGTGTGACAATTTTGCTTAAGCACTGTACAGACGAGGGATTTGATTCATTTCTATCTTCTGCTTTTGTCTTGATTTTTGTTTGTTTCACATTTTACTTCTTTAAACCTCATAAAAAAGTATTTGTTTTGTACCAGATCTGAAATTAGTTAAAAACCACTCAGATTAACAAGAACATATGGCATAAAATACTCCATGTTATATTAAACATAAAAATAATAAGAAAAAAGATGAAACAAAGAACTAAGTTTACTATTGCTGCTTGTATAGAAATTGAGATCGGTGTAGCAGCCAGGTATTTTTAATCAAATACCTTAGTTTTATGTTTGTTTGCTTTTATTTATTTATTTTTCCCTTTTATATTCTTATTTTTTACTGTTTCCAGCCATCATTCACTTTTGGCATTTCACCTCCTCCCACTGTGCAGCTGGAAGTCAAGGTCCAGTTTGACTGGAATGTCTTCACTCTGAAACATTCTTTGGTATTCGATGATTAGTGGCGGAAAAGAAAGATCTGTAATTGAAGTGGTACATAGCAGTATAACGTGGGGAAAAAATGCTTTCACAAATAAACAAGTAAAACCAAAAATGTGTTTTATGCTGACTAATTTTACTCTCCTTACATATAGTAAAATTGATGGATGTGCAATTGCAGTGTCCTGTAGAGGAGAAGGGAAACTAACCATCCCATAAACCCCTCTGCTCCAAAAACTTCATGTAACACAGATAGTAACAGCACATGCATTGCTTGCTTTTTCCTACTTTATCTAAAAAAACTCGACTGCACTGAAGTAAAGCACAGTAAACCTTTCACGAGGAACCTGACACCGGCCCCGTGTCCTGCTACAGTATTTTTTACTCCATCAGCGGACGTGCCGCCCTTACGCGTCCACCACTGCAGTTGCAGCTGCAGTTGACGCCTGCTGTTTTTTTCCCATGTTGTCAGTTTAAAACTGAAGATAATTTTTTATAACCAAGTGCTACGTATATGGGAGGCTGACGAGGATGTGGAAGCTTAGTTTAAACTGTCAAATATCCTGCACGCTTTAGGTTGATGCTGTGTCTTATTTGTAGTGTTGTTTCTGTCAGCCTGTTTCAATTTTAGTTTTAGTCTAGTCTTTGGGTCAAGCTATCATTTTAGTTTTTATTAGTTTTAGTCACTTTCATTCTCCTTTTACTTGTGTCATGTTTCAGTCGATTAAAAGTCTGAACATTTTAGTCTTATTTTAGTCAGAATTGTCCAGGACCATTTTAGTCTCGTTTTAGTCAAAGATTGTATTTAGCCGAACCCATTTTACAATTCAACGTGACGTTGTGACGTCACCCAGCAGCACCGACTAAACGAGAGGAAACAACCTAAAAAATGTATATTAAGGATCTTTTGTCATATAACATTTCGTCTCGTTTTGGTCATCAAAATGAAGACACATTTTAGCATAGTTTTTATTTTGTAATCTACATTTTGGTCTCATTTTTATTTGTCTACGATATTGCATTATATATTTAATTATCGTTATTGTCACATGACCAGCATTTTCGTTGCATCTCGTCTCGTTTTCCTCAGGTGATAAAGGTTCGTTGACGACGATATTTAGTCATAATACATTTTCATTGACGAAAGCAACTTTATTTATTTGCAGGCCTACCCCCCCCATTTGTGCATCAACAAAACTTGTAAAGTTTAGTAACCAAATCTAACTTCCAAGTGACTGTTTATACTCACATGGATGCAAGATGCACACGTACATCAAACCTCAGTCATCCTGCTTTATCATTCGAGGGCGGTTAAAAAAACAGATACACTGTAACACCACTGTTTTTCCTATAGCTCATCAACCCCCTGGTACTGACCCAATTATATAATTGACCCAGTTGTCTAATTGTGAACTTCTTGATGCCATAACTCTTTGAGATTACTTTGCATCCCATTACACTCGCATGTAAATTAACTACCTTTGACTGCAGAGTTCATAATAGCTTGGCATGTTTTGCATCAATGGATGTACATACTTTCTTTTATCAGTCAAAGTCGGTCTAGACCACACCTTTAATCTCATTTCATGAACTGGTGTCCAGCTGTGCAAACCACCAACGGTGGTGTAAATGTTTGACGGGTCTGTCTAGTAAGATTGTTCTACTAGCTACAGCTCACTCGTCTGTTGTTGGCACTTCGGTCAAGATTAGACCACATTTTATGGTGAATGAATTACCATCAATTAAAGGTATTTTTCTTGCCTTTGTAACCCATACCCTGAACCTACGAGCCGTTTAATGAGTCATTTGTTTAATTTCTACACATTTCTCTCACCTTTCCTTTTCACAGCGTGTACCTCAGGCACACGGTGTGACTTGGATTCTTGTGTTATGCAAAAATCTTCACAGACAGTAGTTGTGCTGTGTTTCACTAGCGTTTTCTGTCCAGCTGTGACATGAATTTGAAGCAAACTTTTAAATGCTGACACAAAGATTGCTGTCGTTTTTACGAATTGGTTTTTAATAAATACTCTAAAGGCTCATCAGATGGGGGTATATGTGGTATCCATTGTGGGAATGGAAAAAGAAAGATAATAGTATGTAAGTAAACTTTAGGGGAGAAGCATAAATAAATAGTCATCCTTGATGCAGTTCAGCAGGTAGGCGTAATATGTGCGTCAGTTCAAAAGGTTGAAAAAGAAAACACAGTTGTTGGCACTTTTGATTGACAGCTAGGAAACCATGTGTACCACCTCTTGGTAGGTTGTGCTGTGTTTATCGGGAGTTTACATGTTCTTCTCGCTTGTATTTCTTCTGGATGCTCCCGATTCCTCCCACAGTCACATTATGTAAATGAAATTTACGCAGCAATTAAATGCAAAGATAATGAAGTAACCTGTCTTATGTTAAATTGATTACATGTCCTATTTATGTGTGAACAATCCAGCGCTCGGTGAATTGAGCTTTAACATAAGGAAGGAAGGAAGTTACAGCTGCAGCTCTTGGAGTCATTAATCCCATTTCAGTTTATATATATATATATATATATATATATATATATATATATATATATACATACATACATACATTTGTCATTGTGGATATTCAAATCAGCGTGATGCCGCCCCCGTCCCCATATTTCCAGTCACCTGTCCACTGTCACAGGAGGCCAGATGTTTTATATAATGTTCTAACACGAGAAACGCCAGCTTGCTAGCCCCCCCTACAAGCACTGCAGCTGTGTCGCTGACTGCGGGATATAATGCCATTGTCAGGTTACAAAACTCACTTCATAAGGTATAATTCTTCATAATTTGTCTGCATGCATCACTGTGCGTGTGTGCGATAGAGATTTGCATCTTACGCCTCGGCGGTTCTGCTGTTAAGAGTATTTGAAGGCCACGTATCGTCTGCTCTGTACTCATCTCCAGAAATCTCAACAGTGTACCAAGTCTAGGAACGTTCTATCTTTTTGACTCTTGAATCCAAATCAATTGATTTGAAGTAGCTACCGATACCCAATACAAAACAGAAAGATAGAAAGAAAAAGAGGAAGCATCTCTGTCCTCTCCATCACATTAAATTCCCAAATTACAAACAGTAAAGATTGCTGCATTCACTAACCAAACCTGAAATATTTCCAAAACATTTGCAAAGGAGCCTGCTTCAAGCTTGGCCATATTTACAGTACATGTTCTCACCAGCGACTGCTGCTGCTTTAGGTTACTCCTACTCTCCGCCTGACCTAAATTGCAATTGTTAATAGTGAAACATATATGAATAAATAATGTAATTTCGTGAAAGAGAAATGAAAAACCTTGATCGTTTCCACATGATCCCGACCATTCGAAAATCACGGCCCCAATTTCCGAGCACATACATGAGATTGGTACATCAGTAACTATTTCTCCGTGTCTACCTAGGTTCTTGGTGACGCCTGCTGTGTCCTTCCAGAACAAACCAATCAGCTACAGCCTCCTCATCAATCCCAGCAGTCTCTTCTCCATCTCAGCCGAGACGGGTGAAATCAGTCTCACCCGCTCTATCGACTACGAGAGTGACCAACACCGCTACCTGCTCCTGGTGCGAGCCAGCGAAGGCCAGGAGGGCCTGAGCAGCGCAGCAGAGGTTCGTGTGACCTGAATTCAAAGTGTAATTCCATCCATCAATGACGGCTCTGCCTTCTAGCAGCAAATATTTATGACACTGCAATGTTCCTATGTGTAATATTCATCATTTGACAGATTTTTCAATGAAGACATGACACTTTGCTGACTTTGCAGTCGGTATGGCCGTCTTTGATCCACTTTAGGTAGCCAGGTGGTTTTATTTCAAGCTACCTGGCAGATATTGTAAACCTGGTGCATCAAGTCGGTCAGAGGACAGCTATTGAACTGTATCGGCGGTGAATATAACGATACATTTTGCAGAAAGAGACCCAACCACGTGTTCTCCGAGTACTTGTATGCATCAGTGAGCTGAAGATATCTTTGCATTTATTCCTCACCAGCAGCTGTATTGATACTGTCGCTGTTAAAATATTGAATTGTTCCAGGCATCGTCAATGATTTGGTTTCGGCAAACACACAAGACTGTGTTTGTTAGTAGGATTGTGCAGACAACGTATACCCAAAGTGTGGTTGACCAAGGCAATTCTTAAAAGCCGAGCCCTGCATATTCAGTGGAAGATGTAGTTTCTGTTGCGAAACAGGGCATTAACTTTGATGATGCGCCCTGAGATACTCTCCTGGCTTATTTAATTTTTCATGGTGGTTGAAAGAGTGCATTTTAATCTTCCACTTAATAGCGTGATAAATCACATTTGTTGACTTCTGTTTGTAAACTCAACATTCAGCGAAACCATTTCAATGAGCTAAAAGAGATGAAGCAACAAATCCGAACAAGGCGATACATTGGAGAAATAAAACCAACATGTTTGTCTAAACACCAAAAGCACTGATGAGGGAACATATTGCTCATTCCGTATCAGCGTCCGCTGTCTTTCCTACATTTCTACAATGATTGATGGGCTCTGGACTCTGGATACTGAAGGCCAAAACTGAGCTATCAATAGCTAGTTGAACTCAAATGTAACTAAATTGAGTACAAGTTGAGGGGGTGTCACAGTTGGAAGGTGAAGAAAAAGTAGAAAAATAAATACAGTTGGCTACACAAACTGGTACACACTCCTCCTGGAGATGACTCTGAGGATTTGAAGAATCATTTCTGCATTGGTTTTAAGAAGATTTTATCGTCCCCATGTAGTCAAACTAAGTGCTTGAGCGTTCTTGCACATTATGACCTGCACTTTATCACCAATATCTGGATCTTAAAAGACAAATAAAGGTGGTTTACACATATTCTTAATTGTATTCCACAGTTTGCCATCTCAAGGAAAAATATAAAAAAAGGAAATGTCACTCAAAATTCCGTAGTTGACAGATAGGTGGTATCTGTGCTCAGGAAAGCTGGGAGTCTCTGCAGCACTTGACCTCGCCAGACTTTCACAGCACATGTGCAAATGTGCAGATTCGGTTTCATATTCACTCTTAAAGCAACAGTACACTTTTGTGAACGTTGCGTTCGGTGAAGACTTAATAGAGTCGTCTGATTGGAATGAAGGCCATGGGATTCCTATGACTCCTTTATGTTGTCAGGAAGTGAGACTGGACAGAGGCTGAATGCTTCTGGCGCTGAGGCATCTGGTCTGGTTTTTCCATCGTTACTCGGGCCTCGGGCTAAAGCGTGTCCTGCTGGACCGATCTGTCCTCAACCCAAACAAAAATAGGGGAATGGGACGAGGGTAACTTCATCCAGTAGTGAGACAAATCAGCATATTATGCGGACAGGAATTAAACTTTGTGTATATGCATTTCTACTGCAGCTTGCGAGCCTTCTGAGATGAAAGCACCATTTATATTTTTAACTTAAGACAATTCTTGTTTTAATTTGCCCTTTGAAAATATCATTGATATGGTGCTTTAGTATAACACCTGTACCTATCTATCATCATTATGTGTCTATTATCTCAACCTTTCCCATTGTTTTAATCAGAAATATTTAACACCATCTCATGGCCTTTAATATTCCTGCCTAATTACACCAAGACTATTACTAATTGCTTCCAGTAACATCTTAACATTTACATCATTTATCAGCTGTCGGTCTGTCCGTTGTGGATAATCAGAGTAGGGCTGGTTAAAGTTAAAGTTTAAGCCTGTTTTTTTAGAAAGCTTGATTCCGCCTTCTGTCTTCATTTATTTTCATTCTCGCAGATTTAATTTGCTTTTCATAGCAGCTGTCCCATGGACCTGCTCTCATTCCTCCCAGTGACCCCACTTTCCTGCATGAATTGTGTGTTATTTGTTTCAAACTGGAGAAACAGACAGGTTTTGGTGGAAATACTCAAACGGCTCTTTATTCCTGCCCCCGCACCGATCCCCTCTCCTGATACTTTCTCCAGTTTAAGCTTTCCCCTTTTGTCCGTCCATGCTGCTCTGTTCTCTCAGCACAACACAGTTCAATCTGATTAACATCCATCATACAACCGTAGTGTTGTGTCTGATGGAGCATTGAAACAATCCTGGAAATGCTTCTTGATTTCTAGTTTTTTTGTGTTGCAGTAAATTTTAACTTCATTTTAGAAGAAAGCTAATAGACCTACGGAAGAGTATTAGGGCCTTACAGGAGCAAAAATATTTGAGAGGGGAAGATTTTTTTTTATTGTGCACTTCGATAAAAAAGTCGAAATGTTGATAAAAAAGTTGAAATGTCGAGATTAATGTTGAAATACAATTTCAAGAATAAAGTCGAAATTTTGACTTTTTTCTCAACATTTCAACTTTATTCACAAAATGTTGACTTTTTTTCTCAACATTTCGAGTTTTTTCTCGAAATTGTACTTCAACATTAATCTCAACATTTCAACTTTTTTCTTGACATTTCGACTTTTTTCTCAAAATTGTACTTGAACATTATTCTCGACATTTCGACTTTTTTCTTGAAATTGTACTTCAACATCAATCTCGACATTTCAACTTTTTTATCAACATTTCGACTTTTTTCTCGACATTTCGACTTTTTTCTCGAAGTGCATAATGAAAAAAAAATTCTTCCTCCTCCTAAAATATTATTTTTATTTTTCTCCTGCCTGGCCCTAATACTCCTTATATATATATATATATATATATATATATATATATATATATATATATATATATATATATATATATATATATATATATATATATATATACCATTATATACCAGCCTTAAATGGTCCATTGAAGTCACAGTATCATGAAAGTCTTTACATTGCTGAAAATGGTATCAGCAATTGGCCTTCAGATTTGCAACCATTCTTCCGTCCCTGTGCAGGTCCATCCAGCTGCCAGTCTCTCCCTCTCCGCTCTGCCTCCTGACTCTCAGTCTGAGGTCTGACCGTGGATTTAGTTTAGAGCATACCCACTGTAATCAGTCAGGATAGAAGGTGTCACTTGCTGCTGTGATTTTCGACTTGCTTTGGTCTTGACGGGCCATGGTGCCACAGCGCTTAATTGCACCTGCTGCCAGCGCCGCTGCCAAGAAGCTCGTGCCTGCCAATAAACGCAGCCCCTTTGTGGGAATTCACACAGCTAAAACGGAAACGAGCAGGCAAACGCCCGCTAGACTACAGCTTCAGCAAAACGTGTTTTTTGCGAGGTGCAGGGTTTTTCTTGTACAGTGTAACTGTAACAAGTGAAGTGTATAAATAGAAATGTTTTTTTTATTAATTACATAATGCACATATTGTACTTATGGAAGCTGTACTTATATAAGCACATTGTTGTTATGGGGCACTTGATTGTCCATGAGGGATTGTGAGGGAAAAGCTGCTTTTGTGTCTTGATGGTGTGCAGTGCTTTAAAATATGCCGCCAACAGTTTTAAAAGTTTGTGACCTGGGTGTGAGGGGTCTAGAATAATCCTGGAATAATATTATTCTACTTATTATTATTATTCATCTAATGGATGGAGCACTGATGGTTGTCCAAACGGTCCGGGCTGCAGTTTACTAATATCCGATTTAGATAGCTAAACCAAACTAGACGCTTACAGAAGTGGACAGGGCTGACTTATTACAGCTGAATAGAACTGGGTCAGCCGCTCTTGTAGGAGGTTGAATTGCCTCAGCTGGGCCCTTTTCACTGTGAACTCTAGTCATCCTCTTGGAAAGCCGGGGTGGAGCCTGGGAATCTGCAGCTTCACGGTGTTCAGGATCGCTGGGGGGGCCGGGCTGCAGTCCGCCGGTATCTCGTTACGTATTAGACTGCTCCAAATTCACATGCTTGGCACCCAAGATACTTCATACATGTTTTTTTTACATTCTATATCACTGGGATTTATCTAAATATCTGCATATTTGCACTCAATTATACCACAGTTGTTAATTAATTGGACATGTCCTGATGACCATTTTTGTGGCCAGATCCTTGGTTGTTTTTTTTTGTGGAAAAGGTTCAAGTTGCTTTTTTCTTTTTTTTTTTAAACTTAATTTTTTTGTATTTTGACATTACAGATTACTTTAATGCTTTAAACTTTAACTTTTTTTTTTACATAATATATATGTCGTACCAGCAGACACCTAGAGCAAAAGACAAAATGTCTTAATCAATCTTAAGAGTATGGTCGGGGTTGGAGTAGCGGCTTTGGTTTGTGGCCCTTTCGTGTCCATAACAGTCTTTCTATGGTAATCCCTCGTTCATGTAGCATTTACATACATCATGTTCTTCCATATATCCTCAGACAGTAAACAAACTGTCTCCATTTCCTCCAGTACTTGTTTCCCTCGTCTGATTCATGTCTGAGGGAGAATGTTAGTTGTTCCATATTGTGAATTTCTTTAACTATTTCTATCCATTCTGAAATTGTTGGACACTCAGCCATTTCCTAGTTATTGCCTTTTTACTACTTGCTAACAGTATTTTCAGTAAATACTTATCTTGTTTGTCCAGCCCAATTGGTATGTCCCCTAAATAAATAATTTCAAAACTAAAATCCAGCTGTAAGTCTAATTGCTGTTACTACATCAACCCAGTATGTGAAGATGTCGGGGCTCTCCCAAATATATGGTAATGGCCAGCAGACTTATTTCCACATTCTCTCCAACTCAAGTTCCTTTTTTCAGACGCTCATTCCTAGACTTTAGCTACACAGCCTTCAAATTATGAGGGAGGCATTTTAAACTATTCTCAATTTTCTGCACCATGTTACATGCCACTTGAAATCGTATTAAAATGTATTTCAGGTCAGTGGACAGTGGTGCTGAGAAGGGATGAAGGTATAAATTAGCGGCCGGAAAACTGAATACTGCATCGGTAGCCTGTAGCTGGCATTGTGTTTGGCATGAACTCATTTAAGGTTTGTTTGAGAAGTATCTTTTGTTGTGTGTGTGTGTTTTGATATGTCCTGTTTTAGAAATGAGCAGAGGGACTTGCTGGGTTCGTTCTGGTGATCTGCGTTGCAAAACCTGTTTCCGTTCACCATTGATGGTGTCTTTTCCTGAGCAAGTTTCTCATTCTGATGCCATCCCGAATGCTGGCTACAGAATACAGAATGTGAGCTCTGCGCATGCATGTTACATCAAAAAGAGGACTGTCTGTCTCTCTAAAGACCAGAGGATGCCAGTTAATGTCAGATACTTTGAAAAAGTAATTCTAATGTTTTACCTGTTGGGAAACCTGACAAGCACCTACTGTATTCTGAATAATTTTTTTAAAAACGTTTTTATACTTTTTTATTTTATTTTCTGAATAAAGGGGTAGGCAGTACAGTTTTTGGAGACATGATTCTTTATCATTGTTCAAGTTATCGTGTTATCTTCTATTATTATACTATATTTATTGTATACAGAGTTCTGCGATGGTTTTGAAAAGTTTTTTTTAGCCAACTCCACTATATAATTATCTGTTTGTTTGTTGTTTTTTTTAAGGAAGACCTGCTTTATGGTTTGTAGACATTTAGTATTGCTATGGTACGAAGACTTCTCTGAAATATCATAACAGTATGGTGTACTGTAGAAATCTTAAAGGGGACCTATTATGAAAAACAGGTTTTTTCTTGCTTTAACATGTATAAAGTGGTCTCCCCTCAGCCTGCCAACTCAGAGGAGGAGGAAAGCAACCAAATTCTGCAGTGTCTGTACAGCCGCCCGCATGAGCCATCCAGTGTGATGTGGCTGTACGAGCCGTTCAGATTCCGCTCCCGTCGTTACGTCACGACAGGAGCGATGCGTGAAACCACACCCACAACTAACTCCGCCGGCCGGAGCTTCCGCCATTTTTTTGTAGCGGTGTATCGCGTCATTCAGGAAGCAAATCAGCACAGTGCCTCTTTATCATAGCCCCGCCCACTCAGAATCCTGCATAGATAATGAGGTTAGAGACTGGGATGATAAAGACATGGCTCAGAGGCTGAATTTCTAATTTATTTAGCAAAAACAATTAAAAGCTTGTTTTTAAGACATTCAAGGCCTGTTTAAAATAAGTATTAGATGCCATAATAGGTCCCCTTTAAAGGGTTTCGGAGATTTTTTTTCTGTGTCAAAATAAAACACTGTATTAAACAATGGACGAGGCAACTGATTGAAACCAATTTTTTTTTTTAACCTGGCTGTAAATATGTTTATTTCTGCTTTGAAATTGGACATTTTAATCTAAATGGAGATTGAGTCGCTTTTGCAGCCAGCCTGTAGTGGTCAGTCGAAGTACTGTAACAAATCTGGGTTCCGCATGAGCCTCAACCTGGAAGTTGCATGGTTGACACTTGGTCAGTAAGAGAAAGATCTTTCCATATGCTGATGCTTTAGTATTTATTTTATTTTCGTTTCCCCACCTCTTCCAAAAAAACAAAAATAAACATCACTCACTGCATCCATCTGTAACCATAATTATGCCATGGAGGAGACAGAAAAGACTCTTGCATCTTCTTGAAGTGAAGCATTCAAGTGTGTTAACGCAATGCGTTCAAAGGAAAGATGTCAGCATTGAGGTTGGATAAGTTGGGCCAGTCCTAATCTGCGCTGCTTTGGTCTTCCTCTTTACTAATTTGATATAAAATGAATGGATCCAACAACTTAAAAAAGAAAATGCATGTCAAGGGTTACCAAACAGTGTCTGTCAGGGCTTCCAGGAAAAGATACTACTTGTTACTGTCCTTAGCATCTGACCTCTAATATAAAACAAAAGGTCATCCTCTTGTTTTTATACGCAGGAATGCTAGTTGTTAGCCTTTTTATAGCCTTTTTTCATTAACTTGTCATCCAGATATTGCAAAGAATCATGTAAGGATTTCCCTTTTTACCATTCAAGCTTATTTGATACTGAGGGAAAACACAACAAATTAATATTTCAAATGAAGTATTTCTCAAAGAATATAACTGCTTAAATGTAATTGTGCTGTTTGCTAATGAATTAAATTGTCTATAAAAGAAGTTTATTGCCTGCTGCAGGAATAACAAACAGAGGGAGTGCATTTGTTTGTAAGGGACCCACGGAGCATATCTTTAATTTGCAGGTAGTTTCCAAGTTTTTCCACTTGAGGAGTGATGGCTCATCAGCACCATTAGTTACCTAACCAGCCTGAGACCTACTTGCAGCTTTTTGTGTGTTGTGCACGCATTTCAGTAATACGTGTGGTGTGAGCCCGTTTTTAATACTGTTCTCCCTGTTTCTCATACAGTCTTGCTTTTTTCTCTCTCCTGCACACGTAGCGGGAGCCTTCATAATTCTTGCCTAACTCACAGTTTCATTATAAAAGCATGGCACTTTGCACATCTTTCAGCAGAATAGAGCTGAGCCAGGTGCCTTGCACCTCATGGGCAACACATCTGAGGAAATTAAAAGAGGATGGGGTAAATCTTGTTTAACTATATAAGCCTTTTAATTTACAGAAAGTGTTTTAGCACTAGCATGTCATAATAAAAGGTGTGGATGATTAGCCGAACACGACTTCAACAGTATTGGAATATTCATATAATGCATGCTTGCCATATGGTTTGTGTTTGTTTTCTTTGTCATGCACATTCACACTATTGGTATTATAATAATGCATGAAATAACACTAGTTTCAAGGTAGCTAGCACCCCCCACCTACAGTAGGTCAGCAGCCACATTCATGTGTATTACATGTACCCCCAAAAAATCACCAGTACTGACTGTGTTGCTGCTGTGATTGGTACATACAGAACATCCAATGATGATATTTAATTTTGGACTTTTAAAATGTGTGTGTGTGTGTGTGTGTGTGTGTGTGTGTGTGTGTGTGTGTGTGTGTGTGTGTGTGTGTGTGTGTGTGTGTGTGTGTGTGTGTGTGTGTGTGTGTGTGTGTGTGTGTGTGTGTGTGTGTGTGTGTGTGTGTGTGTGTGTGTGTGTGTGTGTGTGTATGTGTATATATATATATATATATATATATATTTTACACAGAAAAAACACAACAAAGACAAAGATCAGTCAGCTTTCATCTTCACAACATCTGTGCCCAGACCGAATCACTTTCATCATACTCTATGGCATTATCTGCAATAAATTTGAAGGACTGCGACTGCGTCATCAAAATGCTTGAAGCCAAACTAATATTGCATGTAACGTATATGAATATAGGAGATGCTCTGCCTGCTCTGTTGCTCAGATTAACAATATTCACAGGCAGTTCATCTGTATTTGGTATTTGAAGAATTTAAACTTGGACAATTATTTCAGGAATTCATAATCTTTACTCATGCATTTTTACAGGTGGCATTGCATCACTGGAACATGCTAAGCTTGACATAATCATGTCAAATTACCACCTTTTTTATGGGGTGCTGTAGTATTGGTAATTTGAAAATCACATGGTACATTACCTGGCACGCACCAGCTTTCCTTTCTCTTGGAGTGTGTAAGGTCAATCACCTTAATTACAATAAAAAGAAAGTGAATAATAATCTTAATTAAAAAATGAAATTGAAAATCAATAACCTCTCGACTGTACATTAGAGAGAAGCCCATCTGATGTACATGGCTCAATACCTTGGTCATCTGACATTGCTATTAACAGAGAAAGGTGTCGCACTAAATACGTGATCTTCTGCTTGCTGTGCTGTGTGGCTTCTTTATTGCACAGAAAGTATCTAGAGTTTATCCGAAAACTTAGTCAAAGGTCTTATGAAACCATTGACATCCAAGTGAACTTATATTAAGGAACATTGAGGGCAATGCTGGGTTCGGTATCTCGTCCAGGGACACCGTAAAACTAGGCAAACTGGGAAATGAACCAGAAACCAGAAAATTAAGCCTCCGACATTTGGCTTGCAGCTGGACCGTGTGGGCAGAAACACTGACCCAGCTTTACAGCAGAAGCGAGAAAAAATATCCGGTTACGTCATTGAGAGTCTGACTTTACAGGATACGTTGTTTGTATCGCAGCTTTCACAGATAAATATCACAAAGCACTTCACCATAGTGTGCAGTTATACTGTAGGAATAAGTACATAAACATATAAGCAGAATAAAATAGATAAAGAGTCTTCTTTTCGAGTCCGTTGCATGTGGTTGTGCCAGTATCTGGCTCAGGTCACAGCTGTTGGGGTGGTTCCGCCAGGTCACACCCCAACAGGGCTGCTAACACACAAACCTCCCGTGGTGCAGCCTGGGAAACGCTGATTGGTACAATCTGATTTTACTATCTGATATCACTCCCACCAGAAGGCCAATATCTGTATACTTACCCTAGCAATCTACCTAGATGACAAAGAAGTAAAAGCATACACGATCAGTGGAGCGGAAAAATATGGGAAACAAATTCCACAGTCAAGGTGCGATTGCCGTACAGGAACACTTCCTCCAGAGTTTTAAACTGAGCCTCTAACAGTCTCTGCCTGGATAACCTGAGGGTTTGAGATGAAGCATATGGCTCTAACAGGTCTGAAACATGCTGAGGAGACTGACCACGCACGTTCTTGAAAGTTGGCACCAAAACTCATAATTGAAGAGCAGAGAGAACATTCAACTTCTATTGGTTCTAGGCCTGTTGATTCTAAATCGATTCTCATATTAATTCCTGAAAATCGATTCATACATCTAAAGATTTTTTTTTCTTCATTACATTTTCGCCTGGTGAACTTTAATCCCAGTAGTCCAGTCTTTTAATTCACACATGGGCGTGGTGTGAAACTATCAAACAATGAACATGGTGTCGAAGAGTAGCTGCAGCTGCAGCGATTGCAGCGACAGGTCTACTAGTATTCATATGTTGCATAACTACAGTCATATAATTCAGGCAACAGCTCAAAAAACATTTATAATAACACTAACCCAAATCAATATCGGATCGAATCAAATCCTGATAATCGAATCAATTCTTGACATTTGAATCGATACCCAGCCCTAATTGGTTCTACTCAGGAACCTCAATGTAGCATATAATACAATGATTTTTTTCAGTAAATAAATACCACCTGGAACCTGTCACAATCTGCTTAATAAACATCATAGATGACCCGTACCATTTGTGCTAGTTGATAGAAGAAGCTCATGCATGAGCATCTCTCATCTGCGTGTCACATGTATGACTCCTGGCTTGGTTGTAGTAATCACACAGTCAGGTGTATAAACATTGCGGTTCTTTGAGGGAAATAATCCCACGAGTACGCCTTCGTGCAGCTCCTCCTCCCCGTCACGGCTCACAAACACACACACAACTGCACCAATACACAAAGATTGACAGTTGCTGGCAAACACAAATCACCTCAGAGAGTTGACATGGCCAGATTTTATTTTGTTTTCTGCCGCTTCAAGGCTGATCTTTGCTGAAGGATTAACTGATATTACAGAATTTCATTTTACCTACTCATTCTTAATACCAGTGGTATTTAGGAACCGCTCAGTGTGTGTGTTTGGGGGGGTGTATGAGAGGGATCTCTCATGTTTCTGTCTATTCCATCATGTTTACATGGAAGAAAAGAAGTGGGTTTGGGGGCGGCAGGAGCTCCTTGTCAGCCTTGTCTATATTTATTGTCCCTTGAATACTTAAAGCAGGCGCTCAACATCTGCTGGAAGAAACTTTGTTGGCCCTCTTGTCCCTAATGAACAGGAATACAGTGTCTCAGCAGAACGCACGTCGGCTTGCTTACACTATACAAAGTCCTCTTTGCATGACACTCCTTTGATGCATAGGGTTTCTAGGAAACTGGCCGAGATTGCATTCTGCGCTGACCTGCTGGAGCAGAGTCACGGCTGGAGCAGCTGCCTCCCTGAGGAGAGCAAGATAAACCAGAGGGATCAGGGTCACGGCATGCCTGTGGACGAGGTTTGGATGGAGCCTCCTTTTGGTTATGGATAGGGTTAATTTGGGTTACTTGCAGATGAAAACCACTCTGTATGCAAAGGAAACCAATTTTGAGCAGTGCCTGCAGAAATAATCCCAGATTTACAAAAATTTCATAACACTCTCCCAGTGTGACATTTAATCAGCAGCATTTCCACTTCCACGCGATTGGCTGGGCAGGTTTTTGCAAACATGGATTCAGAAAGAAGGCAATAATAAAACATATATGTGTACGAGGATATGTAGGAAAAATGCAAAAATTCCACAATGAATTTACTCTGTTATAACTTTACTTTTTTTTTTCTACTATTTGAAATGTTTGGCGTCACAAAGTCACTCTTTTTCTGAGGCAATTCAAGGCAAGAATGTAAAATATGGAGGTAATCTAAAATGTTAGGTTGTTTTTTACAATTTTCTTTTCTTACAATGAAAGCAGATTAAATATTTATAGGAATTTTTGGTTTTGAAAGATCTTTTAGCACTGAATTTAACAACTTTCATGTTAGACGTTTCTGTTTTTAATTCCATCCAAATAAAAGGCAAGTGTTTAATGTCAGTGAACTTGCTTTTCTTCACCTGCTTTCTGTTTCTGTTTCCCATCTCTTTTCATCCTTCGATCTTTGCCCTCCTCCTCACTTCCTCCTCAGGTGCGGGTTGTTGTTGTTGATGAAAATGACTGTGTTCCTGAATTCCTCCAGTCAATTTACAGCAAGGATGGCATACCTGAGACTGTTACAACAGCAACCTCCTTGCTGCAAGGTGAGACCTCCAAAGCAAATCTGAACAACAAATCCATGTTTAATCCCATGTGCGTATAAGAATTCTGATTTCTGCATTACGACCCTTTAACAGTAGGGTTTTTCGTCTGAAAATGTGCTACTACGGTGCACGTATCGGAATAACTGAGCTGTGTGCCAGTTGTGTTTATATTGTGAAACAATGCAAATATGCATAATATAAAAAATGTTATTGTTTCATACTTTTTATTAGTATCAGATTATTTACAATATAAGGGTGATTAGTTAGCCCCCCGAGGCAAGAGCCCCAAGACTTTAGAATCACCTCTGAGCATAATGAACAGGTTTTTGACTTGTGTGACATGGAGTTGTTCATGTTTTTGAAACACATTTGGCAAAGGCACTTCTTGAAAAATGTATTGATAGCAATAATGAAAGTTGTAAGAAAAAGAGTAAAAACATATTTTGTAGGGGGGGGTTCACAAAATGTTTGGGAACCACTGCTTTATTACTGTACATTCTTGTCTTAGAAGTCGAGTTAGTGAAAAAAATCCAAGTAAAACTAAATACCCATATATATGTATATACACATACAATGTCCAACACATATCAAGCTCAATGTCCAGAATTGCAGTCTGTGCACATAAAACATCCCAAAAAACACAAAATACAGTGCTCAGCAATTAATTGCTTTGAGAAAGGAAGCTGGATGGATATCAGCAGAAACATAGCTTTTCCCCCCGTCCTAGCCACCGAGGATATTTGAGGTAAAAACAATCCCCTTACCTAATCCTGAGTCTGGGAATACATGCATCTACATGGCTGGGTCTTCGTTAGTCTCTCTGAGGTTCAGGTGAGACGGCCTTCCTCAAACTTAGCCTTCCTGCTGGCTTCTGGTTCCTGGTCACCTGAACCACAAACCTGCTTCTTACCCTGCCAGAGCTGGCTTTCCTGGAAATGCAGTTCAGCTTACATTTTGATTTACTTGTCCTGTGTGATATTCAGCTTTCGTATAGTATGGAAAAACACATTTAAAACCCAACCAAGAAACAGTTTTATCTTGCAATTCTTTTCTTTTAGAAAAGAAACTTCTCTTTTTTCCGTTTACATCAAGTCACAGAGGTATGAGCTCTCAAGCTGGGTGCTTTATGCTCTTACATGCGTTAATGTACTTTAAGGTTTCCTGAGTGCCATCTTTGTCTGGATTCACATTGCCTTAAAGAGAAAAGTTATACACTGATCACAACAAAAGCTGACCTCATGTAAGAGAGAGACGAGTGATTGCTGATGCCATCCCTTAATTCTTGCTGCTGCAAACAGATATAAAAACATTTTTGAATAACGAGGTGTATTCTGTTTTCTGTGGCATATTGACCTAAACATGATGAAAACATTCGATTAACATTTAAAAACAAATAAAATACATATTTTGAAAAATGAAATAATGAAATGACCAACTGCAGTTGCAGTGTTGAAAAAGCTTTTCTTGCAATGATTTTCATTTGCAGTTTGTCTTTTAGATGCATGTGCTAGCACTTAATCATAAAGTGTCTTTTTTTTACTATTGTCTTGATGTATGGCATTTGTTGGACTTTTTAATTCAAGGTATGCGAGTGGGTTTTTTGTCAGTGTTTAAACAATTAATGTTAAAAAGTTATACTCCATATTTATCTTCCTCCTTTCAGAAATAAAGCTTAGCCAGACAAATACATTCGCAAAGATTATTTTGTTGATATATACTATTTAAATTCTGAGTGTAATTTATGGTACAGATTGCAAGATTAATAAAATAGCTGTAAAATAACAGGATTCTGCCAATGATTCAAAACAGTAATCATAAAACTGAATAAAACCCATTAATAAAAAACATTACATGTTTACTAATTTTAGGGTATACATTTATGATACTATGAGAGAAAAATAGTTAGGTAAAAAATAGTACATGAAGCATGTAAGCAGGTAAATTCTCCACTAATCTTTGGCACACCTCATTGGTAAATGTGTTGGTTGGATGTACACTTCAGATCCAAGCTGCTCATGAGTTAAATTCAGAGTAAGCCTTCTTTTAAAAGCTTGCCTTGACAGCCGTTCAGTCATATGTAACACCAGAACAAAAGTAATACAATTTTTTATCCAAATGTTCAGTTCAGCTCGATCATTTCAGGCAATTCACGTATATGTAGAATTAATGATGGGAAATGAAATATGTGCTAGTTTCAGCGTGAATAAATGTGGGAGAAAGTAAGCAACTGGTTTAAGGGGTGAGATTTATGAAGTGGGAAACCCAGCAGGCTGTCAGCTTGCTGCCGTCAGCAGGTGCAGCGAGAGAGGTGAGAAATGTGCTTTGTTGCTGCCGCGCTTGCATCTGCAGACGTGTCCATGTATTGCTAGTGAGAAGCTTATACATATGGCTGTGGAAGATGGAGAAAGCGACTCAAAAGTCATCTTATAATATGTAAAAACTATGGTTCTTCAGACTGTAGCTGGTAAACATCTTGGAAGCACGGAATTTATAGTAGAATCTATTTATAGCTCAATAAATAAATGAATAAATTCAGTACGAGGATACATGTCGGCCTCTGTGGGTGGTTGCCCTCTTCAAGCTCAGGTCCTCTAACAGAGGCCTGGGAGTTTGAGGGTTCTCTGAAGTGTTTCTGCCGATCCGCGGACTGTTCTTTTCTGGACAGAGATCTGTTGTTCCTTTGATCTGCTGTAGCCGCTCTCCCATCTTGGAAGATGCAGCTCCAAGTGCTCTAACATCTTCTTCATCTTTTCCATCAACTTCTGGTACTTCTGCAGTTTCTAATCTTCCTCCTCTTTAATAGTGCTGTCACTTGGGATTGCCAGGTCATTCACCACTGCTCTGTTTTGGAGTTTGTCCATCACTACCATGTCTAGTTGGTTAGCCGTCATCAGTTTATCTGTGTGGATCTGAAAGACTCACAGGATCCATGCTCTGTCTTTCTCCACCACCCATGGGTGGTATCAAAGGTACATGCCTGCAAAGGCTTCTCTGTCCATGATGGTTCCTCCCTCACTCCTTCTTCTGCTGTCTAAGACATTCACTTAGCAGCTTATCCTTGTGGGCCATCTTCACGATGTACTCCTGGATCTTTGCCGTTTCATCCTGGATGGAGGCTTTGACGCCCACTAATCTGCAGCCTCTCTTTCCGCTTCGTGTAGAGTGTCATGGTGATGGACGTGAGATTAAGTCTTCCGTGCATCGTTACAAACTTCCTTGTCTTGATATCAATGGCTTCCATCTCTTCCTATAGCTAGACACACACAAAGCTATTCATACATTTTACTTACCGTTATTTATTGGCAGTACAAATCCAAGATTCTGTCTTTATTTTAGTCTTTATTTGATTTCCTATTTTTATTTCCTTCATTTGTTTATACCTTAGTGTATTTTTTGTGCCTGTCAGAAGGTGAAAGGGGAACAACGAACATGAAGCCAGAGGGAACTAGAGAAGCAGTATCATGTAGAGACAAATAAGACACCAGACTGTTCTGAACAAGTTGAGGATGCTGTAGGGATGTATCACTGACCTCAGTTTATGGTTTTGTAATGGTTAAGTTGATGCAAAAAATGTTATTGAGATTTTTAAAGTATCATATAATGCCTTCAAAACTGTTATTTTCAGGATTGTCCAAGAATTTTGAAGCAATAAATGGAAAAACCACATTCTTCACACATTACATGACTGCACACATGATATTACTGACTGTACACATTGCATGACGGTTGGCTGGTGTGACAGACGGAGAAAGTAGACGGGGTAAGATGGAGAGAGCTGATTCGCTGCGGTGATCTCTAAAAAGGGAAACAGGCAGAAAGAGGAAAGTTCCAAATGAAACCTTCTGAGATGGTCTTGGGAACAGCAGTGCATCATTACCTCATCATTTTATTTTCCGTTCAGCGACTTTGATGCGACATCCGTCTCCCAGTAGTTATTACTTCACTCAGAACAAATACTCCCCCTTGTTCAGCCGGTGGTTGCCAGAGTGCCGTTACAGTCGCTGCGGTCAAGCATTCTATGTTCCTGTTCAGTCTTTTGAGCTGTTGCTTTATGACCCTTGTCTGTTTCAGGGTTTACTCTTTTGCCATTCCTGTTATGCTTATGGTAGTTTATTGTAGTGTAAAGAACACGATTAAAGATGCCCTGTCCCAAAAGGACAACAGTGCAACGGTTACTTGCCTCTAATCACAGATTTAAGTAGCGTTCAGCGTTTGTTCAGGAAGATGAAACACTAGTGGCCACAGCCCACACATAACTGACTTATTTCACAGGAAACTCCAACAAAATCAGTAAATATGTTATATTCCATAAATAATTAGACACCACTGAAATGAATTATAACAAATTATAGGAGTAAATCCAGACAAATGTTATAAAGATTCTCCTCATGAACTGAAATGTAGTCTTGCACGTTTTCTTGTTGCTTCAGTTACCTAAACTATTAATTTGAAGTCATTTAGAGTTCTCAAAGTTTGTTGCGTTTTTGAAGACAACAAATTGCTTTATTAGTGACACAAGCAATATTTATGTATTCTTTTTTTTTTGGTGGAGGCGCATGAGCATGTATTATTCATGTGCGTGTGTCTGCTTTGTGTATGGACAGATGAGCTAAATGCAATGTAAGGTGAATTGGAGAATTGAACTTTTTATGGTGAAATGCTCTTGTTAGTGTGAAATATGCTTATTCAAATCCCCGGTGGTCTCTTCCGTTTTAGCAAGGCAATCAATTTGCGGCCGAGCAAGTCCTGCCTCCATGGATTCCCGATGTGCGATGTAGGGGCAGAGATGTTGCAAAATCACACTCCTTTCACTGCTTGCAGTGCAAATAACACCAACTCCCTCGTGTGAGAGAACCAGACATTTCTGGCCGTGGGAGTATTCCTGATTAATCTGATTAATCCTTAACCCTTTTTTTTCTTTGTTCTCAATCTCTATGTTCTCGTCCTTCAAGTGTCGGCCAACGACTGTGACTCGGGAGAGAATGCAGAGTTGACCTATTACACCCTGAGTCCCGATTTCACCATTTCCCCTCACGGGACCATCTTCCCGGCGGGGCATCTGGACTACGAGAGACCCAACCACCTGTACGAGTTTGTTGCCATGGCTGTCGACAAGGGAGAGGTGCCTCGCACCGGCACGACAACCGTACGGATTAGGATGGCTAATGTCAACGACGAGGCCCCTGAGTTTTCCCAGCACATGTAAGTAAGACCGGAACTAAACACGCGACAGATCACAAACTGGTAGGATTAGTGCATTGACATTTCGGGTTAGCTGCAACGTTTTAAACTAATCATGTTGGACACGGATATCTAATCACCAGAGTCCCACTGCACTGCCATGTGTGTGGCAACGAATATGTTTCTACGTGTCCAATATGTGTTTCTAGTTTGTTCTCCGTACTGCCAGTATGGCCCAACTACATTTGCATTCTTGACACTTTGGGTTCATGAATACCTTTCACCCTTTTGAGCTGTTGCATCAAAGCTGTTGACATTTCAGGTGTGAGTGAGTTTCTCAGGCTTGTTCTCTTTTCACCACTTTCCTGCAACTAATGCTGTAGGAAAGATGGACTATTCTGCTCTTGAACAATTTGTATCAGCCCTCCGTTGGGTTAAGTTCAGAAATGACTTGTTATATCTGATAAATTATTGAAATACAGTTTTGATTATTGAAATATTTAAAAAAAGAGAGACACAGAAATATATTCCCAGTTGTTTTCATCCTCCTATAGGTGAACATTTTGTTTCTGACTTGAATATATGTAAAATTAATAATATCCTTTGGGCTGTGATGGTTGACTTACCATAATAATTTCCCAAATTATCACACTCCTTTGCCCCTGTGCCGAATAGGATTTTATCGATATAAGTCCAAAGGAAGTATCAAGTATCCTATCCTCCTTTCCTACCCAATCAAAACTACTCCCGTTAGAAGTACAGAGAAAGCTGTGCTGTCTTGAATTTTCACGTGAGCCCCTTAAACCTGCTCCCAAATTCAGCATGCCAGCTGCTGTTAACACCTTCCTCTCCCCTTCACCGTGCTGCTGTGGTGCCTGAAGTTTTTAATTGGTTGGTTTTCTGGCGGAGAGCGGGGTTGATTGGTGAGTCAGGGTCAATCAACCATTCCCAGCCGTACCCTGAAGAAGTCCTGAGCTTGAACTTTGCTTGTGTCTATGTATTTTGTAATTGACAAGGTATTAGTAGATTTTTGTATTGGTATGGAAGGAGTCATGTTGTTATAAGTTGTCTTCATATATTGTGGATCTGCTGTGCAGCTGTGCACCTGTCTATGCTGGAAAAAGAGGAAATGTGTGTGTGTGTTTGTGTGTGCATACGTTTGTGTTGGGCTGTATTGATTTACCATCAGTGACAGCAGAATAAACAGTTTTTCTCCTATAACCCCCAGCCCTCTAGTGCAACTGACCCAGAAACAGTTATTTATCACGCACACACACACACACACGCACAAACACACACACACACACACACATACACACATCTTAAATGTATATATATATCACATATTATTTCTTGTGTAAATTTTAAGTACAACACAAGGACTGAACCAAGGAAGTGTTTGCTACAGCTTTCAAACAGATAAAGTGAGGACTGGGGCTGGATATCGATTCAAACGTCAAGAATTGATTCGATTCCGATTCTTAAGATTCAGAATCGATTATCAGGATTTGATTCGATCCAATTTGATCTGATATTGATTTGGGTAAGTGTTATTAAAAATGTTTTTTTGAGCTGTTGCCTGAATTATATGACAGGAAAATAACTAGTGAAATAATAATTTCACAATAATTATTGTGAAATAACTAAGAAATAAATAACTCAAATAGGCCTTTCAATATCCATTTAAAGTGCAAAAAAAGAAAGAAATGGCAACAGCTCATGAAGTCAACGAATCATTTTAGCTTGTCTAATTTATTGTCACCAGACACACAGCTTGCCATGAAGCACGAGGCATTTTTCAGGTATGTCATGACAAACCGTGTGTCCGATAACAGAAGAAACCAAACAAGCTATAGCAAATATAGATAATATGAACTTCATTGAACTAATATAACATTTGGAAATTTGAGCTGAAATATCCAAAGACTGAACACTGGTTGTGCACGGTTGGGTTTTGCCAGCACACGGTTGACTGGACACGAAAGGATACGCGCGAGGATCACTTAGGAGGAACAGCAAGTATTTTCCAGCATTAACAGTCCTGGGGAAGGTGCTCTGCCCCGTACCTGCGATTTTTAGGAATTAATATGAGAATCGATTTCGAATCAGAAAATCGATTTCTTTCAACACAAGCCTAATGAGGACCGTGTAGAAAGCTAAGGTTCATACAGTTGCTATTTGGAATTTTGTGTTATCCTGCTTCTTAGAGTAAAATGTAGAGTGTATGTGTATAGAGTCAATGCATATGATGTGGACAGAGGTAAAAGAGAGCAGAGGAGAAAAATGTCATTATCCAGGCACAAAACATGGTGCATTTGTATTGATGAATGGAGTTGCAGGCATGCTGTAATGAGTCTGTATTTTGCCAGGTCAGGGTGAAGGGTTCAAGTCTGAACCGTCTCAGTGCTGCTGTTCATTTAGACATTTTTGAAGCTGTTGATCTTTGTTATTGACCTCCATGTTTTCATTTTTCCTTGAGGCGCACTCTGATTCGGATATATTTCTGCTTATTGTATGGCTCCCATTTGTGGTGAGTGACAGACTGTCAAACTCTTCATCTATATGCTGCCACTTTTCTCACAGAACCATGCTCCTACCTTCACCTGCCTGCTGTCACAGAAACAAAAGCAAGGATATCTGTGCATGCACATTATTGCTTCTTCTCTAAATTACATGTTGTAAACGTGAGGGCATGTTCTATATGTCATGTTATATTGTGTCCTTAAAAACTGACAAATGAAAACCTGTCAAAAACAGTAAAATGGACGGGCTTTCACATGATGACTGATCCACCCAATACCAGGAAGATGCTTTGTCCCCACTGATGGAAGGCCATATGGGCTGGATAAATGACCTGGAATGATATCAAAGAAGGGCAAAATGATCACAACCAAGGGGCAATATGTACGTTGTTCAGCTAAATACATATATGGAGGCTGTTAGGAAGTTGGAAACAGCCAAATTGAGAAGAAGACTATTTTTAGAGCTGAACAGTTTTCCTAGGTCTCTGATCAGCAGCCCCCTCTGGTCCCAAGTGCCACTGTTCAAATAGAGGAAATGTTAGCAGGCTAAGTGATGACAGCTGGTCCGCCTGCTGCTGCAATCACCTGACCGCTGCCACACAGCCCCCCACACCTACGCCAAAACCACACCTCACCACCACTACCTGAAACCAGTGAGGCTGATCACTAAGAGGCAGCTGAATGGGAAAAACAAAATCCGGGCCACCAATACATATGACGTGCCAGTAATCAAGCACCCTGCTGGAGGGGTAAACTGGCCACAGGAAGAGATGGAAGTCACTGACATGAAGACAAGAAAACTCCTCACGATGCACAGGACTTCACCTCATGAGACTCTACATGAAGGGAAAGGAGGGAGCTTAAGGATTAGAAAGTGTCAAAGCAACAAACATCCTGAAGTACAATCACTGGCCACGTTATCAGGTGCAGCTGGTGGAATCACTAAAGCTTCACGATATCCATTTTCAAAATGAACTTCAGATATTAGCCTCCTGGATGCACATATCTTTTGTTGAAGATCTCTGCAATAAAAACAATTTAAAATAAAAGGTACAACACAATGGTCAAAGTAAACAATTATTTTCTAGGTGTGAGTCTGAAACCATTTTCATTTAATTGGAGTTAAACTAGAATTGTTATAAAAGGCCAGTGGGATTACAAAACAAAACACTGTTTTTCATGACCGCAGAGTTTTTTTTTTTCACACTAAAATTGTTACTGGATATAAAGATTCTACAGAATTTAAATTGAGCTCTAGAAATAATAATATGTATTATAATTTTTTTCAGATGTGGGGTCATTTCCTCGGTACCACCAGGGTTTTAAGAATCCTGAGAAAAGCTGGTATAAGAGCCAGATGAATCCTTTCAGATCTCAAACCCTCATGTATTCAGTGCTACATGGATGACAGCATTCGTTGAAGGTTGAAGTGTGCTGTTGTAATAGTTACTTTATCTTCCACACCATATTATTTTCTCTTCGCTGTGGACAATTGTGTTATTGAAATGTTTATCCTTGACACTATTCTCACCACATAGGTAGAAGACAACATGACACAGGACACCCTACAATATTGTTAATACTGATTTAGTGTTAATCTGGATTATGACAACATTCGCAATATCATTATCAATATTTTTAACTCTCTGATTGTTTGATGCAGCGACTGCAGGCTCATATTTTATTTATATTGCTGTCATTGCAACTTGCACTTGTTCACTTAGTGTAGCTTTATTTTTTAATGTGCAGCAAATTAAATCAGTTCAAAGTTCAATGTTTAAAGATTAATCAACTGGCAGCCATCGAAAATGTCTTAAAAGGGTAATGGACTGTTCAAGGATGCAGTATGTGCTCCACTTGCTCCGGCTCAATCCAGAGGAGGAGAGTGCACATATGCATTTTGCTGCCATGCAAGGCATCAGTTGCTAGGTGACCAGGAGGCTTTCCAGGAAGCTGTTAGCAGATATTAACTAGATTTTCAAGTTGCATACTTGGCATCACAATGTATGTTACTAAAGGTCGGCAAAGAGCTCTAGCTTAATTTGTATTGAGGAGGAGGAGGAGATCAGCTGCTCCAAAGAAGAGAGTATGAGTCCATCAAGCCCTCAAGTAAAGAGAGTAGTTGGGAAAGTTTTATCTTGTCCTAGAGTTGCAGCTGTACACTGTCTGGTTACATATGTGCTTGACAGCCTGTAGGGGAGCATGACACTCAGGCTTAACAAAAATGAGGACAATCTTTAGACAGCCACTCACTCCAGCAGAAAGTCTATAAATGTATCTAATGTAGGTGATTAAAGGGGGTCTGTTAAATAAATATTCAAGGGTTTCATTATTTCAGCCAAATTCAGCTTTATTTATATAGCGCCAAATTATGACTGTCTCCTCAATGTACTTCAACATTGCAGTTCCACTCATGTCAAATTAGTTCAACTGAGATAAAGTCAATATAATAACAATAATGATTATTGCTTTGCAAAGAAAACCAACAGATTGCGTCACAGCTTTTCTTCCATACAATCCCCTCTCTGAGCAAGTACCAGGTGACTAAGAAAGAAAACAGAAACTCCCTTTTTACAGGATCAAACCTCTGGAGTGAGTGGATGTGCATCGTGGGAGGTCCCCCAGCAGTCTAGGCCTATACAGTAGCAGCATAACTAAGGGATTTTTAAGGGCAGCTGAGCCATCCCTTACTATAAGCTTTATGAAAAAGGAAGGTTTTAATTTGAATCTGTAAGTTATGGCGCTTTTCCACTAGTACGTACTCAGCGCGCCTCGACTCCCCACGCCCCCGTCTTGCGCTTCTCCACTACGGGCCGAGGCGGGTGGAGGCGTGCCGAGTAGGTACTTTTTCTGTACCTGTACTGCCGAGGTTCTAAGCGTGCTGAGTCGGCCCTGGATCTGACGTCATCACAATACACGCCACCGATCGGACAGAGTTATCAGGAAACACTGTTGATTGTTCACACTCAATGCCATAATAAGTCATCACTATAATAGTGAATCACTCATAGTGAGTTGGTCTATGTACATTCTAGAAGCCAACTGAATCTAATAAGCAATAAAATACGATATTTAAACTGTCATTATCAACATCTACATGAATGTTTAATAAAAAAAAACACTGCAATGACCTTATCTGTACTTCGCACTAAATAAGTCAAAAAGTCTGAGAATTCAGACAAAAACTCAAGCTAAAGGTCAGGTGAACGATACACAACCACTAACAAGTGTTTTTTTTTATTTCCAATTTTGGATGAGATAGAGTAGGAGTCGAGCATTCCAAGTAGCTTAAGATTATCCTAGGTCTTGGACTGATATGTAAGCATGACTTCAAAATTGTTCAAACTTCTCCTCCTTGAACTATGACATGAGAAATGTTGTTCATTTAAATAGTTTATTCATTGATGCAAACATGATCCTCCTGCTACAGCCAGGTTTCTGTAAGACAGAATAAGTCAATTTTATTATCATAAATCAAATCATTAACTAGGGATCTGGACGGAAGACATTTGATATTAAGAAAGTCAGATGTATTTTTTATATGGATTTTTATAAGGTTTTCATGATTTACTCCTCAGGTATTCATTGAATTATTAACTTTGTGTCATCTGGGAGCAGACAGTTATTATGGGGTTTTTAGGGGGCGGTAGCAAGTAGGAGGCTGTTGAGAAAAGTGTAAAACTATGACTCTGCATCCTGGTCTCAAGCCTGGATTGTTAAATTCTGGGATGAGGAATAAATAATCAGACCAGGATTACCCCAGAAAGATTCCCAATTATCGATGTATGCCACGTAGTTTGCCGGGCACCACGTAGACAGCCAGCAGTTGATGGATGGCGTGCAGCAAAGCACATCATCACCGGTCATATTTGGCAGGGGTCCAGAGAAAACGACGGACTCCGACATTGATTTGGCAAAGTTACGCACCAATGCCACGTTATTATTAGTGACCTCTGACTGGCAGAACAGGGTGTCATTAGTGCCAATATGAATCAACCCTTAATTCAACCCTTAAATCAACCCTTGATCTTTCACTAAGTGGTAATCAGTGTAAACTTTCATTAGGGAGATTAAAAAAGCCAAATCAATGCTGTTTTGAGTTAGAAAGTAATATTCGTATGCATCGTGATGGTCGTTGACCCAGAGGGCAAGTGGTGCGTCAGAATAGATGGCTATTTTCAAACCTCTGACAAGATTCAAGAATGTTATTCAGCGTAAGTGATAGTTTGGATAGAGTCAGGGCAAATGAAAATCAATCATTTTCATTTTGCATATGAATAAAAATATTCTTAAAAGAATAGTAGTTGAGGAGCATTCTTCCTGTTCACTACCACATTATCATATAACTGTACAAATCAGTTACTGACTAGCAGGAGGAGCAGAGTTTACAGCCTTCGATTTTAGTATTCATGACAAAATAGCTTGAGAAGGAGCGGCTATGAACTCTCCTCTTGCATAGTGCACACGTCCACATGAAATACACACAAATATCCTTGGCATTAAACTTTAAAAAGTTATTTTAGCATTTTTTTTTAATCAGCATTAATCTTAGATGAACTCTGCAGTTTCCTCAAAATTGACAGGCTTTAAAGGGATTGTGACATGAAAAACACATTTTTCTTGATTTTTTGTGTTTTGTTGGGTGTCTTGACATCAATTACACCCAAAAAACAACGAACTTTTAACATTCAGTGTATTGTGTGCTTTCTGGGATTTTCCGCATAACTATGCAAAAACGGCGCATGTGGTTTGGTGGCGGATCGTTACGTAACGACCCGCTAAATCACCGCCCCCTCCACCCAGCTCCCTGTCTCCTCTCCTCTCCAGCGCACCATAAAGGCTGATTTATGGTTCCGCGTTACACGGACGCAGAGCCTACGGCGTAGGGTTACGCGGCGACGCGCGCCATACGCTGAACCCTACGGCGTAGGCTCTGCGTCGATTTAACGCGGAACCATAAATGAGGCTTAACACGCCTCTTTTGTTCTAATCACTGGAGGAAAACTGCTAAGAAGACCCGCGGCCACTGACTGGACTTAAGATAAGGGGACAGTGCTGCTTGCATGCCTTTATTTTTATGATTGTTTGCTGTGGTTCGCCCTCCTGCTTTTCCGTGCATGCTTCGCGTGTCGCTCCGACGCCGCTGTGAGCGTATGGCTGGAGGAGGAGGAGGTTTGGAGGAGGAGCGGAGCAATGATTGACAGGAAAGGGGGGAAAGGAAGCATTTTTCACGGCGCAAAAAAACACGGTAATAAAAAGCCAGGAAAAGATTACTAGAGTGAAGTTTTTCTTGTTACACTCTTTTAGACACATTTGAGGGATGTTGCCCAAGACTTTTAATAGTGTTAAAAGCATGTTAAAAATGATGTCACAATACCTTTAAGAGTAGTTTGGTATACTTTTTCTTTTATTTATCTATTTATTTATTTATTTATATATATATATATATATATAATCATCAATCTTTATTTATATAGTGCTTTTCATGCATAAATAAAATGCAACACAAAGTGCTTTACATCAAATAAAGCATATTAGCATCACCCCTCCAGTGTTTCCTCAGGTAAAATCAGTGCTTCAGGTGCTACACACTGCGTTCTGTTGTAATAAAAGACTTGATCTAATAGCATCAATCTTGTTTCTGAACTGGTCTGCAAAGTCCTCGCATAGGGAAACTGTTGGCACTATGGAGGACTTGTTAAAATCAGCATTAATTAAAAGATCAATGGTGGAGAACAGGATTCTGGGATTGTTTTTATCACCAGTTATGAGTTTTGTGAAGTGGGAAGTTCTTGCCAGTTTGACTGCATTATTGTACAGTAGGTTATGAGTTGTTCATGAAGTACCTCGTAGTGAACTGTATTTGTTTGTTTTTTCTCCATTTCCTTTCAGCACCTTTCTGCAGATTCTTATCAATTTTTTAATTTCGTCATTTCTCCACGGGGGTGTTGGTTTGTTTCTTACAGTTGTCGTTAAAAGTGAAGCCACTAAATCAAGACTTGATTTGAGTTTACTGTTAAAATCGTCGACAATAAGATCACAGGGTGCAGGTAAAATTTCTGCAGGAGCGCTGTGTAAAATCTTGATAAAATTTGCAGCCACTTCAGGAGGCAGATATCGTTTCGTCACAGTTCTTACTGGGGCTTCCTGTTGGATAGAACTAGTGATGTTAAAAAAGACACAGAAACGGTCAGACACAGCCAAGTCGACAACAGAGGACACACCAGTGGACAGGCCATGAGTTATATATATATATATGTGTGTATATATATATATATATATATATATATATATATACAGTATATATATATATATATATATATATATATATATATATATATATATATATATATATTATATACACATTGTATATAGTGCATGGAAATATTTATAGTGGAAATGTGTGATTGGATTTGGTTTATCTGGGATTTAAGAGGGCATGAGACTAAAATTAAAATTACGGCTCTTGAGAACTAAGACAAAGCGTAAACCGTTGTATTTAAAGGACCCCTACTGGAAAATTCAAATCAGGTTCATTCTTTCGAAATGTGAATGAGCCCATGCGTATGCAACTTTGAAAAAGATTCTCCAATCAGAGTTCTTTTAGCAACTTTTCATCAGCTTCACCTTTAGTTTTGTGCCAACTTTCTTGAGAATCAGATGAAAGACCTGCTATACATTACGTACTACTAAAATTGCTTGTAAACTTGTGAAACTATCAAAGCAGCATCAACGGAAGTTCAAACAGGAACTCAGTGGAGTGTTCATTACAACAACTGCATGATTCAGTGGCCCAAAGCTATTTTTACCAGTCAGCTGTCAGTTAAGTCACATTCTGACACTTGTGAGGAGCTGGCAGTTGTGTGACTGCATCATACTCTGTATCGCTCTGCTATCATCTACTACTGGTATGTGTCAAACTCTCAAGTCTACAACTTCCTGAAACTTTTGTTGCTGCTGCAGCTGAACAAAACATCTTGTTCAAACGCAGTAGCAGCTGCCACATCATTAGGACATGAATCCTTTGGTGAATAAATGAATACTGTCAAAATTACTTGGAATTACTGGTGGCAGCTCAAACTACCTGGCTACACTCTTGTTTTGCATTAAGGTAAATTTATTCTTCCAGGCGATACGATTCTTTATGTTTCGGTAATCACCTACAGAAGCTGGGATGTAATACAGTGTATCTGACGATATAAGCGTTTTCAGGTGTAATGTTCTCCAAGAATGTAGCGAGTCAGCTGCTTGTCATCAAGAGATCTCTCTTTGAAGAAAGAAAGAACTTTCTTTTAAGCACATTAAGTCATTCTTAGATCTGCATCCAATTTCAGCGGAAAGTTCCCAACCGAAGTTTAAACTGCTACAGTAAGATAAAGCAAAAGTGATTTTGAACAGGAAAATCACAAGAAAGGGATGCTAGTATATGCATCTCCTTCCCTTCACCATGTTCTCACTCTGTCACGAAGAAAGTTGCAAGATTGCAAGTATTACATTTCCTTTTGTTACTGCAGAACTGGCTTTGGTTGCATTGATAGACACCTGCTTGTCCAGCCATGGTGCAGTACAATGAGCTCGGTGAATCTCAAGCAGACCAAGTAACACTGAGATAGTACAACATGTTCCCCTTTTTATTCTTAGCACCTTGCAATTATTGCTTTTTCTTTCTTTGTTTCCATTTTTATAAAATGTGACCCATTTTATTTTCATGTGATTTTCTAACACTGTCAAGGGGAAAAAGGCATGATTTCTCATTTTGACTTTAATCCAAAACCCCTTGGTCATAATTTAAAATACATCAAATAGAGTCATAAACTTGTGTGAGGCAAAAGTCCTGCTGTATTTGATGGGAATATGAATGGATCTTCTTGTTATACACTAATGATTTCTCTGAAAAAGATTTATAGAATAAATAAATACATTTTCCTTTTTCATTTTCACATTCACAGCTGTGCCAAGTCTCGCAGATAAGATGAGATAAGATGTTGACCGTGTTGTTGTCGGCATGTGTCTTGTCAGATATCGGACCTTTGTCTCAGAAGACGCCGGGCCCAACACACTTGTTGCCACAGTGCTGGCAAAAGACCCCGATGGTGATGGGATCACGTATAAGATCACGACAGGAAATGAGGAGGGCAACTTTGTCATTGACAGCCAAAAAGGTAAGATGATTTAATTTTCTTCTCATTCTAGTCTTCTCTCCTGATCTTTATCTTCAGCATTAGCTCTCAACCCAATGTTGAGGCTTTTCTTTTGATTTCTTTTCTCTTTCATACTTACGGAGCTCCTGTAAAATAAAGTGTTGAGAAAAAGGACCTTAAGAGCTAATGTACAAGATAAACAGTGTTTTTTTTTTTTTGTTATTTCTCTCTCTCCTTCCACAGTGGCACACAGAGCTTTTGGCACAATAATACGCTTCAGCATAGATTTTAATTTTCTTCTTCAAGTGAACATTCAAAACAACAAAGTTGAGATAGCAGAAAGTTGAGCAGCAATTATACTTCCATTTATTTTTGTAGAATTATATCAAACTCTCCCTGCATTGCTGCCTCTTTTATAATGATTATAATACATTCAAACTAAAAATGTAAACATTTTGTGACACCGACCCCAGAGACTACTGAAAGTATGGTTCACAGTTTTTTATTGTGCACTTTTTATTTTTGTCTCCATAGTCGATGTTCTGAAGATGACAGTGACTCACCAGCTTTTATTTAGCTGCAAATAGCTTTTTAAATGATATTAAAGTCCTCACGCCATTGCAACGTTACAACGTCAGCAAAATAAAAGTATTTTCACTTTGTGAAGATTGTTCTCACACTTTGTTTGCAACAGACGAGCCTCTTAGGTTTATATTCTCTCTCTCTGCTGCCGGTGAGGCAGGTGCAGCCGGGCCGGGAGCAATGGAATAGAAAGCTGGGTTAATGGTGCAGTGTGTGTTTCTGTGTCTTTCTCCTTGATTTTGGTGGAAATTTCATACTTGCTCAATCCCTTTGTACATTGCAACTCTCTCTGAATCTGCATATCGCATTAGAGCGTAATATGATGACTTTTATAAATTCAATTACTGAAAACTTCAAGGCACATTTTCCTCTGTTTGGCAGCAGTGTCATTAACTGTCATTTGATCCAGCAAAGAAAAGATTTGTAGCTATAACTCGGTTCAATTGGCTATCAGATTACGACAGACTTGTTTTACCATGTGTGTCGGTAATCTCATGCAGCTTTTCATACACGCACGTCATTTTTAATTTCAACTTTTCTTTCTCATACTGTCGAGCTTTAACTGAATTAACTATCTAGATGGTGAGCATGTGTTATGAGTTAAGTGCTTGAACCGGACGTTCATGGACTCAAACAGCAAATAGCTGTCACTTTGAATGCTCATACAAGCAGACACCATAAGAGACGCCATTCTTAGATCTGCATCCAATTTCAGAGGAAAGTTCCCAACCGATGTTTAAACTGCTACAGTAACATAAAGCAAAAGTGATTTTGAGGTGGAAAATCACAAGAAAGGGATGCTAGAATATGCATCTCCTTCCCTTCACCATGTTCTCACTCTGTCACTAAGAAAGTTGCAAGATTGCAAGTATTTCATTGCGAATAGCTCTCACTTTGAATGCTCATACAAGCGGACACCGTAAGAAAGGCCATGTGCAGAGGATCCAGGATCAATAGAATTTTCAGAGTCCAGCATGCAAGTCAAAAAAGAAACAAATTCTCACTCAGAGTTTCCACAAAGGAATCTGCTATTACACACAAATAGATTCACAGCACTTACAATGGAGGGCAAGGTCAACAAGACACGCCTGTCGCTTTAAGGATGGGTTCCAACCCTCATTAAGCTCTCTCGTTGGCTCTTTACCAAATCTGCCTGAGAAAATACTTCCTGAAAGTCTGGTAGAAGACGTGAAATCACTGCTGCATGCTCGGCCTGATGGGATATCACAGCACGTAATACGTTGGTGTAAAAGCAGCAGAAGCCAGGAGAATAAACGCAGATGTTTTCCACCAAACTGTCCAAAATATGGGTTCATTTGCAAGATAGTGAAACCAGAATAGACATGCCCTGTTCTGAGACTGAACAGTGCTGGAAAAGCATAAAGAGCATGCAGTATGAGCCACAGTGTAACACCAGTGCTCCATCACTCATGGACCTGAGAGCTGATCTCAGCATTCTGCCACGTCAGGAGCCAATGACCGTCAAGATGGAAGACTTTAAAAAAAAAAGAAAACAAAAGAAAACCTGTCCGTGTGACTGTCAACTACCTGGAGAGACCTGGAGAACGCCAAGGCTTCACATGATACAAACTTACTAGCTGAGTTACTGTATTCTACAAATGCATAATGAAGCTGAAAGAATTCTCAATATTAACTTAATGTCAACCGAAGAACACGCTCAAAAGAAAGGTTTCCTTTCAGAAACATAAAATCATTCAGAGATTTGCATGGCAGGTCAGGGGAGAGTTCACAGCTGAAGTTCGTAGTATTGCACTCAGATAAAACCGAGTATTTGACAACACGTTGAATTCAGCCGTGTGTGTGGGAGCTCATGAGAAAAAACTGTCAAAGCAAGGGAGTTATTTTTCCCGGCACATAGTGCCGTTGTACCTGATAGTTCACCCAGGCTTTTATGTATAGGAAAATAACAAGAAAATGATGCTGGTTTATGCCTCTGATTCTCTTTACCACGTTATAACTGTCACCTCGGGTCACTTACAGTTACTCATTAAGCAGATGCTTTCATCACTTATCCCTAGATGTGAGGGACACACTAAAGTTACAGTTACCGTTAGAAAGCCTGACATGAAGTACTTGGTCTATGAAAAAATAGACAGTTTTCAAAAAGCTAAGCATGTCGGCTCTAAAAACAGACAAATTACAAGTTAGACCTTAAGACTAGAGTTTAAATAACGGGCTCCAGACCCAGAAATCTCTTTCAAGGCGAGCAGGAGCAGCGTGAAGTTTATCTGAACCACAAGTCGTGTGGCATATTGACATAGGTACAGCCTGGTGTTTATCTTATATAACGCAGATGGAATATGATATTGACAGTGTGGGTTGTTTGTTTGGGAGGTCAGAAGTTTGCTCTCCGTTTCACTTCCGAGCTACATGATGTTAGCACAATTATGTGAAAAATATTTATTTATTCTGACATTCAGCTCAAAGTAATAAGGCACTGTGTTGCTCTGGTAATCATCGTTGGATGCAGTAGCATACAGGCACTGGTCCAGCCGTGGATTAGTCGATCAGTCAAATGTATAAAAGGCCAAAGGGCATATTGAGTGAAACTGATCCCTGTGTTTTAATTTGTATAGTTGCCTTTTTACCTAGTACCAACCAGTTATTATTCTTTATCATCTTTTTGATGCATTGGTGTGAGTGTGCCTTTGGCTTTCCAATCATCAGTTCTGTTAATGTGGATCAAGCATTTTACTCCCGGCTGTTGAAACCTTAGCATCAAACAATGTTATACAACAGTGTGTTGGCTGGAAAGGGACCAAGTTTTACTTTACTGTACTGTAGCATAAGTGGCAGCAGTTATATACTGCCCTGCTCAACACTGCTACAAGCAGACAGAATTGACAGTCATATATGTATCTGATTGTTCTCAATGTACATACCTGTAGACTTGCTGTCCTGATTGATGTGACAATAACATGTATTTACTGAGGAGCTTAAGGAAAACGTACATTGAATCTTACCACAAAAAAAGAAACTGCAGACACAGCCTGGAGCCTACACTATGTTTAATTTTGGTGTGGAAAGATTTATGAGAATCAGTCTAACCTGTCGATGGGGTCGATCAGCATACTTACTTTTACCTTTGTTTTTTGCTACTGCCTTACTTTGTCAGTCTGTTGGTGCAAGTCCTAAAGTAAACTGGAAAAAAAAAGAAACAACCTGAGCTGAGCCATGGATCAGCCTCTGGTTGACAGTGGAGTCAGAGTGAGATCAGATAGATGTGTACAGCACCTGGATTTAGGGTGGACTCGTGTTAGGAGATCCATACTGAGCCCACGGGTGATTGACCCCTGAGGTCTGTTTTTATTTGGTTCTTTTCATTTGTGTGAGCCATCTGTTCCATGATGAAGCACAATATGATTTCTAGTCTCTGTCGTAATTGGAGTCCAGCATGGTACGGTCACACAAGCACATAAATGTACACAATGTCTGCATGACGTGTATTATGTTCAACGCAACAAACAGAACGATTAATGACATATACAAGTGTCAATCGTGCTCAAACGAACCCCTGGAGTAAAGTGAGAGCAGGCCAGTGGGGTAATCAGGAGGGAGACAAAATAAAAAGGACACAAACGATCTTCATTAGTAACTCCATGCACCGTGAAAGACAACTCTAGATGTCAGTGCAAAGGTAACTGCAGAAGTTACAATCAGCTGCAATTACATAGCTATGAAACGCTCTGTCCCCACTGTTACCAACCGCTTCCTCCACATGAATAACTTCAAGCTGAAACAGGTAAAATGACAACCAAGAAGATGCCACAAAGGAGTTAATCATGTCCAAATACATGCAAGTGGTAGGGCAGATCCTTGAAGAGCCACTTGAATTGGATAATTAAGTCAAGGTCTGACCAGATCATTTGGTATGTTTTCTTTATCTGTGTCATATATTGTGCATTCATTTGTAATTTCACAGCATGTATTGTTGTAAACCCAGCTGACCTGATGTATTAGATGTGTTACACCAACACACCTGATTGGAATGGATGAAGCAGCTCATCAGCCTGTAAACTAATCTGCACACGTCTGTTAATGGCTCTTTAATTTCAGCCAGAAGTGTAAGACCAGGGCAACATCGAAAACACGGTTGTGAGCTTGTGCGTATCAGTGATACAGAACGGGGAACTACAGCATTAAGCTCCTCTTTTTGGGGTTTCAGTCCAATAGCTTTGCACTTAGTGTGATTGCTGCGTTTTATACTGGACAAAACGAACTGCAGCAAGTGTGAGAAAATGAGCTCAAGTTTGTCTTGATTGCATTAAAGCCTTTGGGTGTTAAAGTGCCTAAGGAGACAAAAAGAGGGTTTGTGGACTGAAGGGAAGAACAGCCAAGCTTTTGGATTAGAATATTTTATTTTCAAATGTTTTGAGTGGGTTACAAAGAACTTTTGGGCAGCCTTAACATAGATGGGCTGAGCTGCCTACCCTAGCAGTCTGTGCAGGAAACCCTTAAGCACCATGGGAAGATAATTCCCTGCACGGCTTGTGCCACCAGCAGTTTGAAGGAGTGGCTCCTAATGAGAAATACTATTAATGGGTGCAAAAGGCTGGTCTGAAAAACATTACAGAGGCAGTCAACATAGCTATGCAAGATCAGGGTTTAAACACACCAGATGTAGGCTGTTCAAATCTGACTCAGGGGCAGTCCAGCTCATAAGAACAGGGTCTAAGTTTCACGCAGGTATATCATGCATGGAACACCATGACAAAGTGGTTGGAGTAGTTTATAGAAACTGACTGGAAATCCCCAAATTACAAAAATGAGTTGCATCTGTTTTTATTTATTTATTTTTTTTTAGAATAGGGACAGCGCATATTACTAAACATTTAAATAAGTACATACATAAATGTAAATATGCCAGATATAGCCAACAGGCTAATTTTCATCTGCAGTCCCTTGTCAGGTTGATGGCAACAGAATAAAACAAGGAGTCACAATTACAAATGCACAATACATATAACATAGCAGAGTATCCACCTGACCTAGAACTTACTCTACACAGTAGCACACCCATATACATACAATCAAATGTACATAAAATGTTATGAATGGTGACTAAAAACAGGCAAGGGCACACGCTCTCTCTCTACTTTTAAATGAGTAGTAGGATGGGGACTCTCTAATTGATTGTGGCACTGAATTCCACTGACGGGATGCTTTGAAGGAGAAGACTGCCTGACTAAATGGGCATGTGCAGTCACCCCCTGCAGTCTCCCCATCTAAAGGGAATGTAAAATTGAAGCTCTTGTGGGACTTCCCAATCCAGATCACTAGACTTGTGAGAGTGAACCAGCTTGCCATCGTGCAAACTGCAGAAGATAAAAAAAAGTTTAGATGTAGCAAATGCCAGTCAGCAACTCGCCAAAGGAACACGATAAGCTTGAATATACCTCAACCTGGGAGAAGATTAAGAAAAGACGCGGAAGTGTAGGCCTTTGAGCACCCAGTTGTTAGTCATGGATTTGGAGTAAATCAAGTGAAGTCCACTGAGACTGACACAGATACAGGTGTACACAGAGAGGCACTGTACAGATTCCCTGCACTAAAGCGTGAGCTCATGTCGGTGACACCATAATACTTTTAATATCCAATATTTAGTTTCAAAGAGCCTAATATTTAGTCGTTAAAAGTATTTTATGATTGTGATAACCGAAGGAAAGTACATTGGACTTCACCCACAGTCTCCAAGCCATGTCATTCTCTCTGCAGCTGATGAAAATCGTTTATTGCCTCCTCTCCCCTTTTGTTGCTGACCCCCCCCCACCCCCCCATACTCATCCTAAATGTCCAACAACCATTCAAGTGATTGTTTTCTGCCCCTCTGGCTGCTGCGGCAGCCGCGCCGGCCTCCCTCTCCACGTTAATTTTTCTGTAACCTACACCAGAATACAGTGTGTGTCCCTAAGATTTAAGACTCCCATTAGAATCTGAGCAGGCAAGTCGATATGATGATCACACACTCGTCCTATTAAATCTTATAAATACAGAAACATAGACTCTTTTGGATTGGGGGAAGTATTTACTGACAGCTAAGGAGTAATGCTTGTGCCAATAGACATATTTCTATTTATTTTTTTCTCAACTACATTTTGGGTCATTTCAAAAATTGTGTTTTCTTAAGGGGGAAAAAGAGGTTGAATTTGTTGTCCATGGATTTACTAAGGTAACAGTTAATGAAGTAGCACCAGTTAACCTGGGTTTTCTTTCATTTTCATTCTTTCCTTCTGAGCTGCTCACCTTCTATCTATTGTTTTTGGTTTTTGACAATCTTTCTACTTGAAACTAACCAAAGAAAGTACTTCCTCTGTCCCTGTCCTCCTTCTCTACCCCCCACCCTGCTCTGCCTCTCACCAATCCCTTGCTTTATCCTCCTCCTTCTTCTTCCCTCCTGGCTACCTTGATGTGAAGTGACGGCTGCCCACTGACCCCTGAGGAAACATCCTCTCCATCTCCAATAAGTGATGATATGTGCTGGCCCTGTTAGCAGTAACAAATTCAATCCTCTTCACCCTTACTTTGACACCAATATGCAACGTTTAATTTATGGTACCTTCATTGCATATACATGCAGATAAAATGTCACTTATATTTACTGATAAGCACAAGGCATTTATGCTACATTTTTGTGTTTACCACACAGCAGCATATTATATCCCACAAGCACTTACCCAATAAGTAGGGAAAAAAAAGACATGTTAATTTTAGAACACAGTAATGCATGACATGCACACACACTGGTAACAGAGATACAAATAAAAGCTATAGAAGTTCAAAGAAGGTATTAATATCCTCGCTGATACGGCAGGCAGAGCATTAGGTTCTATTGTCAGTAAAATGAAGAATTGTAAAAATCTTAGTTATACCACCTTTTCAAAGCTTTATGAGGCCTGTGTTTCTCCAATTCTTTTTTATGCAGCGGGGGTATGGGGGGGTAAGGAATTGTCCAGAGTGAATGCCATTCAAAATCGGGCTATTCGATGTTTCTTAGGTGTGCACAAATTTACTCCTGTGCTGGCTTTCCAAGGTGATATGGGTTGGGAGCCATGTTTGATTAAGCAGAAGGGGGAAGTGCTTAGACTTTGGAACCGTCTGTCGTCTATGCCAGAGGCTAGAATAGCCAAAAAGGTTTTTCATTGGGACAAAGCACATAACTATCCTTGGTGTCAGGGAATAAATGCCATCTTTAGTGAAACTGATCTACAACATGTTTTCATAGATGGTCAGCGGTGTAATGTTCGGTTTGTGAAGCGTATGTTATTCTCTGAATATAAAGAAAAATGGGCCAACGACATCTGGCATAAACCCAAACTCAGAACTTACCGGTTGATGAAGAGTACTTATTGTCCTGAACCGTATGCGACCTTACCCCTTGATAGATCCAAAAGATCATTGTGTGCTCAGTTGCGAACTGGGATTCTCCCTCTGGCCATAGAAACAGGTAGGTATAATTCTGTTCCTGAAGAGGAAAGATTGTGTAGTGTTTGTGACCTGAATGTTGTTGAGGATGAACTTCATTTTTTGTTTTATTGTCCATTGTATGATGAAGCCAGGAAGTTTTTATTTCAGAGAATGCAAGATTGCAAACCTGAGTTGTTTTGGAGTGAAGATGATGTTAAATTGGAATGGTTTTTTAAAGAGGAGGTTTTCTCTGTGGCTACTTTTGTAAAGAGAGCCTGGAAACAGAGAAAGGACAAATTATATGAAAATTGAGAAAAGATCTGATCTGTAATGTATAAGTGGATATTATAATTTTGTGTTTGTGTTTTTGTTTGTACGTAGTTGATGTTTGTTTGCTGGCGTAGGGTATCTGTGTCTTGTAAGCCCTTATGGGCTGGGCACCTTAAAGGTGTATGACACATAAATAAAAAATAATTCATTCAAAATAATTCATATAGAAAACATTACATAAAGATAAAACATGCAATTTTTTTAGCTCTACACATGTGAGGGCCACTGAACATGCAGACACGCATAGACGTAACCTGTGCTGCAGGGACACATATCTCATAGATTACAACAGACGCATGCTGAATGCATTGTTCTTGGCATGTCCTGAAACCTTTCCCATGTCCCATTTTCAAGCACTTACCCGGCATGTATTGCTCTCATCTAAGGCTTTTAGGCTCGATTAGATGTTTACGTCCACTAGTGGCAGAGTGAAGTAGAGATCAGACCACAGGGCGCCTCTGGTTTTCCCTATATGTAACATAGTAAGCAGGCCACAGCCTTTCGCTGTGTCTGCCAGCTGCCTTTAGTGAACTGGGCACATTTGTCTGGCCCTCTGTCTCACTTCATTAAGCATGAATACACCATCGGAGCAGTGTGAGTGGAGGGAGAGAAAAAGACTGGTGATTCCACTATTATTAATGCGTATTTAGTATTAATTTCTCTTAGCAGAGAGTGTGAACTTTGTGTTACTTGTAGTCTAGATATAGTTTTGAGAACTGATGCTACTTTTGTTGAACAGTCCAGCTGCACCTGCTTCATCCTTTCTGCAGCTGGCACGAGTTTAAATCTGTGAGCTCTTTGGCAGGAAGCTCTCCGACTGAGGGGGGGAATTGATTTTTGTACTGGAATATTGGAAATAGAAAACCACAACTCTGGTTTTCGCGCTGCTATTGACATGGCTACAGCATTAGTCTGGTGAACAATCACCTCTGTCTTTTCTGAAGTATACTTGTAACTGATTGATGAATTGCTTGGAAACGTTCATGGATAATCTAGATCTCGAAGTTTCTGCTGACCTTCGTGACTTTCACTGGCACCAACGTTACCGCCGGAGATGTACACACTACTGTCAGTTGTAGTTTTGAAATAATTGTCATTTACTTCATATTTTTGACCTGTTTTTAAATCAGCCCTAGTTGAATGTTCTTTTTCAGACCAACTTTTTTTGACCTCTTGGTCTCAGTTTCACAATCTCCCACAAGCCACCTGTACAACCGAACCCATATCAGCGTCAGCCGGGTGCCATAACATAACCATTTCGGATACTAAAAATTAGTTTGTTGTTCTAGGCCTTTTCAATTCATTAATGGAAATAAATGGAAAGAAAAGCTCGAGTACTACACTGACACTGGATTGTGGACTTTTGACTGTTTCTTTCTGGGGCAGGACCCTAAAATTAGGGCTCCATTCAGTGTAGTAGTCATTCAAAATAATCAAATGTGACCCTGCCTCTCACACAATAATGTTCTAAAGATGATGTTTGATGGAATTGAGGATCAACTAAGCCAGTGGTTCCCAACCTTTTTTCCTCGGAGCCCCCCCACTTGTGTCTAAGACCAGCGAGGCCCCCCGACCCGAACGTACTTCGCACCAAAATAGTCTTTAATTGAAAAAATGAACATTAATTATGTTTTTTTGCTAAATTTCTCTTTGGTTTACTCTGTATACATATGACTTTGTTTTTCTCCAATGTCACCAATGTATAAAATATGCACAAAAGGACATAAAAATATTTCTAAAAATGTCTCTTTTAATATGAGACCAACATTTATTAACAGTTTTCCTTTAACAACCTGTCGGAGTAGATTAAATGTTAAGTAATGATATAATAATAAGGAATTAAATAATTTCCTGTGTTTGTCACCAGTGTATAAAAAACACAAAAAATATTCAAGACATTCATAAATTATTCCTAACAATGGCTTATGAATGACTCATTCGCAAATATAATTTTTACAACTGCATAATTTCAAAGCAGACAAAGTTTCGCGCCCCCCCAGGGGGGGCCCGGACCCCAGGTTGGGAGACACTCAGCCATCATGCTCTGTGGTGGTTACAGGACTGTATGGCACATACTTCTGGAGGAACACACCGTTATGGAAACAGAAATGTGATATCTTGCAGATTGGTTTAGTTATCTCTCATCTAAACTTCTTGGTTTCATTAAAACAAATATAGATACAGACATCCCAATAACAAAGACACTGCTGAAATAGCAGGAGCTTCACTGTGTAGAACTATGCACTAAGGTAGCTGCACTTCTACCAATGCAGAGATCGCTGTTTTGAATATATGGCAAAGATAAAAAATTGTGCATTTTCATTTTAACTTTGATGATGATAAAGGAAATATAGATTCACTTACTGAGTCAAGTGCTTTGTTCATATTTTCCCATTTCGAATCCAGTTCTTTTAAAGTAAAAATGTGCTTTTACAGCTCACATTCATAAGTGCAGACTTTCAAGTGAACATGACAGAAAACGTTTTTGTCAGAGCATATTGAAGCAGGTGAGGTCATTGAGGCAGGATATAACCAGGTCAGTGGGGAGCTGCTATTATTGGTGGCCCATTCAAGTGGGTGACCCATGCAAGTGGGCCACTGACCACTGCCCAACCCCCTTCGCCTCTGAGTGATTCGTGCTGCGCTGCCAATCCTATGCCCATTTGCAGAAATGCAGAAATGCTGGCTAGACCACTCAGCACAGAAGTATTGGCCAAAAGCTGCATACATTCTTATTTGTCCCTTTTAACTAATGTTGCATGGCCGGATCTTTGGGTCACGTCTGATCTAGAACCACATGCTGAAGTGAAAGAGTTCTGACCTGAGAACTGACATCAACATCAATTCACTGAAGCAACGTCATAATCAAGGAGTGGGCCATAATGTTCCTACATGACATTACATGTCAATTTTACACTGAAAATGATCACTTAAAGTTTGTCAGTTGGTGCAGACTTAGCTTTTCAGGCACTCTGTCTGCATTTAGTCTTATATTTTACTAAATCATTACACATAGGTTATATGTTCCTGTTCAGAATGCACCTTTTTTATCTTTTTCTTTCTCATTGCTACACTTCTGCTTTCTGTGTGTCAGTTGTTACCTTCCCTCCTACGTACCCACACACCTGCATTCCTCCATATACCGTACTTTCTGGACTACAGTATAAGCCGCCACTTTTTTTCCACGCCTTGAACCCTGCGGCTTTGACAACGATGCGGCTAATTTATGGATTTCTACGGGCTAATGAGTTTCATGCCACCAATCCATGTAGCGTAACGGAAACCTGCGGCTTATAGACAAGTGCAGCTTATGTATGTACAAAATCTGTTTGCTTTTTAAATTTAGTGGGTGAGTTACTCTGGTTGGACGTAAACAAAACATACTTAACCATGAACAGTAGGCCAATACAGTGAGAAATTTAAAAAAAAAAAAAAAAAAATTGGAGAGGGGACAAACACCTCCCTTCTCCTAATCTCGAGCTTGTCGAACATCAACTTAAGCAGAGCCGACATTTTCATCTTCTGTCGTTTATTCAGTCTCATATAAATCACTTGATGGTTATCTTTGATTCATGCTTTTCGATGCACGTTTGGCTGCTGTGATCAGATAAACAACCACAGAGATGGAGGGTTTTAAAAGAATTGATACTGTAATCTGTGTCATCATTTCCCTCGGTCTGGAAAACAGAGATAGGATGAATGGTATAAACATACAAGCATTTTCACCCACAGCGTGAATCCAGCGTCTCTTGTGAAACAGCGACCAAATGAGCACAAGACAACGATAGAAACCTGGCCCTGCCTCTGAAGATAACAAATATATGTACTACACGTGTCCACACTTTTAGCCCAGATGTCCTTTTTACACAGACTAACAGTAAGTGGAGCACCAAATGATGAGATGCATAAAACGTGGCGGAGAATCATTCAGCAGAGGAGACTCACCCACACTGGGCTGAAAGAGTCTGAAAGAGCAAGAGAAAGGATGAAATGGGCTGCCATAATGACGGCGCTAAATGGGAAGAACAATCAGTTTACTTGCTCATATTTCGTCGTCATGACAATGTGCCTGAGTCACAAATGTTTTAACAGCTAAAACTGGAAACTACACAAAGCCTTAATTTTCCATGAACTGCTTTTCCCTATGGTTGCTTATTTAGAGAGCATGGGGGATGGTTGTGTGTGGTTGTACTTGGTTCACTTCAATACAGATGTTATTAAACTAATTGCCAACAATGCTTGTATCAGGGAAACAAGATGCACGAGACTAGGATCTAGAAGAAAAGAAAAACACCAAAGGAGATAAAAAAAATGTACAGAATCCACAGCAAGATAACCCAAATTCCCCAAACACTGCAGACGGGAGAGCAATGAGCAACATGGGGGCCATGCTTGACTGACAGACTAGTAGAGGAGAGAGGGAAGACAGAACAATATACATAGACACCCCGGGGCAGGCTTTCCAATCAGGGAAGGCAATGAGACAAATGTGACAAAAGTCAAGGGAGACAACAGGAGGAAGAGGCAGATAGGGAGAGAAGTAATTAAATTCAGGACAGAGGCCTATCAAAGAACAGAACAAGAAAACCTAAAACCCTCACAAAGAAACAGGAGCTCAGCAAACCCTTGAAACTAAAACAGAAATTATAACAAAGAACCCAGGAAAACCCGGACCAACAGAAACCCTATACCATGATAATTGGTTCCCCTCTTCAGCATAACTAGTTTAAGTCACAAAACGTGATATTCGAACACAGAACCTCACTTGCCAGAGATACACACATGGTGACATTTGTTGGTATCCTTCCGCAAAAAATAAAGAACCTACAACTACTTGTGAAATAGTTTGAAACTGTCAGAGATTAATGGCATCCACTATTATTTATCATGTTTTTATGAGCCTCGTAACCGTGCAACCGTTATTGAATTTTGTTTCCCATGAATCAGACTTTGATTTTGCACCTATGATTCAATTGAACATTTGGCAAAATCAAGCAAAATTAAATTGCCACGAACAAAAAAAAAATCACGGTACCTTTAACTCCATATTTTGTTGCTCAAACTTGACTAGTAACCAAGCAACAAGTGATTTCTTGAACAAGTGATCGATATAGCTCTAAATGAGATTCAGCCGCCACGTTTCTTGGCCCAGTCCTTGTGAGCAACCCGCTCCAGCTGTCTCATATCTGACAGGTTCCTTCTCCAATACGCATTCATCACATCGTTCAATGAATGTTCAACAGGATTAGGACTGAGGTTCAATGAGGGGAATTGAATACATCCTGTTGAAGGACCCATGACAGGTTGAGTTTTTTGAGCAGTGTTTTGGTTCGGAGATGCCTTGATGATGGTCTTTGGACTTGAACGTGCCCTGCACAGATTCAGGGTTCCTATACCAGTCAAATGAAAGCAGCCCGGCAACATGACCAGTCCTCTCCATGTTTCACAGCACGCATGCTGATGTCACTTAGGGCTCTACTTTTGTTTCGTTTGCTCTACGGACCTTCTCCCAGAAGCTTTGTAGCTTGGAAACATGATTTTTTTTGTAATTCAAGATTGGTTTTATGTTTTGACAGTGGATTCGTCGTGGGTTTTTTACATCATTGTTAAGAAAGTAATGGATGTTGCAGTCAGACAGAAACATATGTTAACCTTTGCTTGACATCCACTGGCTTTGGATGTTTTTCTTGGCTCTCCATTGTTTCGTTTATTTCTTTTTAGGGATTGAGGACTGTTTGGCTATAGTCCTATGCACCAAATTCCTCTTGGTAATATTTGCAGCGGTTGTCACAGGAGCATGAAACTTCTTGGAGATGGTATTACTAACTTTAACATCTACAACTTTCTTTCTGAGCTCCTCAGCAAACATTTTAGGGCCCCCAACAAAACTGTCCAGGATATTTTAAAATATCCTCCTATAAAAAAAGAGTAGGTAATTTATTTTCATTTATTTGTTGGTTTGCTCCATTGCATACTTCTGTATTTTTGGACAGTTTGACGGAAGCAGGAAGGACAAATTATTAGGGCCTCATCTTCTCTCAAAAGAAAGATTTCCCCCCACATAACATACAGATTGAAGAACTCTAGATGAACCTGCAAAGTCAGCAATGGTCCACGCCAGGTACGACTGGGAGGATAAAGAAGAAGACATGTTGGCCCTCATCCAGTTAAACAAAGAAACCATTTATTAAAGGAACCCTAAAAAGGACAGATTTACACCTCCTCACTGTCCCCCTGGAAAAACTTCTCTCCTGCCTTCCTGGACACATCCAGGATCGACAAATTTGTAAGAAATGAAGCGGCTGGTGGGCGCAGATTCCACTGGGGAAAAAGTCAACATAAGTGAATATTAGAGTTGAGGGTGTTTTAATGACACATTTGCTGGTGCTCTTGCAGCTTGCTCAGGCAGTGCATTCCTTCTGAAAAGTGATTACATTACAGGCAATTGTCTCAAGTATACCTGCATGCCTTTACTGCTTGACAGAGATAACCAATAAAAGTATAAAAATAAATAAATGACTTAGTGTTTATTCGATTATTTATTCTTAAAGCAGCACTATGTAACTTTTCCACCTTAATATAATATTTCCAGAGTCATTGTGATGGTACATACCAAAACGTGACAGGAAAAAGGTGCAGTAGAACAAAACCAGAGCATTTGTAGTTTGGGGCGCATTATCTGGCTGAAACAGGACAGGGGGGCGGGGGTGACTTCACTAATAAAACCAAGTTGAACTTAGTGATTTTCAACATCGTCATATTATATTGTTTAACCAAAGATATATACATTACCTCTTAGCTATCTATCCTGCAAACGACCGCTGAAAACAGAAAAGTAGTTTTGAAAGTCCATCCCGTCTTATTTCATTCAATATCAAGACATGCAGCGACGGGGACAGGATCTTTCCGGCAGTACGCGCTGGTGCTCATGGGAAATGTAGTGTTCTTTCTGGTAAAGCACTACCGCTTTTGTCCAAAGGAGCCGCCAAACTCAACAAAAGCTGAAAGTTACGTTGTGCTGCTTTAATAAATCAGGTACAGGTGAAAATATGTCTTTGCGTGCACCACACTGAACATGGAGTAAGGTAAGCAAAGGAGGGAGTTATCTTAGTAGCTCAGGAAGAAAATCACAGATAAGCATGTTAGAAGTACAAAACCGTCTCTAAGAAGCTTTATATTCCTGTGACATGACCGCAAGCAGGAATCCAAGATCAGGTGCATCAGAAGGATAACAGAGATGGTAGACGAAGAGTCAAGGAAAACATCAAAATACCTTCAAGCCAGTCCGAGGTCCTTGTACATCACTTGCTAAATGCGGTTAGACTCTATTACGAAGAGAAAAACATAAAAAAGCCAAACATAAATGCATATTGACAAACCACAAATGTTGGTGGGAGAAGGCAATTAGAATTAATGAGACAGTTGGAACTTTTTGCCAACTCATATTGATCTGTAGTCAAAGACAAAAAACTAAACTTTCTGTAAAAAAGAATATTATACTTAATAATAAACGTTGGAAAGCGCTTAGTTATGTTTTGGCGCTGCGCTGCTGCATCTGGCACGGCGACGCCAACGGGATCATGATCTAATACTCGAAGCTAAATGTACTCAAGAGTGGCTGATAAAATATTAATTTTATTGAACATCTCTAAAAAGATTTGACAGATGCAGTAAACAACCTCCAAACCAGAGGCGATCGGAGCAGTTTGCTCAGGCAAAGCACGCCAAAATACGTGATGTCAGAAGTCTCAGTGAAGGCTTGTTGGCAGCGATTGCTGTTCAAGGTTGTGCATTGAAATATGATCATAAGATATCGGTTTATCCCGTGCTGGTTTCATGTTGTATTATGTCGTTGGGCTGAATCAAAATTCTGATTGGGCTAAACAAGCAAGAAGTAATGACGGATACAATAAGCTTTTGTCAGTTTCCCTTTTTTTTCCAGTTGGTTTTGAGTTCTTTGCTTTTCATGGAAGAGTACTTGCTGATTTTTCACAGTTTGCGAAGGTTAAAGTGGCACTGAATGGTCTTATAGTACTACACTCTCACCAAGTTTGCCTCCATTCAAATTTAAACATCTTATCAATTTGCCTTGAGTTGAATTTACCTGAAGGAGCAAAAACCTTTTCCTCTCTGTTTTTCTTCAAGGGTAGAGTGGTCGGTTTTTGTGTCAGAAATGTTCTTTTTTTTGGTTCTGATGGAGTTTTCTTCTTTTGTTGCTGATTGCCCTAAAAGCTCACCTTGACACTGCTTCTCTTCCCTTTTTCTTTTCCTACAAAATAGCAGACATGTCATGCGAGTTGCTCAAGTTATTGCCAAGGTTTTGGTTTTGTTTTCAGCTGAGAATTTGATACAGGGGAGTTGAATCGATAGTTTTATACTACAGTGGTTGGATAACATTCAAAATGAAAATAATGAAAATATATATTACCATCATTTCTACTAAAATGAGGTCAATGTTAGACTTTGTTGCAAACTCATTTATAGTTCCGTAAATGAAAAACTGGATTGGATGTTTGAGTACTTTGTTAGTATCTCATGACACGCACCCAAAATGCTGTGACCATCATCTCGACAGCATTCGCTGAAAAATATGAGTTTTATTGCTATGACTTAAAGCTGAACCCATAGTCTTGATTAAAAATAAAGAATGCCCGTCAGGATGCATCACACGATGGGATAGGAGCGCTGCATTTTTTTGCCTTAGAATCTGTCAAAATGTTGAAATCTGGTGGAGAAGGGGAGAATTGAAGAAACTCGTGCTGCTGACTGCAAGATCTCTTTATTGAAAACCGGAAGTGTGCTGAAATCTGACCCCCACTAAATTTTTCTTTAGAAAGCACATGATAGTTCATGTTTTGGTTGTTATTATTTCAGTTGTTAATAAATATCCATATTTGTGTTTTAAGTTCTGTGATATTTTCCTAAGTTGGAAAAGCAACATTTTTGCCACTCTTTACTGCAATTCAATTCAAAAATACTTTATAAATCCCCGAAGGGACATTCGTTGTAGCACTAGTCATGATTTAAGTCTCTAAAGAGATTCATTGTAGAGGTTTATTGCTGCGAGCGGAAGGATCTGGAGAAACTTGTGACTGAAGACGCCTCCGTTGTTGAATTATTGTGTTGTGAAGAGGACGCTCAGGGTTGTCCATGATCTTTATTTAATGAAGTATCCTCCTTCACACAATCAGCTCCAGAACAGAACCGGCCTCCTCCATCAGTTTTCCATGCTGCTACCCCAACACGTGACGACAGATGAGATTGCACTCTGCGTGACAGAGTTATAGAAGATTCACAACATCTGCCTGCAAACACTGAAGGACCTGAGCTTCATTTGGAAGTACTTTCTTATAAACCGCACCAGCACCAGGTCCAACGGTTCTCTGTACTCAGTCTCGTGTCACCAGTCCTCTCAATAATGTTGCCTTTCCTTCCCACAAGTAGCCCAAACGGATTCTGGCACTGAGTACACTCAGAAATGAAGAACCTCTCTTTCTTTATTACTTCCTGCTCGGGCACCAGTACTCGGTCTTTGTTTTTGTGTTTTGAATTCCTCCACACATTATATATCGGAGATAAGTTAGAACTCCAGACAGGATAGTCCAGTACCCGCACCATCTTCTTTAGCCATGACTTTGATATGTGTATAAAAAAGTGTTTTTGTATAATTTTATGGAAAAATCAATGGACGTGAGTGGAGACGTGGTCCGTAGCAGCGTTGCTATAAAATGTTTATTTGCTTTTCTGCATTAATGCCACCATCAGAGCAGTGTAAATAACCTTTGGCAAGGGTACACGTACAACCCCACATACCTAAATAAATAGATAAATACATTTAAAAACATAAGAGCCACGTGGCAAGTACAACCCAGCCTTATTCCTGTTTGCTGTGTGAGGAACCATAAGATGATACTGTATGTATAAGCTGTGCAGTTTAACCACATGGTCTGGAACATTTACTAAGTAATAACTAAACAATATCCCTGAGAATCAGCTTGCAGCTGAGCCCAGATTGTAGGACGGTAACATAAATCTCAGCCGCTTCAAATGAAAGCTGTGTGTGAACTTTCACGAACATGCGTTTCTCATTCAAATGTCGAGGTCGATCACATTAAAGCATGTCTTACAAATATTCATCAGAGCAAGCTGACACGCCGTTACCAGCTGGCATTGTTCTGTCTGACTGCAGGTTTGATCCGGCTGCGCTCCAGCCCCCCTCCTCGCCTCCAGGGGGTGGAATATGTCCTCAATGTCACCGCCACCGATGACAACGCCTCAGGTGGACCTCAGGCGCTGGCGTCCACCGCCCAGGTCGTGGTCGGAGTGGATGACGTCAACAACAACAAGCCTGTCTTTGAGCAGGTAAGAACTGAATGAAATTGAGCTGAATTGAATTAAACAGAATAAACTTTATTAATCCCAAAAGGGTCAAATATATACTTGTATTGTAAATTACCTATAAATTACAGTAATCCCTCGTTTTTCTCGGGGGTTACGTTCCAAAAAGAACCCGTGATAGGTGAAATCCGCGAAGTAGCGTCCTTTTTTTTTTTTTTTTTTTTACAATTATTATACAAGGCTTCAAATTGCGGACATCAGCCCCGCCCCACCGAGACCCGAGTAATTGGATTTGAACGGGAGAAAATGAAAAATGATTATGAAGAAAAATACAAGTACAGTAAGGCCAATTGTGACTTGCACGTATTTCACTGCTCCTCTGACTGCGCCGCTCATCCTGACTCGCTCTAAAGCGTCTTTTTCTTCTGAAGCCTGTGGTGCAGGTGTGTTTTTTCCAGAGAAGAACATAGTTATGGGTAGTTGTTGTCGCTCTTTTTTCTTCTGGGCAAAAAGATTCTTCTAAACCGTCATGCCACCATGGATTATATCTGAGAACTGTAATGAACGATTCATCAAAGGGTCCCGTTCTTGAGCTTCTGCTGAAGCTCATTGGTCGTTCTGGGGGGAGACTATTTAGCCAATCAGAATGCAGAAAATGATGCACAATGCAAATCCGTGAAGCAGCGAGACGTGAAAGATGAACCACGTTATAGCCAGGGATTACTGTACTTGTATTGTAAATTACTCATGTTATATTCTTTTTTTTTTTTAAGTTTTTATTAAACAAAAGAATAAATTAGTGACAAACTGGAAAGTATGTAAGAGAAAGTGGCATGACATAAGTCTCTAGAGACCCCGTTTGGGTGTTGTGCCCGTAGCCTGGCAACCGCCGACCTGATGATGTCACACGCGCTGGCAGCAGGCAGTGCAGGTGACACGGGTCGGTACACAACACAGACACAAGTCACAGCTCGCAGTTGAACATCAGGCAGAGGTGTCAGGCAGAGGTGTCCTCTCTCAGCAGAATGTCCAGGGTCGAAGCGTCGGCCGTCAAGCACCGTAACCCCCCCCACTGTCTGTTCAAAGTCTTGTATGGAGGAGATGAAGTCTGGGACTCCTGATTCCCAGAGGTTCCACTGCTCTAGTGATGCTGGCAGAGTCATGTGAAGGAGAGTTTGTGAAAAGAAAATCATTAAAAACAAGTATTTTTACTTCTTTTAAAGATTTTTGGCGCCTTTATTTTGGAGTGGCTGGACAGGAAACTTTAGTAGAGAGAGGGGAAGACGTGCAGTGAAGAGACAGGCGGGGATTTGAACCAGAGGCCCACGAGGGGCAACCAACTGAGCTGAACTCAAATAACAATCCTGTCGTCAAACTCACCCAACTTCAGTTTGATTGATAAGACCCATAGTGTTATGGTTTTGGTAGTTTTCTGTTTTATTTTGAAGCCCATGTCTTTGTGTTTAAGTTTTGATTGACCTTCCTGTTTCCCATCAGCCCTGATTGTCTGCACCTGTGTCTCGTTAACCCTTGTGTGTATCTGGTCTTGTCTTTCCCCTGCTCCCTGCTGGTCCGTACCGTTTCCTCCTTCCGTGTTTCAGGTCAGGTTTTGGTAGTTTAACTTTGTCATGTTCATGTTGTGGTTTTTGTATCCTGCTCGGCAGCGCTTTGGTTTTGTTTTTGAGTAATAAATCTCCCGTTTTTTGGAACTCCTGCCTCCTGCTCTCCTATATCTGGGTCCGACTCCAACCTCATTCCTAACACATAGCAAGAAGTTATTTTGCAAATGACATCTTTAAGTGCAGCCTGTATATATGGGACTACTACGTATTCACTCAGTCTGCTATTGTCTGCCAAGCAGTCTGTCTAAGTTTATTAATAGCAGCTGTATTGCCTCTTTTACATCGTAGACATTTGACCTCCTCATTCACATCCATTACAAGCTGCTGCAGGCCTATTGAAACAGAAGCGGCACGCGTCCTCTCCGTGTCTGCATCGGTAAATCAGTGACCGACCTTGCAGGTTTGCTTAAGAAACGCCGTGGACGCGTGCTTACCGGGATTAGTTCCACCTGGGCTGCCGCAGTCGTACCTTGTAATCCTGGTTTTGTGTTAATACAACAGACTAAGCCGTGTTGACGGTACGCTAAGTCTCACTTCCTCGGAGTACCTTGGTTTCTTAATTCTGACTTTCATGCAGCGGTCCCCCTGCTTTTCAGGTGTCTTTTCTTTTTCTTAAGGATAAGCTACTATGATCTCATTTTATACTCATCTCTGAAAGTTTTCATTTTTTGTCCACATATCCCGTGTAACCCTCCTGTCATCCCTTGGTTTCAATGTCCTTGTCTTTCTATCTCCTGTAGTCATTAGTCTGTTTCTCTCTCCTCTGGAGGAACGATTAGTGAGCTTGACCCTCATCTCTGCTCTCGTATTTCACTCCTACATCATCTTGGCCTTTAAATTAGGGCTTTAAGGGATTTTTGAGAAATGCCGACCAACCTACTATAGTGAATTTCTACCTGCTTCTCAAGTTTTAAAAGAGTTTTTTTTGTTTGTTTGTTTGGTTTTTGTTGGGATTTTTTTTCCAGACGCCCTCAAGTATCTCAAACCAGGATTATAGGTGGGTAGGGACGCTGCAAGAGAGGACTTGCTGAGTAAAGCTTGCTGCTCCTGGTTTGGGGCGGGGACTGAAAATGAAGAGAGGGACAGGCAACAAGATGAGATGGAAGGGGAAAAAAAGATGTACTCTTCATAAAAAAGGGTTTTTATTTGCTCTTTATGACCAATTTTCTCAGTCGGGAACCTCGTGCTTGACATTCCAGGGCAAGTATATTTCGCTCTCGGACAGGATGCTGCTGGCATAGATAAAGGATGGATGTAACGCAGAACAGAGCGTCTGTCAGTGGCTATTGAAAAATTTAAAAAATGCATACACTGGAACAGCATGAATAAATAAATAGCCATTTGGACAATCAGCTTTGGTCAGTGTGCTGAATGCAGCTTTTAACTCTCATGGAGCGTATATGAACGGGCTATGGAGCTGCGTCACAATCGGTTGCTATTTTAAGCTTCTCACATGAATCAGAAATGTCATTGCACTTAAGTGACAGCGTTTACAGGGTCCCAAGGTCATTTGATCTTTTTACGTGTATAAAGAGCTTTCCTAAACGTTCTGTTTACCTGCTACACAGTCAGTTTTCCTGAGATGAGTGTATTTTTTTGTTTTCCCTCCAAGCTGACCACTATTAGCAAACACTGGTGCATTAGAAGTAATCGGGAGAACCTCAGTGACCTCGTGGACTGTTGCTTTGACTTCTGGCCTCCGACGGGAGGGTCCCTCCTTATGATCCAGGTCCTGGTCCAGGTTTCTTCCCCCCTTATGATCCTGGTCCAGGTTTCTTCCCTCCTAAAGGAGAGTTTTTTCTTGCCACTGTTTGGCTTCAGGTTTTTCTTCCACTAGGGGAATTTTTACCTACCATTGTTTGTTATTTTTATGTAATAATTGCTCGTGGGTCATGTTCTGGATCTCTGGAAAGATCCTAGAGACAACTTCTGTTGTAATAGACGCTATATAAATAAAATTGAATTGAACTTCACATCAGTTTTGAAGCTTTATTTGATCTGGAATTGAGCAAACTGACCCCTCGTAGTTGTTGTTTTTGTTGTTGTTGTTGTCATAATCTGTTTTTTTCAGGATTGTAGTTTGGTCTGGTTGATCACCATTATGCTGCTCCAATCCGTGGTGCAATAATTCTATGTTCTGGATATAAGAAAAATAAAAAATAAAATAAGAAAAGATGAAGCTGGTCTGAAACAGCGTTCCTGGTTGAAAGTGACTGTTTGAATAGCAAAACACAAAACAGCCAAATTGGTTTTACAGTGGCTTAAAAAATGTGTTTGGTTTTAAATGGAAATTAATATTGGATTTTAAATTATGCTATTCATTGGAAATACACCTTTTTTTTCCGAGAAAAACAGGTTTCTTTCTTCAATAATTCTTGAATTCAAAGGACCTGTTGGTTGTAAATGTCTAAAACAAGAGTGGTGAAAGATCAAGGCCGTATCCTCCAAGGATCACTAAGTGACAACACTTCATTGCAAACTAAGTAGGGGATCTACTCAAAGCCAGTGACAATATTCTAAAAACGTCAAAGCAAAGTTTAATATTTGTGGAAGCAGTGAAGGATTCAGATTTGTGACAAAAAAATAAGAACAAAAAATCCTGTGTAAACCTTGTCGAACCACAAACTTTATTGTACGTATCCATTATCTAAATATTCCCTTTCAACTAGGGGTGTAACAATATATCGTGCAACGAAATTTTGCGATACAAAAACGTCACGATCCGTGTCGTGGAGGTGACAGACTGTATCACGATATTGGGTTATTAATATTAATCTATTGTGTTGACTAGTAACGCACATCCGACCGCGCGTGCCGACCGCGCCTCGACCCGCGGACCAAAATCTTCCTCCGCTCAGAAGAAAGTATCGTTTTGCGGTCCCGTTTTGAGCTCTGAACTTTTACTTATGTAAGGCTGGTGTAGAGTTAAGCCTTACCTTATTAAATTAAACTTTTTTCTGGTCGTGAGAAGGATAAACACGGGGACAACTTCTGCTGAGTTCGAGTGTACTTTAATGTCCCTCAACAGTGTAGGATTTTAGGACATCAACACAGCACCTAGTGCCGTACTGTGGCGTATCACTCCGCCCAATCTAAAACATACTAATCACTACAGATAAACTGACTAGTGTCATTATAGTCCCTGATTTACATCAGGATATAAAGAATATATTTATAAAATAATGAACCCTGAATTACCAAAATAATCCAAAAATATATATATATATATATATATATATATATAAAATAAAATACTTCTATAATATCGTAGCGTTATCGTGTATCGTATCGTGAGATTAGTGTATCGTTACACCCCTACTTTCAACATAAGTAAAATTCTGCCAGTTGTGTTCTTCTGCTTATGGTTCTGGTAGAATGTGTTAATGTTAGTTTCCCCAAACCGACACTGCCACGGTCTGCTCTGCCTCCCGTCTGTCATCTCTGCTGTCCACCGTTCTCCTCAGTGTCAGCAGTACCGGGAGAGCACGTCGGTCCTGGAGAACCAGCCGGCAGGGACCTTCGTCCTGCAGGTTCATGCTGTGGACGCAGATGAGGGTTCCAATGGCCGGGTCACGTATGGCTTCATGCACAAAGACTCCACTGTGCCTGCCTTCAGCATCCACCCTGACACCGGTACTGAAGCTCAGGACGAGAACATGCACATGCATTAACCAAACTACACTAGGGGCCAAACTGGAGTCATTGACTGGAGATGCTGCATATAAAGCTAGAACTGCAAATGTCATTGCTAAATTCAGTCTCTAAAACATACAGGACTGTCTCAGAAAATTTGAATATTGTGATAAAGCTCTTTATTTTCTGTAATGCAATTTATAAAAAAAAAAAAAAAAAAAAAAAAAAGTCATACATTCTGGATTCATTACAAATCAACTGAAATATTGCAAGCCTTTTATTATTATAATATTGCTGATTATGGTTTACAGTTTAAGATTAAGATTCCCAGAATATTCAAATTTTTTTAGATAGGATATTTGAGTTTTATTAAGCTGTAAGCCATGATCAGCAATATTAAAATAATAAAAGGCTTGCAATATTTCAGTTGATTTGTAATGAATCCAGAATGTATGACATTTTTGTTTCTGTAATTGCATTACAGAAAATCACAATATTCAAATTTTCTGAGACAGTCCTGTATAGTAAAGACATTTCTGTTTTGGCTGATTACGGAAGAGTATTAGGGCCATGCAGAAGAAAAAATATTTTAGAGGGGAAGATTTTTTTTTTTATTTTGCACTTCGAGAAAAAAGTCAAAATGTCGAGAAAAAAGTCGAAATGTCGAGATTAATGTTGAAATACAATTTCAAGAATAAAGTCGAAATTTCAAGAATAAAGTTGAAATACAATTTTGTGAATAAAGTTGAAACGTCTCTGGCCAATCAAATCCAGTTAGGAGAGTCCTAATACTTATAACTACACTGTCTTTATGAATTAAAAGAGAAATAATTTATTTGTTACTGAAGCTGATTCTGAAGTACAGTTTCACCAGTGCATCTATAGACCTATGAGGCATTTTGTAAAGACAGTCACATGCGCTCTTTGTTATAGTCTCAGAAGGTTGACTTTATTCTCGAAATTTTGCCTTTTTTCTCAACATTTAAATTTTTTTCTCGAAATTGTACTTCAACATCAATCTCAATATTTTGACTTTTTTTTCAACTTTTTTCTCGAAGTGCATAATGGAAAAAAAAATGTTCCTCCTCTAAAATACTATTTTTATTTTTCTCCTGCCTGGCCCTAATACTCTTCTTTAAGCTGATACCTTTTTGATGAATAAAAATCATTATATTGTAAAACTGTAAATAATCTTCCATCAGAGTTCAAAGAGTCCTTTGTATGATTCTGTTGTAAGGTTAACTTTATTATCTCGGCCTCTAGGAGCGATAGTGACAGCCAGGAAGTTCGACCGTGAGCGCCAGCGGGAGTATGCAGTGACGGTGACCGCCACTGACCAGGCTGCCGACCCGCTGATTGGCATTTGTCAGCTCAACATTCTCATCCTGGATCAGAACGACAACACTCCCAAGTTTGAGAACATCCGATATGAATGTAAGTGGGAATTACGTCAAATTAAAAAAGTACTCCAATTTAGGAGTACTACTTTGTTAAATAAACTGTCTCATTCTGGCTTAAGTGATGCAAATGTGTTGTGACATCATTCACTGGCACTGCCCACACCCATTTGTTATGCTTGTGACGTGTCCTCAGATCTCTCCTGACACTGTAAATGAACCGTTCAGCCATTTAAAGTGTTGACTTTTTCTTTGTTTTTATAAGATCTTATCGCTACATATTTACTGTTTACATACTATCTAATAATTCCAGTAATGTAAAGCTTACTGCCGCTTGCTCTCCCATAGACTTCCTTCGCGAGGATACCATGATTGGAACTAGTTTCCTGCGAGTGGCAGCTCACGATGACGACTTTGGGACCAATGCAGCCGTGACGTACAGCATGTCCAGCGAGCAGCCGGAGTACCTCAGGGTCAACCCGCTGACGGGCTGGGTGTACGTCAACCAGCCCATCTCACAGGTACACACATGCCCTGTTGAAGCAGATATGGACCTACTCTCTGGGTATCACCAGATACCTCACCATACCATACTATCATGATATTTTGCCAACGATAATGATAATATCGCGATTCTGCGATAATCGATATTTTGCAAGACATTTCATCCACGACACATTACAATATCTGTTTCGGTGAAGAGATTCAGCATTTATTGACAGCACTGAATCCACTTTAAAAAAAATTTTTGTCTGTGTAAATTAACTGAAAATTATAAAAAAAACTAAATGAATGCAGAAAATACACATTTCAGTGCTTGTATTATCAACTTCTGCTATGTAAACATGGACACATATCAGTGCTGCTTAGACAGAATCAAATTGTTTTATGAAAACTGACAAATTTCACTACATATGAAAAATAAAAATTTCAGTCAGTGCATTATAAAATAATATTGTAACTATACAAGCTAAAATTACAACATATTTGCATTTTTTTTTCATATTGTTTACATAATATAAAATGAACACTAATAATATTATTTAAGACCATGTATAAAATAAAGTCGTACTAGATTTACAACCTGTCTGAAATATGACTTATTATTGAAAAATAAATAAATACATTTAAAAAAATTGATACACACATTTTGAATATCAATATCAATTTGTATTGCGATATATTGCCATATTGATATTTTTGCCCACCACTACTCTGGACATTTTCACCTACCTGATCTAAAAAAAATACAACGCAAAAAGTGCTTCATAGAGTTTGCAATGCTGAACTTTGAAACTGTCTTTTTTTTTTTTTATAGAAATTTTGCTTTTCAGATACATGAATTAGTCTTGTTACAAACAATCAAACAGGCAGACAGAAATACAAACTGGACTTAAGGGAGTTTGGAGATGTCCTTGAAGCTAATCAGGATCACGGGTTCATTTGAGAACAGCTCGATATGAACCATTTCATCCACGTCCACATCCACTCAAGAATTCATGCAATGAATTTCAGTCAATAAATGTGCTTCTTCCTCAGTATATGACCAGAAAAGTAAATATATTTACAAATGAACGCACAACAGGAGGCCTGCATGTTTGATTATGCTCTCAATGGAACGTTTAACTCAATTTCCGATTTTTGTAGCGATGTGGGGAAAAAAAACAATCTCAGTGGGGACATAAACAACAAATAGAAGAAATTGGCATCTATTTGCTGTAAACTTGTTTGAATTTTCCATCCTCCGTGTGATCAAACCTCCGTCTCAGGACGGGGGAAAGAAATATGTCCTCAGCACCTTGAACTCAGTGCAAACATTCAGCAGTTTGTACTTTTACTTAGTTGTTAATGTTTCACAAAAAAAGATGTAAAAGTTTTCTTTTTAATGAGAACCACTTTAAAAAGTTTATAGAAACATGTACCCCATTTGTATGCATAAACCCTGTAAATGGATTTGTCTGAAAGACTGTCTCATTTTCACTTATTTCATTGATCATTTAGAAATGTTTGAAAGGTTTGACTCTACATATACAGTGAAAATAGGATGACTAGCAGAATGCAAGAGAAAAATGACACATAATTACCTCCAATTAGAGTCAGTAAAGCTAACAGTTCGGTAAGGATTTTACATTTATTCATTTTATTTTTTGGGGAGGGATGTTTCAAATAATTCCCTCTAGTTTGAGTTTGTTTGTGTTTCTCCAATGCAGTGAACAGTGAACATACTGTACCACACACATTGTTTTCTCCGTTCTCTCTTTTATCTAAATGAACAATGATCTTCCGTCTTTAATTGGCATCATAAGAGTGCAGCTCATCTTTGTGGTCTTTTTTTCTTTTTGTTTGCCACAGAGGACGTACATCACCAGGGAGATCGTGGCTACAGACGGAGGAAACAGGAGTAACTCGGTGGAGCTGGCCGTCACCATCACCAACGTGAAGAACCAGCCTCCACAGTGGGACAAAGACACGTACAGTGTGGTCATCCCAGAAAACACCGTACGAGACACACCCATCGTGGTACGTCGGCCCAAGGGTGGGCTTGTTGACACACGTGGGGTACAAATCCACATATCCACAATCAGATATGAGTGTATTCAGAATGGAGATCAAAAATAAACATCACAAGTTCATTTAAAAATGCACACGTACAAATGTGAGACTTTTAAGATTAGAGATGATGATTAGATGGTGACGGTTTTGTCTGGACGACTCCAACTCTGTCTGAAAGATAAATATGTTAGAGGGGAGTGAGGAATCCGTCTATGCCCTCCCCCTTATTAGATCTATTCAGGATATGTTCAGATGTACATTCATAATGATGACATATGGTTAGTCACGAAGAATCAACAAGTAATTGCATTTATACAATACAGCCAGAATTCACCCACAGATGTGACACCACAGTAACACTCAGTGTAGCAATTAATCTGACTGCAGAGATATATTCATACATGTATAACACACACTTTCTGGTCTGTGATAAAAACCATCTCAGCCATGTTTTAATGATCTATTGATGCAATCCTTTTTAAAGATAACCAGAGGATTTTCAATGTGAAGTTTTTGTGTGAAATAAATATTTTCTTGCAGGACTTAAGTAGGCTATGTGGGAGGTCGTGCATCCAACTTCAAGGCGAATTGGGAAAAGGGTTTTTTATTTTTTTGGCTTTCCTGGTGAATACTTTTATCCTACCACGTATCAATATTCCTATTGTGAGCTGCCTTTTTTTTTACCTTCAGTAACTGAGTTATATCAATACAGAGATTGTTCTTGGTTTAAAAAAAATGAAAGACAAAAAGACTGTTTCTCTTCTGTGCTATCAGCAGCTTTGATGTATTTTTAGGTTGTTTCATTCAATCCTAATCAGCGCTGAGCAGCAGCATGTGGGAAGTCAGTGGAGCTCCAGGTTTAGGAACCACAGCTTTGAACCACTGTGGAACCACAATGCAGGCATCCAGAAACAAAAAAAACCCAAATCTTTGGATTCATTTCGTGCGTGGTTCTTACGTCCTCGTTTTCAACAGTCACATAATCAATCAACTGCACACAATAATCTTCCCAGATCCTCCTAAAAGAAAAGATCCATTAGAGCAGATCCAACATAATTTTAACTTGAATGTGTAACATGAATCAACAGAAGAAGTATATTTTATCCTTCTGCGTTCCTGATAGAGGCTGACGAAGGGGTGGAAGACAGATTATGGTTCTCGTAGTTCTCTGTACAAATCAAGGTGGTGGCTCCGTGTATCTCTGCCGTGGACATGTTGAGGTTTTTCTCAGCACATGTTGTAGTCAGACATGTTTGCCAGCCCGCCAGGCCTCGCAGGATGCCTCATTATTCTCACCACTTTGCTCAGCAGAATTAGTGGATACAGCTAGGTCACCTATAGGCAAGCTGTAGCACGGCCAAGATGGCACTTTTGATTTTAATTGGGGTGTATAAGACATCATCTGTTGAACGGCCTCTCCTTAATTAGCTTCGGGTGAAAGCATGATGAAGATCAGAGTGTCATTTCCTTTTGATCCCACAGGATAGTAGTTGCTTGTTGTCTTGTCTAACAGTTAAATTCTTACTAATATTCTAGTCTCTAGTTATTATGGGCTGTAAAACTCCCCCAGCTTCCTACAGTTGTTTTTCTGTCCCGTTGTTCACTGCTGGAACTGAACATTTTTTTTCAGCTTTCAAAATTGATAATTAGAACCCTGCAGAGACTATGTCAAATGCAGCTTGTCAGTTTAAAACAAAGAGAAAAAAAGAGGGGTGGGAACCTGACTACATGTGGATAATATAACAGTTTGAATGCGTATGCTGTTGTTCTGAAATAGTAGGTATCTTTTAAGGTTTTTTTTTATGAGTAATTTATTAGATAGAAAAATATAACGACTTGAATGACATCCAGGAAGTCATTGCAGTTGATTTGTAGTATCATTTTACAACATGGGAACCAAGTACATGACGATCAGTACAATGTTTAGCCTGGGTGTCCTCTGGTATTGATTGTTTAACTCCTCTGTTGTTCTCTCTGTTCCAAAAAGACCATCAAAGCCACTTCCCCTCTCGGGGATCCGAGGGTGACTTACAATCTGGAGGACGGTATGGTCCCAGAGACCAACATGCCCGTTCGCTTCTACCTGACCCCCAACCGAGAGGACGGCTCGGCCTCCATCCTGGTGGCCGAGCCGCTGGACTACGAGACCACCAGGAACTTCATCCTGCGGGTCCGAGCTCAGAACGTTGCTGCTGTACCGTTAGCTGCCTTCACCACAGTCTACGTCAACGTTACAGGTAAGACTCTTGGAAAGCTTCCTTTTTATTGAAAATGAAGTTATTTTGCTGGAGCGTGTTTTCAATTATCTGTTTCTACTCTGCATTTACATCAATGGACGATTGTCGTACAAGTACTGCTAAATTCAACCTCAAATAAAAGAAAAGAAATGATATAATGACGGTATTGTTTTAATTGAAAATATTTTAAGTCCCAAAGGGAAGGATAACATTACAATGTAAATGTGCAGTGTATAGGCCAATGAAGTAAACAACAAACCAGTGTTTGGTCTTGGACTTTTGGAGTTGTTTGGATTTTTATGAAGAGGGCATGAAATGATTTGACCTGGGAGGTGCGTCTACACTTGAAGGAGAAAAGGAGAGGTATTTGGCAACACCTCAGAATGTGAAATAATTCTTTTAAATCTGAATATGTGGCTACGTTTGCAATTCTCAGCATATTTTATTACAGAAAATAATTTCTCTCAAATAAAAGAGATGCTTAGAGTCCAGCATGAAAATATTTCAGATTCTCTGTTGCAGCAGAATGGGAGGAATGGAAGATTGGAAGAATTTTCTTTCCCAGCTGAATTCTTTCAAATAACTTTTAGTATAACAAGAGTTATATTTGCTTTTATGAATACTTTCTGGGATAGTTTGCACTATTGCTTGCCTCCTATATCCTTCAATTTTGCCTATTTAATTAAAGAAAATGCATTTGGCACAGACATAACCAATCCTTTACTCTGGCAGCCAATTCAAGAATCGGCAATTCTCATAAATGAATGAATAAAGGAATTACTAGGACTACAGAGAAGCTCTAGCCCTCAGTATCTGGGGTCATTTGGGGTTTTGGGGTTTTTCAACTTCTGTCCCAGGCGACCCGGCCAGGAGTGATGGGGTTGCATCCAAGTAGCAGTAGCCCACTCCTTGCTCCTCCATGATCCACAGCCTTCTTGAGTTCTTTTTTGCAGCTTCTGCAGCCTTATTGATGGCTTTCCTTTCGCGGGCTCCAGTGATGCCTGGGCTCCTGTAGGCTTTGCAGTGATCTGCCTGAAAAGCCCCTGCCCTCCACTTCTATGGGCATACGCCATGCTTGCCACCCCTGACCACAGCAATCTTCCATCAGCTCTGCATATTTTCTCCATGTACTGGCCTCCTCCAACCTCTCCTCCCCGGGCACTGCTAGCTCCATCATGGCCCCCCGTTTTAATGCTCCGGAGAACAAGACGATGTCTGATCGGAGGCTTGTGTTTATGATTGATTGTGGACGCGGTCTCCCCAGATCCAGCCTCATCTGCCAGTCATGTGCAGTTCCTAGAAGGACTGGCAGAGGTTTTGTCTGGGAATTGGAGCATTCTCCTGCTCCGATGAATAATATCTAGCGTTTTGTTGTTCTGAGGTGCTTGCTGTGTTTTATAGCAGTGCATGTGGTCTCAGCAGCCACCTTCAGCACTTTGTATACTTTGTATGTAATATTTGTATTCCCCGATTTCAATTTTTCTTTGCCGTTCATTTATTTTGGCTTGTTTCCTTCTTCCTCTCACCTTTAATATCTTTCCCTTGTTGATTATGAACTATGGTCATTTTTTATGTGAATTTCCGATAGTTGTAGTTATAGAGTCTTTGAAAACCTGTGAAGCTCATGAGGAAGCACTTCCTCGGTCTAGTTGTTTGTGTCCTCCTGGAGCAGTGCTACTTACCTGTGGTTTGTGTATCTCCAGGTTCAATGTCCTACTACTCACAGGTCCGTTTTGGTCCGTTTATATTAAGTAACTGAAAATCAATCTTTGGTGTAGGAAGATAATAGCGAAGGAATTGTGGGAATTGCTGATTAATGTACGAGCAAGTGGGGACTCGAGAGATTTACTACGACTGCCACGTACTTCGTGAACGTGCTATTGAGCAGCGTTACATGTTTTCATCACAACACAGACTGCAGCTCTCGGTGCTATAAGATTAGTGTCACAGCAGAGAAGAATTTTCTCGTAGCACATGGGACGTAAACAATATATTGCAATGTACAACACTTGTTGTAAAGTTTTTTTTATGGTTTCTCTTTGATCAAAACTGTATAAAGATATTTGCGCAGAGTAGCCCTTTGCACATCATTTGAACTTCACTTATTAGATTTCTGAAGTAGCGCCGTTACTTTATCACATGCTATTGGGGGAATAGAAGAATTAATTTCCAAGATAAAAGCAAGAACATTTTGGATTTAATGATCGCTTGATTCATAGACAGTGAAATGCTTGATATGAATGCCTCATGGAAATAAGAAAACAAAATCTTTGAAGCTGTTCTTGCAAAATGCAAGCATCTGTAGACAGAAAGAAATTGAATACATTTGACTTGCATAAGAGGCAAGCTGGCAAAATGTTGGTCTCTCAAATAATTCAAAGTCATTGTATTTCCACAGCGATATTTTGGTGGCACTTATCCAAAACAGAAGACAAAACGAGACGAAACAAAAGCTTAGGACAGAATAATACAATACAATATAGAAACAATAAACAAAAGGTTAAAAAGTAGACTAAATAAAACAAAGTAAAAAAAGTGAAGAATGTAAAGTATAAAGTAAATAAAAGTATCATAGTGAGTAAAGTATCAGGAAGCTGACAGCTCTGGGGGAAAAGATTGTTGCTTAGCCTGTTGAGCCTTGTTTTGATAATCCTGTACCCCTTCCCTGATTGCGATGGTACAAACAGAGAGTGTCTAGGGTGGCTGCTGTCTCTGCAGATGGGTCACGCTCTTCTCTGCATGCGCTCAGCGTACACAGAGTCCAACAAACCCTCTGCGCCGCCTTCACCACCCGGGACAGATCTCTCCTCTCCTCTGCTGTGCAGTAGCTGTACTACACTGTGCAGCCCTGGCAGAGGATGCTCTCTATAGTGCTCCTGTAGAGCAGTCGAGGAGCCAGACCTGAATCAGCTTCCTCAGGAAGAACATCCTATCTGGGCCTTTTTCCACGAGTTAGAAGGTGTTAGGTGCCCATGTCACATCCTTGGAGATGTGCGTGACAGACTCCGCCTGTTCCATCTCCTCTCCCCTGATGTGGAGTGTGAGTTGTGTTGCTCTCGTGGTCATTCTGAAATCTAGTCTAGATTTCCTCTTTTGTTTTGATGGTGTTAAGGACCAGGTCATTGTGTGAACACCACTCCTCCAGGTGTTGGGCCTCCAGGCTGCATCAAGGCTCATTGTTGTCATTAATGAGGCCTATCGCCGTAGTGTTGTCTGCAAATTTCTCTATGGTGTTGGAGGAGTGAATGGGGGCACAGTCCTGTTTTGAAGAGTGTGAAGAGGGATTGGACTGAGAAAAACAGCCCTGTGATATGCTTGTGCTCAGGATTATCAGATGTCAGGTTATCAGGGGCCTGTTGGTCAGGAAGTCCATGATCTATGAACAGAGTGTGAATGAGCGTCCAAGCTTTGAGAATATCTGGACCAGTTTATGGGGATCACAGTGTTCAATGCACTGCCAAAGTCCAAGAAGCGCATCCTGCCGTATGTGTTTGGCTGCTCCAGGTGCGTCAGGGCTGTGTGAAGTGCGTTGGAAACAGGATCCTCTGTAGATCTATTGGCCCGGTAAGCAAACAGATGTTCGGCGAGGTCTGCTGGGGTACTGTCTTTGATTTGTGCTAACAGAATCATCTTAAAGCACTTCATTATGCCAGAGGTGTGGGCAACTGGCCGGCAGTCATTGAATGTTGTGACAGCAGTCGGGGGTTGTGGCTTGCTGTAGGGAGAGGTTGAGGTGGTGGTGAACACCCCAGCCAGCTGATCATCGCAGGACTTCAATAGGTGGTCTGTCCCCCCATCCGATCCAGCTTCTTTTGTGCTGTTGATCCTTCTCAGGGTGGATCTCACCTGGTGCTGATGAAGGGTGTTGGCGTCCTCTTGGCCGGCAGGGCTCTTCCCTGCCACTTTTCAAAACGAGCAAAGAGGAAGTTCAGTGCCATGCTGCAGGGGTCGTTGCTCTCAAAGTGTCCCTCCATGGGTTGTCTGTAGTTATCTTTGGCTTCTTTGATGCCCTTTGCCGAGTTCTTTCGGGCTGTGCTGTAGTCCATCTGGTTTCCTGGCTTGTAGGCGGTGTCCCTGGCTTTCAACAGTGCCCGTACTGATCCATTAAACAAGGGTTTCTGGTTTGGGAACCCTTCGGTGGTTCGGTGGCCATTGCTACCTCTGTGCACAACTTAAGCAGCCTTGTATACAGGTGAGATCCCACAGCGAACACATCCCAGTCCGTCACCTCAAAACGGTGCTGCAGAGATGCAGTGGCCTCCCCACTCCATAACTGTACAGTCTTCTTGGTGGGTCTCCTGCTGCATCCTTCTGGTCTGTGGGATGGCGTCCTTAGTAGGGAGAGGTTATCTGATCCGGCTGCGGGGCTGCTGCAGCTTTGTAGGCTCCCATGATGTCTGTATACACCTGGTCCAGAATGTTGCTGTCTCTTGTGGGGAGGTTTATATGTTTGTGGCTTGGGCGGTGCTGTTTTGAGCTCAACGTTATCAAAGTCCCCTGCCATGATGATTACTCCCTCTGGATGGACATGTAGCTGGCTGCTCATGAAGCTACTGTAAGCAGCTCCTCCAGGGCTAGTTTAGCATTAGCGTGGGGTGGGATGTAAACAGCTAGGATTTGGACAACAGAAAACCCCCTGGGCAAGTGAAATGGCCTGCAGTGGAATCACTGCCAAGTGCTCCAGTCTGGTGAGTCCCAGTCATGTCCACAGCTGTACACCAGTCCTTGTTTTTGTAGACACCCATGCCAACACCTCTCTTCTTACCAGAGCATGCAGTCCTGTCTGCCCGGTAAACAGCGCAGCATTTGCTTCGTATAAAAAAAAAAGTACACAACAAATCGAACAAAAAATATAAAAAGACGAGGAGTGCTGAGCTAACGCTTGTGTTCCCGCCCCCATCTAGCTTCGCAATGAGTTACTAGTTTATCTTAATGGCAAAGAATACGTTCTTTGGGACCTTGTCCTCTGGACATTTGAATCAGAAAGACTGTTTTTCAAAAGGAGGTTTGGTAAATACATCTTTTCAGGAGGAGAATCTTCTGTAAAATGATTGCGGTATCATATCACAGAGGTTGATAAAAATGCTGAAGTGCTATTATGTCTGAAACCCAAACTGAACTGGAGGTTGAACCCCTCAGTAAAAAAATGATCCATAAATTCATAAATTATCGATAAATAATGATCCACTAACAAATGCACCAACGCAGCTAAAACAGAAGATAAGGTGTCAAGTCAAAGCTCAGATTATAATGAATTCTCACTTCTGCCTCCTCTTTTAGCTCGGCCCTCCCTCCTTATCCGTCTTCATAAGAAAGCTTTTTGACATCTCCAGAGGCAGTAAGACTGAGGAAGGGAGGGAAGTCTGTGATAGATTTGAGACCCTTTTTTCTTTTATTCATGTTCAGATGGCTGAGAAGGGGAACAAGCCACATGCAACAACATTATGTTTAATCTTTTGCAGTGTTGAACTGATTTTTGAAGTATCTTTAGACATAAAATGTGACTTTCGGTACTCTTGAAATCATTTTTTCTTATTTAATTTTCTCCAGTTCTACCCTGTTTATCTCTATTTTCTGTCTGTTGCCAAAATGCCTAATTATTGCTTTGATTTTCATCATGATGCTAACAGAGCTTGGGAAAAATAAATAAATAAATAAAAGCTGCATTTTACAGTAATGAATCACATGTGGGGATCAACTTTGGATGTTTGATAAGGGGATCTCGGTCTTATTTTCCAGTGCGAGTATGGCATTACCCAAATTTAGCTTTCTACCCACTGTTAACTCTTAAACACAAGCTAAACTTCCATGAAACGTGGGTGACCATGTCTTCTTCAAATGGCGGATGTAAACATCAAACATCAGCCGCTGCCGGTCCGCCCGTCTACCTTTTTCCCAGTCTGCGTTATTCCTGCCCCTGTGTTTTCTTCCCAGTTTGTTTTCTTGCTTCTTCAGCAGTGGCGGTTTGGTTGTCATTGGATCCTACCTTGCTGCACTATGCGTAAACCTTAGAAAAACTTCCTGTTTAGCACCTCACAGTGCTAAACCGAGCTACCTTGGATACCAGTGATGCACCCAAAGACAAATATTACAGTTGGGATTGTTCTGGATCGCTTAATTGTGTTAAATGTCTACACAGTGTGAAACGTTACGAATTAATCTTCACTGCTCTTTAGTCATTGATACTTTAGTGCAAGAGTATAAATTTGGAAAGTTAAAAGTGTTTTTTTTTTTTTCTTTTCTCTTAGCATTTATTTTTCATTTTGCCAAGACATACACTTGCACATTTCTGATTAGTTGGTTGAGTACCTTGCAGGGAGGCAAAGATATTTTTCTTTAACGCTTCTCTACCATGTTCAAGGAACACTGTCTTTTTTTTTTAATTTCTAGATGTAAATGACAACGTCCCGTTTTTCACCTCTTCCATCTACGAGGCCTCCGTCACTGAAGGAGCCGAAACAGGAACTTTGGTTTTCCAAGTTTCAGCCAATGACCTCGACTTGGGTCCTAACGGCAAGGTGAGAAGAAATGAACGCATTCACACACTGTAAATAAGGTGATGTGGATCCTACACTGTTGTCTGATTCAAATAACGTCTTATTTCTGCTGGAATACCTTTTACTTTATCATTTTCAGTGGTTTTGTTCCTTGCTGTGTAAATTTGCAGTCATTAACTTTCTTTCAGCATTTAAATTTTTATTCTTTTCCAGATTTCCTACTCCCTCCTGGAGGATCGCAGTGGGGACCATCAGTATTTCCGTATCGACCCAGAGCTGGGGTTCATCTACACACAGGCTGTGTTTGATAGGGAGACCAAAAGCTCATACCTCTTGGAAGTTCAGTCTGTCGATGGCTGGGAGTCGGCACGGCCCGGGAAATATGGCCAGCCCAACTCAGGTAACCAAGACCAGCTCATTTCACCGCTCATCCTCAAACTGGGCGGATGTGGAAGCTCTGGCTGTCTTCATTAACCAGGTTGTCCAATATAACGTCATGATGCCTTGCAGTCGCTGGACTAATTTACTTTAAATGTATTTTTTGCCAGCAATTAAGAGTAATTGCATCACAGATTTTGTTGCGTGCATACGTAAATAGAGGCTAGATACTTGATATAATGTTGAATGAATGTTGTGACTTATCGTGTACTTTATGGTTGTTTCAGAGTAGCATGAGTCTAGAAGACCTTACAATTTATATGGATGTGTTGAGAAATTTAAAAGCGTTCTGCAGATGTTAGTATAAATCCAGATTGCATGGCTCTTCTGTATGTTTGATTTCAGGGTTTAAAGCAAAAGTAGCAATAGTGAGAATCATTGCTTGGAACTAGTGAGTTGTAGTTCCAATTTTACACATCAAGGGACAGTGGCAGCTCGTTTCAGAGCTCGGGGCCGGTTACTGCAGAGGCCCGGTCACCCCTGCCCTTTAGCCTGGAGGGAGGAACTATTAGAGGGAGTTGGTCAGCTGACCGAGGAGCCCTAAGGTGTAGGAGCAGATAAAAGACCTGACATGTAAGAAGGTGCAAGACCAAAGGCATGTATAACTTTCTCAAAGTTTGGTATTTTTGTGTTATATGTTCACATAATGATACTTAAGATGCCTTCCATCTTATGTGGTTCATGTAGTTGCTGAAAAAGAGGACAAAGCAAGGGGTTGGGGGGGGGGCAGCGGACAGCTGCTCTGAATACTTTGTTAAGGCTTCATTGAAGACAGCAATAATCTGTTTTCTTCTCTCTCTTTCCTTCCCACATCTGTTCATATGGCTCCGCTGAAGGACTAAAGGCCATCTTTCTCTTTCAGTCTGTCACTCTTGCAGCCCCCCCATCCACATCTCTTGGTTTCTCTCTCATTTGCTGCCAGATGAAATGCATACATGCCCTGGTAGAATGGTGAGAGGATGAAGAAAGGAACAGATGTTAGAACAGATGGGTGGATGGAGAGAGGTGTAAGCAAAACAGTCCAGAATATACATCTAAATATCCCCCCCAAAAAAAGAAAAAAGAAAAGTTAGAAAATTGTATTAATTGAAATAAGTGACAGAATGTTATCATGTAGTTATTTATTTATGTATTTTGTTGTACATTCGGATTCTAATGTCCCAGTTTATGGGTCGCAGCTTGGAGTGCTCTAGTTACCACAGGCAGCACTATTGCCTTCACTTTCCAAATCTTCTCATGGTCTGTTAGCCATCGCGAGCTTGTCATCCTGGATAGTGGCTTTGACAATCCTTCATTCCTCCTTCCAATTAGTGAAAGGTGTCATGTGAAATAGTGAATGCTCCTCCCGTGGTAAGGTTAGTATACAAGAAAGGTCTTTCACTAATGACAATGCATTTGTTTTTTCTGAGTTACGGACTTGGATTTACAGTATAATGTTCCTCTTACCTGTCAGCAGAAAGCTGTGGCTTTAGATGTATTGATGAGGACGAGAAGATAAGGAGTGGCAAAGAAAAGAAGGATCTGTTCCATGATATGCTCAAAGAAAGGAGTTGGGAGAATTTAGACTTGTCCAGGCACCGCAAGCTGTGATGAGAGGCAGGCTGTTGTGAAGAGTAGCATCGCCTCACACAACAGGGATGAGCTGCAGGTAGCCGATCACTCCAAAAGAGCATTATGCTGTGATAATTCAGAGAAATACAGTTCTACCACCAAAAGCCCACAGTAATGGAGATGTCTTTCCATGCCAAATATTACCCCTTTATGTCACAAATGAGCCATGTTTAGACTCTGCATAATGTCTCTGGTGTTTAGTCTCTTTAAATCGCCTGCAATGTGGTTCTGGAGTAATTTATGTGTTTTAAGTGTTTTCGCCAGTATATTTTATAGGTAAACTCAATTTACGTCTTCAAATATAGAGCCTCATCTATGAAATCCTTGTTAATCTGTTAGTGGATTTGACCACAAATAATCTACTTAATAAAGATGTATTCCACATTCACAGTGGCCACATAAAAAATCTGATTTAGTTGTAAGAACATGTGCATTTTTTGATTTGGTTCTATTGCAAGCTGGATCGTGCCTGTTACTCAGTAATTAGCATACATTTCAGCCCTATTCAAAAAGAAGTACAGATACAGTAATTTAACCGAGGACCGCTGTGTAAGGAGGCGTAACGGTGTATCCTTGACCTGCATGCCTGTCGACCTGTGGGCATGGTGTAAAAAAACTATGGAGAGAATTTAAAAATAACAATATAACATGCCAGCAGAGGTAATTATAAGTGACGTGCATTGTAACTGGAGGACGAAGATAAAAAAATGTAATTAGCTTTGTTGGTATGATGTGACAGGGATGCGAGAGACACGGGCCTGCAAGGAGGTGACTAACGTAGACATTTAATGCCATGTCTTATGTCCAACAAATCATTCAAGAGGAAGGGAAATGTTTTGATATGATGTTGGATACAAAAATAAAATAAAGTGCACTAGAGAAACCACTTCATCAGAAAAGAATATGGATGGGGACATGCATGACTCTGCAGTCGTCAGCAGCAAGCTTCAGTACTCCCAATGGCCATTATTTATATAACTGTTATATTTCCTGTATGGTTTTGTCAGAGCACCACTCCGGTAGGCTGCAGGTTGCTGCAGTTAGTCCATGGTTCAACTCTCAGCTGGATCAGCTTGCTTGTCTCTGTTTTCTGTTTATTTTTTGCTTTGACTTCTTGCTAAACTCCAGGCCTGGAATTGTTTTATTGATATATTTTAGTTTTTCCTCTATATTAATGTTTCAGTATATATTTTTATTCTATTTAAGTATTGATCTTGTATTGGTTTTTAATGTTTTGAAGCATTTTGGTCAACTTGGGTCAACTTCATAGATGGATCGCCCCAACCTGACAAACAGATCCATGGTAAAAAGGGCAAAGGTGGATTCCCAACTATTTATTTGGCAATGAGAAATCCAGACAAGTGTTGATTTATTCATCCGTCTTCTTGACTACGCACAAAACTCCAGAAGACACGGGTGGAAGCCTCTGCAATTGGGTTGTGTATCGGGCAGGGTGGTTAGCAGCGCAGGACGACCACAGGGGACTGTATTCTCACTATTACTATCAACTCTATACACATCAGACTTTTAGTGCCAGTCTGAGTCCTTTCATTGCAGGCGTACTCAAATTACTCAGCAGCTGTACTGTAGTCTGCATCGCCGAGGGCAGGAGTCTGAGAACAGACAACTGGTGGACGTGTTGTGGTGTGGGAAGAATCATCTCATCTTGAATGTGAAGAAAACATTTTAAATTACTAAGGAGGAGCAGAAATAAGTCAGACACTATGTCCACAATAAGGGATCAAGTGGAGGTGGTGGAGGAGTATAAATAGCGTGATGTTCACGTGGACAGCAGACTGGACTGGAAATACAACACTGAGGCTGTTTACAAAAAGGGAAAGACCAGATTGTGTGTGTTGATGAAATTTCGGTCCTTCAGTGTTTGTGTTAAGATGTTGCATATCTTGTTTAGATCTGTGGTCGAGGTTGCTCTCTAGTCTGCAGTCATTTTTTGGGGGATAGCATTATCAGAGAGTGACTGCAAACAAAAAAAACAACAACATACTTGAACATACTTGAACAAAGGCTGGCCCTGGTCTGAGCTGATTAGGCAACGATGGATGCTTCAGAAAAATAAAAAACTTAACAGACAACCCAGAGCATCCTCTTCACAACACAGTGATTCATCACTGCGTCTTCAGTCAGAGGCTTCTTCTGATCCACTGCGACACAGACGGCTACAGGAGATCCTCTCTGCCCACGGCCATGTCCGCTTACAAGGACTCTGAAGAATTGTAAATAGGGACAGGTACCGCAACCTTTGATTTCCCTTCAGGGATGAATAAGGTACAACTGTGATGCACTGGACAGATTACCATGGCCTATAATTGGAAAAAGCGGATATAAATAATGGATGAATTGAACTGAAGCGGAACCACGTGGCTGGAATAGTGTGCAGGAACATCGGCGCCAAGAACAATGTGGAAGATCCAATATCAAGGCATGGGATGCCTCTGAGAGCGGTAGAGAATGTGGAAAATGTGAAGGAAATAAAGAGAGGATTACACTTTTGAAAATGGAGTGGACCATTTTGCAGATTGAACAGACCAAAGGCAGCAGAATGTTGTCCTGCTGTCAAAAACTATAATCAATTTCACTGTCAGAAAATCACAACTCAAAAGGATGAATATGGAGTGCACTTATGTGCATTGTAGTTGATTAGCAATCTGCTGCATCTTCTTGTGCACCTTCTCCCGTCATTGTCTTCCCTTCTCTCTGACAGGTTCTGAATATGTGTTACCGTGGAGCATTTCCATCTTGTTTTGTTGTATCTCCAAGGACCCCATTAGTTTGCATTCTATACTATATACCAACGCTCCCACCCTGCCTTAAATAATTGATCTAATCTTGAAACTATACTGCAAGGTCTGCTTGTTTTGATATATATATCAAAGGAAGCATATATGTTGGGTTGCACTGATAGACCGGGCCTCATGCTGATACCCTGAGGGATCCTTTACCCTCACCTGTGGATGCTGAAGAGAAAAAGACTGGGGAAAAGAAATAAGGGCACATTTTCTGTTAAGTAGACTGAAGTAATGGAAAAAAGGTAGAAAATCATAAACTGAAGATATTTGTGTCTGTATTTTTTTTGAGGAAAAGTAAACTTCCAAATACGGGCGTATGTGAATGTGACAAAAACAAAAACAGATGTTGGTGTTGACAGAATAAACGCAACCCCATATTTTGCCTTTTTTTTTTTCTTTCAGACACAGCATATGTTCGTGTTTTTATCAGCGACGTGAACGATAACAAGCCGGTTTTTATGCAGACATCATATGAAGTTGATGTGGATGAGGACGCTGACGTAGGCTTTGCCATTCTCACAGTCAGTGCCAATGATGGTGACGAAGGTGGGTGGCATGACTAAAGGAATCTGAATATGTGTTACTTGAAATCTGGTGATGTACAGAGAGAATGGACATGAATCTGGCATTGATGGTGCGGCGTGTGCTGCATCTCCATTAAATCCAAAATTCAAATGCATTTGTTCAAGCAAATTGTCCAAATTGGTTAATTTTTGCTTCATCTCCGGTGCTTTTGTCTCATATCCTTTTACTTTGAGGGAAAGACTAAAATATGTTATGTAACAAAATAAATAATTCAAATGAAATAACTTTAATGTGAATGTTTGAATAAGTCACTTTTAAAAAAAGCCATTAATTATACTCTATTCAATGTAAATCACAAAAGAAGCTTGAATGTCTCACAATCTATATTCTGTGATGATTTGGGGCTTGAAAAATATTTCTCACTTCAGTCAAGGATTTCTCTATTCAGAGAAAAACAACTTCTGAATGCACCTCATACATATCCTTGGAGTCCATTGTTTTCTAACTTATTTTAGTTTTTTTTTATTTTGAATCACCCAAATGTTTGATCAAATACACATTGCCAGCAAGTTGAAAACTATAAAGATAATCTGTTTCATTCAATGCAACAAAACTAAGTTGTGCATGAAACAAAGGTGATTGAAAGGTGTATTTTTTCCTGTACAGTTGTTTAATAACTGCCTGAGTTTTTCTTTGAATAATGAAAACAGCCTAAATAATGCACATCTCTTTAAGTATGGTGGTGGTAATGGAAAATACGTTCTTATTAATTTGTATGAATTAAATACAGTATTGAGTGAATTTATTTATACTCCACTTCAAATTGCCTTTTCCAATTGAATACAAAAGGTAAATGGGGAAAGGATCAAGTACTTGCAGACGTGCCTAGAGATCCTTTCAACACTCAATTGGTAGAAAATACTCCACTGTTCAAAGTGCAGTAAGATGTTTACTTTATGCTGTTTTCGTACCCAGGGAGACAAACAAATGTCAAAATTGGTACATTGGGGGAAAAACATTAATTTTCATCTTAATTTGTTTAGTTTTGCTACTATAATTCTCCCTGTACTATTTGTATTTTGCTTTTGGGTTTCAGCAGTTTTCAAAATACTTAAGGGATTCATTCAAATACTGTAGGGAGAAAACTAGAATAAGAGTGAAAAGGAGTGATGCAATCGTATGTATTCCCTAATGTCTCATTTAAAACGAAAACAGACAGACCGTACAAAACGATTTGGTTTAGAGCATTCTCCCTGCTCTTTCCTTGACTTTCATCTCACTAATAAGCTGTGAATCTCATCTCTTCTTCAGAGCTTTTTTCCTTTTCCTTTCATTTTAACATTAGGGGTGGCGGATGCAGTGGTGATTGAGATGCAAGCCCTGGCTTTCCTAGTAATTGCATTGCAGAAATATTTTGTTGGTAATAGCTTATTAAAAATGCTTAGCTTATACAAAAATTAATGAATAAAAAAAATTATAAAGCAAGTTTGGGAGAAAGCTTGTAATTTAAAATAAAATTAAAAAAATGTCTTTATTCAATCACAATGTGCTTGTCATTCTGTTGTCAGAGCGCATTTCTAAAAACATATTCAGGGACAGGTTAAACACATTTTTGCCATTGCCTTTTTAGATACTCTATTATTTAATTCTGACTTCAGTGAACATTAAAGTCATGAAATGTGTTTCATATTTTACCAAAGAACTCCTCTTACAAAATTAAGAGATGGCACTGAGAGCAGCAACCATTATTTTAAATTATATTTTTCAGCTTTTAATTACTAAAAAGGCACATAGCTCAAGTTTAGTTTTTTATAAAATAAAAAAATATATATTTTGGATCCATTTAAACCATCTTCTGTTTTTTATTTATATATACAGTATGTGTGCACTACTAAGCTTTCTTTTATGTTTTGTATTTTGTCATTGACAGGATACAGCAACATATATGTATATACTTCGCTGAAACTCGAAGAAGATGGGTCTTAGATTTCATTTTATTAACATGCATTGTGATTTTTCTCGACAATCAGATGTAATTCAGTCTCTGATGATACAGTACATCTTCAGCTCTATTAGGCTGATGTGATCTGCCTCAGATGGATGGTTTGAGACAGGCAGCACTGTAGCTCCAGTCCGTGGCTAAAAAAGCTTTCATGGTTCATTTCTGGTACAGATATATGATATGAGCCCTTCGCCCCCAAAATGATTCAATTACTTTTTTCCTGCTTTTGGGGAAAGTTCATTTTTACAAATTATAATTCTTCATTCGCCTCCATCTCTCTCTGCAGGTGGCAATGCCAAATTGCGGTACCAGATCACATCAGGAAACACGGGAGGTGTGTTTGATGTGGAACCAGAGGTGGGCACAATCTTCATCGCCCAGCCACTGGACTATGAACAGAACAAAAGGTAGGGGGGCAGTTCAAGGGGGGAACCTGCTATTCTAATAGGAATCCATTATCATATGTTATTATATCCCCCTTAGCTTTACACTTCACTTATACCACAACAGATTATATGATGAAGAATTCTTTTGAGTGCCTCGCTTACGGACTTTTGGTCCGTACTCCCAACTCATCACAATACTCAAGTTGCACAGCAGCCATCTATTTGTGTGTCATTGTTGCGTGACATGTTACATTGGTAACCCAGTAAATGGAAAAGAAGAAGGCTGTCTGATATCCCCTTTTTGAGTTGTACAATTGCATTTTTCTAATAATAACCATACATTTTTAGTGCCTACATCTAATCAATGACTAAAAAAAGGTAAAACTTGGAATGACAAAAGCACAATAATATTTCAAATTGAGTCACGTGATTCATATTCTGGTCTTGTGTCTGAAAGTCCTGTTACGTATTTGTCCCACCCCTCCAACCACTAAATAAGTGCTTTCTTTAATGTTAAAAGTGAGCCCATACAGACAAATGTTAGATTACTACCCCGTGTGTTAAGTATGTGAAGATGTCTGGGAATGCCCTGACGAAACCAAACTGTCCCTCAGGTACAAGCTTCATGTCCTGGCCTCCGATGGGAAGTGGGAGGACTACACTTCAGTGGCGGTGAACGTGGTTAACAAGAACGACGAGGCCCCGGTGTTCACTGTAAACGAGTACTACGGCAGCGTGACAGAAGAGCTGGACGGCTCCCCCGTGTTTGTCTTACAGGTACAATGCAGCTGCATGATAAAGCATGTCATATGGCATTGCAATTCGTTGTTTAGTTGGTGATGTTTATGTAAATCAGTTGCAACTCACTACGATCTAAATTAAATACAAACTCATCCTTGTGAAAATTGTACAAACAAAGTCTTAGCTGACTTTTTTCTTTAAAAAAAAGTGATCTGAACAGACAGTGTTGTCAGGCTGATAATGCAGAAGATTTTCTTGTTTTCATAGAACCCATTTATTAAACATTTGTGGCGCGCTAGGAAGTAACTCCTTAGAGTAAACAGATGGTCGAACCTCCTCTGGATCATTGACTCCAAGCAAGCGCTCTTTGCCTTTGTCTTTGTGTTGATCAGAACAGCTCTCACGACTTCTCTTAACAGCATCTCTGTGAGGTTAAGGTCTACACTCCTACTGGGCCTTCAAGTCAAAAGTTCAAGTCACGGAAGGCTGCTATGAATTGAAGGCTCTTTTAATAATAAGAGTTGTCTCATAGACTGTGTTTTTGGGTCATTTAGAAGCATCTCCCAGATGCAGTAGTTTGTTCTGCTCTGTTAAAAATACACATCAAGTTTATTTGTTTGGCGGTTAAGCCGTGTTAGTTTACACTCGGCAGATCACGCTAACAGGGAGTCAGACAGAAGAATGGCATAGAGAATCCAGGGGATTTTCAAAATAAAACACCACGAGCCTGCTCCGATAAATATAAAGACATTAAGTTAACCTGTCAAGTCTGTAGGTAGATAATTCAAAGAGTTTCACAAGAGAATTGGACCTCTGATGAGGAGAGGTTCGGTTTACGAGTTGAAATGCTAATTTAATCTGACACCATTTTTCACATGCATATTTCTAGAAAGAAAAAAGGGATGATAAACAAGTAGAAATGAGCAGACCGCCACACGATTCTTACGTGATCCGAAAGCCTCCGGGTAAACTCCTAATCTCATGAATCCAGCCAAGGAGACCTGATGACGGAGTTAAGCTGCAGCAAACCCAGCTCACGGTGCTCCCAGTCCCTGTGGGACTGATGGATAAGTCATGCTTAGGGTTGTTTCCCTGCTGCATCACACAACAACCCTGGTGTTTTCTGAATATAAAAGCATGAAACCAGGCCCCGAGATAACAAAACAAGCCCAAATCATGATAAACCATACGCAATTTGGTTTAAAAGTTGGAATCCTGGTTGGATATTGGTAAATTTGGCCTTATTGCATCATATAGCCTTGAGTATTCTTTGTGAACTATTCAGCTTTTATTTCATCAGTTCACAAAATATTATATTTATTGGATGATCTAGGATGTCTACGGCAATTTCAAGCATGCATTTTTTTTATTTTTTCCTTTGGAGAACAGCAGCTTCCTTGTGATTTTGCCATGGGTACCCTGCCTGTGGAATGGCTTCTGTATGGTAGAACCATGAAGAGAGATAATGGGCCATTCCAGTGACGTCTTAAAGCTTTCAGCTACAACTTGAGACACCTCGTCTACCTCTTTGAGGACGTCATTGGCAGGATCTTGGCTGGATTCCCACTTCTAAATAGAGGAACGACAGTCTTCATTTCTCTCCATTTACGGACAATTTGCCAAAGTGTGGATTGATCGATGCCCAAACACTTGAGATTCTTCTGAAACCCTTGTCAGCTATAACCCCTTGTGGTCCTTTTTTTTTTAACATACACTAACATGTAAGAACCCCTGCTGATAAGCATCCATTCAGGGCAAAATGCTTTTTTTCTGAAAGGCTTTGACAGTCTCGAATAAAACCCACTCAGTTTAAATGGATAGATGTGGTTCAATATTTGACTGGTATTGTATGTAAGAACCCTTTTCTTGCTCCTTAAAAAGAACTCAAACATTTCTTCCAAACATCCCGCTGCAGTAAAATCAATTAGTTAAAATATGTTTTCCCTGTCCAGGGTGATTTTGCTTCTGATTTATTGAGAATGATTGTGGAGGAGCAGACAAAATAATAGAGGCAGTTGAGGTGAGAGTTAGAGATGAAAAGATTGAATTTATCCAGATTCACCTGTAAATAGTTCATAACTACACTGAGCAGGTAGTAATTGCTTCCAGGCAAGATGTCAGTCTGAATTAGTGGTATATTAGCAATGAAATGCTGTGCCTTTGACATTTCAGGTGACGGCATCTGACCCGGATAAGGATGCGGACCAGGAAGCGCTGCGATACTCTCTCCACGGTCAGGGGGCAGAAAGCGAATTCATCATTGATGAAGTCACGGGAAAGATCTACGCCCAGCAGACCTTGGATCGCGAAGAGCGCGCCGTTTGGCGCTTTGTGGTTCTGGCTACGGACGAGGGCGGCGAGGGTCTGACGGGCTTCACGGATGTCATCATCAATGTGTGGGACATCAACGACAACGCTCCGGTCTTCACCTGCTCTCTCAGCTGCCACGGAGAAGCAGCGGAGAACTCTGTGATGGGAACATCCGTTATGGAGATGACCGCGACGGACCTGGACGACTCTGCCGTGGGGCAGAACGCCGTGCTCTCGTACAGGATCGTGGGCACCTTGGATGCCACCCACACTGACGTGGGAGGAGTGCCTGCCTTCTCGGAGGTTTTCACCATCAACCCCGCCACGGGAACCATCACCGTCGGGATGGGGGGTCTGGACAGAGAGATGATCGAGTCCTACCTCCTAGTGGTGGAGGCCAGAGACGGGGGAGGCATGACGGGAACTGGAACTGCAACCATTAAGATCAAGGACATGAACGATCACGCTCCGAGATTCACCGATCATTCCTGCCAGGCCAGGATCTCTGAGAATGCAGAACCCAATACAGAGGTGGGTCTCGCTGCACGAGAGTCGCTTATTTCCCATGACATTTGTAAGAAAAAATATCTCATTTGGTTGTGGATGTTATATATTTTGCGTTATCAATGTATCCTGTTTAGAATTACCATGTAAGTGTGATCATACTAAAAATATATATTTTTCTAGGCAGTGCTATTACTAGTTTTACTCAAACTAGATGGCAGGAGAGGTGGAATGTGCCTGATCCTGAAATGGAACAACAGGGAATTTAAAAGCACAAGTCCCTACAGCTCTTAGCAGCGTTTTGTAGTTTTAATTTCAATTCCTCAATTTTATATCCAGGATCCAAATTCATCTTTTATATTAACTGTATGTTTGCAGTTATTTTATAAGCAGAAAAGAGAAACAAGACCAGTCCAGGATGTCCATGAGAACAGTGATTATAGCTTTACACAAGAGGGCTTTTATCAAGTAGCTAATCCATACTAATATTGCCAGGTATTTAGATACCAGTGTAGCTGTTTGACTGCTGGATTTTTTACTGGGTCATATTTTGCCGACGTGCTGCTTGTAGCAGCTTAATTTGATTGAGGTATCTGAAGGCCATCCATGACAAACTCTTTGGTTTCAGTAGCACAGCAGGCACTATGTATTCAGACAATGATCTTTTCTATCCCAGGATAAAAAAAAATAAATATAAAATGAATAAAGTCTGAAACAGAATATTTTAAACATCAGTGCTTCGTTACTATCGGAAAGGACATTGAAGGGGAACGATTACATTTCATGTCTAGAACCTGCTTCGTTCACCTGGTGCTACTCATTTGTCCGTAGGTTCTGGTACTCAGTGCAGAGGACCGCGACACCGGGGAAAACGCCCAGCTCACCTTCAGTGTCGTGGCCGGAGACCAGGAGCAGAAGTTTAACATGGTCAGTCACAAGCAGGAGCAGCGTGGCGTCTTGAGACTGAAGAAACGCCTGGACTTTGAACGACACAACGAGAAGAAGTTCAACCTCACACTGAAAGTATGTAGAAGATATTCAAATAACAAACAATCTATTTGTCTGATCTGCCTTTTTTTACTCCCTCTAATCAAGGTTAAGTAGTTTTGTTTGTTTTAGTTTGTTTTTAGTTAAATGGGAAATTAAGTAATGCAATTGAGTTGTTGGAAATACAACCCCATTTCTAAAATTGGTGGTAGGCCTGCATGGCATGGTGCAGTACAAGCAAAATAATGTTTCCATGTGGTTGTTCCAGCACATGCCAAACTGAAGCCAAACTCTCTTGATTTTGTCCTCAAGCTCTTACATTTCCCTTTTCTGCAATTCAGCCACAGGAACGTTGTTTTGACCCCTCTGTGTGAACTTTGATTTGATGTCATTGCAATGTTACACATTAGACTGGCTCAAGCTGTCAAATCACCGTCATTTTCAATTGCAGTGTCACTGTATTCCTCAGTGCTTTATTGAAGTTTGTATAGGTTAAAATTTTTTGTCAGTCATTTTTGAATGACTGGGATCAGGTGGAAATGATCGTGTCTATCCTTAAGATTCATTACAGTTTTTCAGGCGTAACTTTCAACCTCGATTGGCAGTTGTAGCCTGGGACCTGACATCAGTGTTGCCAACCTAGTTACTTTCTCACCATGTTTCGTGAGTTTTAACACCCCTTTAATGACTCTTTTTGTTTTCTTTAAAAGTAACAAATCTTACGATCGACTCAGACACGGACTAAGGAGCAAGACAAATGTGGCGGGAACATCCCTAGAATTTACTGTTAATTGGAAAGTGAAAAAGCTAATCCTCCGTTTGAATGCTGTGAGTGCAACTAACGTGACATTTTGGCTGGAGGTCATGGACCTATGAACTCCACCTAAAAGATGAATGATTCTACTCTGAGCTCTTGCTGTTATGCAACAGAACGCTGCCAGTCCGAGATTTTCCCGAAATAAAAACATCAATTGCAGAGTAATGCTACAATTATATTGCCTTTTATTTTTTTTTTGACTGTTTTATTTTCAGTTTTGCAATGTATACAAACATATACCAACAGTATATACATAATATAACCAAAAAAAAAGAAAACCCAAAAAAAGCAAAAAAAAAAAACAATCGGTGTGGAAAGTCAATACAAACAACTACATTAAGTACTTTGTGTAAGAGATGTATCGATATGGTCTAGAGATAAGGCTGCCAAATTTTCAAAAAGGTGTTATATAATTTTCTGAGACAATATGTGATTTTTTTCCAGAGGGATGCAATTATTCATCTCAAAAGACCATCTGTCGATAAATGAGGGGAATCAGATTTCCATGACACTGCAATGCACTTCTTGGCCACACACAGAGCAACTTCCATGAATTTGAGTTGTGCACTGTTTAGAGAACCACGAATACATGTAAAGTTCCCCAATAAACACAGTTCAGGGTCCAGTGGAAACTAACTCCTGTGATCCTGGTTAAAGTGCAGCAGATATCGGGCCAGAAAGGCCTCACTTTGGTTCAGTGCCAGGTACAATGCAGAAAGGAACCAACTTCAGTGTCACATCTGAAGCTCTGACAGGTCAGATTTGAATGAGTGTCATTTTTCTGGGGTAAGGTATAATTGATGTAGAATATTATCGTTAATCAGTCTATACCGGGCATTGATAGTCGTTGACAAGCTGTCTAGACATAAGTCTGCCCAGAACTGTTCATCAATTGTAACATTAAGATCCGTCTCCCACTCCATTCTAGACTTATGCAAACCTGGTTTTGGGCCCTCATTCATCAACAGGCGATAGATTTTAGAAATGGATTTATACGTGTTCCCCTCATAAAGAAATCTCTCAACATCATTCATGACAGGCAAAGTCACGTTGCGTCTTATTTTGATTATTTATAACAGGCAGACACAAATCCGTAATTGCTTATTTATTAGTCCTATTGTACCCTTCTATGGTTTGTGAGGCTTTGCTTGTGCGGTTCCTGCTCCAGGTGGAAGACCTGGATTTCTCAAGCCTCCTCCACTGTGTGGTGGAAGTGGAGGACTACAACGACCACGCTCCGGTCTTCATCCCACACTTCCTGTCGCTCGCCCCGCTACCGGAGGACGTCACCGTGGGAACCAGCGTGGCCCGTCTGGTGGCCAGTGACTTGGATTCAGGCCAGAACTGTGATGTCACCTACAGTTTATCAGAGGACTCAGATCCTGAGGGTTTGTTCACTATCGACCAGTCCGGTCTGCTCTCAGTGGCCAGGCCGCTGGATCGGGAGAAAACACCCCAGCATCATTTGGTCGTCATAGCAACAGATCACGGGGTTCCATCTCTGATGGGTAGCGCCACAGTCCAGCTGCCTCTGTTGGATGTTAATGATAATGGACCAGAATTTGAGGCGGCATACTCCCCGATAATCTTTGAGAACATGGCTGGACCACAGGTATGCTTGATTTGATGTCAAATATGACAATACTGTGTAAAATTATGTTTGTTGGGACGATAGCAAGTGACAAGCCTCCATCCTCTCCCTCCTTGTTTAGGTAGTAAGATTGAATCAAACGTCGACGCTCCTCCGAGCTGTGGACCGTGATTCTCCCGATAACGGACCACCCTTTCACTTCACCGTGCCCCTCGAGTATCGCCATAGCAACGACTTCTACCTTCAGGACAACCTAAACGGCACGGCGACACTAACAGCTCTGAGGATGTTCGATCGTGAGCGCCAGAAAGAGTTTCTCATTCCAGTTATCATGAGCGACAGTGGAAATCCAGCCAAAACGGTGACCAGCACCCTCACCGTGACAATCGGGGACCAAAATGATCATGAACACGTGGCGGGGGAAAAGCAGATTTTCATCAACAGTCACAGAGGTGAGAAAGTTACAGTCGCTTAAAAATATTTGAAAAATCTTTTGTATTTGAACAAAAACTGGTCATTCATTTATGCACATGTCTTTTAATGCAAAAGCAAAATAATTTCGGTCTGATAAGGCGCAACACCTTTATTCTTATTCTGTTGTAGAATAGCTTGTTTGTTTGAAGCCACATTTCCCAAGGTCCCAATTTTAGTCGAGCTTTAACTGTCAGTCAGACAGTTTCCCCTGTGATTGCAGAGGAGCATTCAGATGCAAAACAAGCCCGAACCACCATCGCTCGACCACCGTGGTTGACACCGTCTCAAGTGTTTGCTTTTGACCGAAGTGGCATATGTCATTGTCAAGAATCCTCCACTTTGGTTTCACCTTCTTAAGGACTTATTCCTGAGGTCTCAGGCGCTTGTTCTGATGCAGCTTTACGAATCCAAGCCCTGCTGCATTTTTGTTTTTCATCATTCTGATAAAAAAATCTTCAAATAACTTTTAATGATGAACTCCATTATCTGGAAACGGTCGTATAATCCTTCTCACATTGATGGACACAAACAATGGTTTTCGTCTAACAATAAATGAATGAATGATAAATGAAGACATTGTTATTATGTTTTGTATTGTTGTATGTATGTACCTGGTAAGATACTGTTTTGCAATAGGTCATTATAATAATTGTTAGATGATGTAATCAACACAAATACAAGTGGGTGTAAATATGATAGTTAGCCACATCCAGCCCTTTAATAAAGTCACGTCTGCCTTATCCCAGCATGCCCAGAGTCACAGAAGCAAGGCATTGAACAATTCAACGTACACGTAGTCACATGGAAATCAAAAAGAGCTTCACAAACATTATTTATATGTTTTGTAGTCATAACTTAGTCTTAGTCCGTGATTATTTTAAATCAGTTATTGGAAATATGTTAATTTTACAAGTAGAAGAATTGTGTTTCTCCTGTTTTTTAAACAGATAAACAATCTTTTCTTTTCCACTGACAGATTCAATTAAGCAGTGAAACACTATGTGTGACCCCTTGCTGTTTCACTGTGTATAACTTATTTTGGCAAAGAAAAACTCTGGGGTAAAATGTGTTTTATAAAGTTTTCCCCTTGAAGCCTACCCTCTGAATATTAACTACTTATTTTAGTTCCCCGATCCTGATCATTGTGCATTCAAACAGCATATTCGGCTTCGTATTCTCCCAAATAACTAGCAATGTCTGTGGTTCTGCTGACAGGAAATGTTAAGTGAAGGCTAAACCATGTATATTTTGGACTTTTTCCATCTATTCTCTACATTTTTTATGTATTTCATCTTTGTGATAAAACATTTAGTTTACATTTAATTGCATATGACAGATGAAACATCAGGGCAGGGAAGCATGTTTACCTTCAAACCTAATATGTCTTGCTCTGCTGTATCAACGTCACGTAAACTGAGAGTGAACTCAGACTGAGACGTTCTGTCTTTTCAGGTCGTATGCCGACCACCGTGCTTGGAAAAGTCTACTCTCCTGATCCTGACGACTGGGACAACAAGACCTATGTGTTTGAAGGACATGTGCCAAGGTGAATGAAACCCATTCCGATTTGTAGTCGTTTCCTCTCAAACGTTACTGTGAAGTGAAACAAGAAGCAAAGTTTGCTGTGCGTGTTTGCACTCGTGCTCACGGTGGTGCAGGAAACATCCTGGATTGCCTGACACCTGTGTTTGCTGAGGGAGACGTGTGGTTCAAGGTTACAGGATACTGTGATATTGAAGATGCTGGTCGGGGTTCAGCTTCTTCAGCGTTTCCTCAATCTAAAGTTTTATTTGCCAAACCTTTAAAAGTGGGTAGCATAAAATAGGCTGCTATGATCAGATCTGGGGGGAAAAAATGGAGCTGAGCTGCTGTATATCTGTGGTGTTTTGACCAAATTACGTCACCGACATTTTCAAAGATCCAATTCCAAATACTTCATTAATCCCCGAAGGGAAATTAATTGCTGCGGTAGTAATTAGAGATGGTTACAGCTGTGGTAGTGGTCTGTGCCGCAGCGGATCTGAAGACACTCAGCTTTATAAATACTTCAGGGATTTGTTTCATCTTGCAGCTTGAATATGTCTCCTTCAGTGATGCTTGGGAGGATCTGGTGTTCTCTCACGTGTCCAGGAAGGTAGAGGAAGGTCACTGCCCAACACGCTGGCCTGAGCTAACGATAGTAATAAAGCAACCACCGACATCTCCAGGGTGCAACGGCATTTAGTTATGCCGCATTTTACATGTCATTCGTTTTTTAAATTCACTTTGTGCTTTTATTTATATTTTACACAGCGTCCCAACTTTTTTAAGATTGACTTTGAACTTCATTATATTCTTTGAAAGCTTCTTGAAAGCTTGTGTCGGGTTTTCAAGCAGCAGGCGGACACAAGCGCAGACGTGACTAAAGTATGGTTTAATAGGAAAAATCACAGCGCACGCTGAGACACGGGTGTAGCTGGAACTCACAAGGAATGTGGATGAAACAATAGCACACAATGAGCTGGGATTGTGCAGGGTGTTTGTAGGCAACCAGGTGAAATGGATTTAGGGGCAGTCCATGATGAGGAGAACTAGGGGATGCTGGGAGTTGTAGTGTCAGGACTGGAGATCAGAAGGCTGGGGATGCTGACCGTGGTAGCGGGGATGACAACTACACTACTGGATTATTTATACAGTAGTGTGAATAATACATTAGCATGTAGTACTCTATTATTAATACACACATGGGTGTAAAGTTCAAGTTGAGTGGTTTTGCAGACATTTACTTAAAACGTTTTATGTATTTTGCTTTTTTCTTTTGTTTAATAATATTTAAACAATAGCATCGACCCCAATGGTTTCGGTTATGAAGACATGTGGATGATGTGATGTAGAAACATTTAATTTCAATCCCCGATTCATAACCCTATCAGATGTTAGAATATCTGGCATGTCGATTACTTCAGGATGGACATAGTTTTCTAGAGGTTGGACAAAGAAGTTTCTTTAATCAGAATCTTAAAGAAGTGTATTGCCAAGTAGTTTAACTACAAGGAATTTGTTGTGGTGATTGGCGCAATACAAAAGAACAAATGGTATTAAAGGAAAAAATGTACAACATGTTAGTTTCAAAGTGCCGGAGTAATGAGTCGGTACAAAGGTGACCTGGGATGTGCGTTAATGTGACGCATAAGGTCAGACGTTGGAACGAACCATCAGCATTCTCCATGCTGCGCTGACCGTGTTGATCCTGCATCACATGGTTTCTTCAGCCGTGATCAGTCTGATCATTTCCTCTATCTGATCTTTTTTTGACCATGCTGACATTTGTCCAACAACTGAAACAAATGTCCCTGTAGACTCGTAGCACAGTGATTAATCAGTAGTTAGTTGTACCTGCAGCAGCTGGGTGTCCTCGGACACAAAGTCATTGCAGAATAGCAAAGGTGAGGACATGCAGCACGTGTGCATCAGGTAAATTGTGCAAGCGCAACATTAATGCCATTTTTGAGTTTGAGCTTGAATTTATTTCGATCAGTTATCAAAAAAAAAAAGTCCTTCCAACAAAACAAGAAAGGGTACATAAGTCTGACCGAAAGGGTTAGGGCTTAAGCTAACGAGCTTATAGATGCCCTAACCTTTATACCATCAAATCATAGCATACGTATATACAGTACGCACACATACACATTGATACATTCATGCTTGGATCTACACCCATATACAGTGCACATACTCATATACACATAGATTTTCCCCCGTACACACATACCTACCACCTATATATATATATACACATACACAGCTAATACCAAACATAATACCAGAGATTCAGTTAAATTTCCCCCTAAATCGTGATTATATACCATCATGTCTAAATACATATCCAGAGTAGGGCTGGGCGATATATCGAGATTTTAATATATATCAATATATTTTCAAACGCGATATGGTACGAGACAATATAGTTTATGTCGATTTAAAAAAAATATATATATATTTCTTTTTTTTCATGATTTTGATATAGCTTATTTTGTGACAAATTGACTTGAACGTTTTATTTGAGATTTGCACAAATGTTTAGTTATTTGCACAACTGTCAACCTCAGTGGAAAAGTCTGCCTGTTACTGTCTACATTGTATTAATTGCACAGTGTATTTTAATTTAATTGTTATGCAGGAAAGGGATATTTGTTTTATTTTATTCAAGAAGCATTTTTATTCTATATATGCAGGCAGTTTATTTTTATTTCATTTGTTTTATACATGTTGATATTGTGCAGACCTCTGTTAATAAAGGAACCTGTGTGACATTTGGTACGAGGCTTTGTATTAAAACTGACTGTTTTTTTAAGGGTTTGCCTCAGAAAAAAATGAAGCTAACAGAGATGTTATGCTATAATGCTTTGGGGGAAACCCCAATTATGGCACAGAAAAAATATCGATATATATCGAGTATCGCCATTCAGCTAAAAAATATCGAGATATGACTTTTGGTCCATATCGCCCAGCCCTAATCCAGAGTATTGTTTTTAAATTTGTTTTTTGATTTGCGCGATATTTTTACTTTCTTTGTTCTTGTCAGGTAACTTATTCCACAGCTTCACCCCATGGACAGATACACACATGCTTTTCCGAGTAGTATGTACAATCGGTTGTTTGAAATTCCATCTCCCTCTTAGCTCATATCCTCCTTCTCTATTACTAAGAATTTTTTGTGTATTACCAGGAAGTAAATTATTTCGTGCTTTATATACGTGCTTTTTTAAGACCACATTCTATGTACTTGTATGTTCTGTATATACTAGAAATGTTCTTAATGGAAGCAAACAGTTTGCATACTTCTCACATACTGCAGATTTTAAAATTGTTTTCATACTGTACACTGTGTACTATGTGCTATATATTTAGTGCGGAGACTTGACAACAGCCTCAGTCTCAGGTCCACTGCTCAGTGGTCGGTGGCTGAAGCATCGACATGAACAACCTTGCTCATCCCTGTGTGCAGTGTGTTTTTATTCACCGCCTGTTTGTTCTCCCTCTCAGTTACTTCATCCTGAACAAGCGGACAGGTTTCCTCATCATCAAGGAGAACGCCCCGCCTGGCACCTACCAGTTCCAGGTCCGTGTGTCTGACGGACTGTGGCCGGACGCCATCTCCACCGTAACTGTACATGTGAGAGAGCTGCGGGACGACGCCATCTACAACTCGGGGTCCCTTCGCCTGGCAGGTGAGCCGCAGGAATATCCCTCATACAAATGATTGTTTAATCCTGAAGAATGACTTTTAACCCCATTCGCTGTTGTCTTGTCTGGTTTCTTGGGCTGATGTTCGCCGATGGTTTATGTTCTCTTTTTCCAACGTACGGTCTGGCCTCGGCTTGTTACCATGAGAGTTCCACGTGCAGCTCTAAAACCTTTAACTGTGGACAAGCGGCTCCACTTTTGTCAGCGCACACTTAAAGAAACCCCGTTTTCACGACTTCCGCTGGGGAAATAATTGGCTGCGGATTTGCTCGGCCAGCACATTCCCCACACGTTTTGAGCAGCATCCATCTTCACCTGATGTACATCACATCGGCTGTCTTCTCGGAATTAAATTCACATTATAGAAATAGGACATGGCTGAGGAATTTTTATGATTTCAGAGACACCATTAGATATTTAATAGAATCAGACGGGGAGGCCAACAGATGCTTCGGGAAGACCGAAGCAGATCACAGGAAGAGAAAGAGAAGGAAAAGAGGTGCAAGTAAGAGTCAAGCCCCATATAAGCAGATAAAATGATTTTCTCCTCCATACTAAAAGAGGGCCAATGTAAATTTACATGCACAAAATCCTGAAGCAGTGTGCTGAAAAACACGTGCACCTGTTTCAATATTTCTGCAGAGAAAGGGAATGCAGAGACTGGATTTACATATGCACTCATGTCACAAATCAATAACTGCCTACGGTAGGAAGTGATTGTTATCTCTCTTCATGTGCTTCATTTTGTAGTCTTTTTTGGTCCGTTTGCTGTGGTTAAAGGAGGCTGCGTGGTCCAGGCCATCTTAGCCTAGCTGCGGGCCAGATTGTGTATAGATTGAAAAAGCACTTCATGTAACAGAGGGACTTGTGTTGAGAATGTAAGAAAACCAATATCTGTGATCTGTAAATGTGCTTTTCACTCAAATTCTTTTAACCTGCAATTCAGTACAGAGCAACTTCAGAAGATTGGAAGTTTGCCATTTTTGTGTGTGCATGTGTGTGTGTGTGTGTGTGTGTGTGTGTCTGCGTGGGTGTGTGTGTGTGCATGCATGTACATGCAAATAGGTAGCCATTTCCAGAATTTTCCGTTTCCACATGAAGCTTTGGAGTAAACACTCATTGATTCTCAGTCTCACGGATTATGAAAATATTCTACTTATAGCATTACTTACACCCTCCTTGACATTCTAAATCCCATTTGAAGAACAAATGCGGAATGCAATAAGGAAGCTCAAAGAAAGCACGAGTTAAATCTGCCTTACAGAGATTACGCCTCCATCTCACTCCCCCAAAACTGATAGAAAAGGTAAAAATGTAGTAAACAAAAAGTCCTTGAGATGTTCACGTAGCGCAGTCTGAGAGAGGCAAGCACACTTAGAAGTTCATCCAGCGCACAGTGCAGGCTGATGCAGCTCGTGTTAAACCATCCAAACGTTATAAGGTCATTCTATCTACCGTTTTATCAATATGTACTGTATAATATAGACAAGTTAGGACATTATATCTCTGTCAGTTTTGACATGTTTGACCTCCAGGGTGACTTCCTTTGCTTCTTTTGCGGACCTGACACTATTCATCGTCAGTACATGTGGTAGTTTTTAAACCAGAACTGTTTTTACAACAGAAACCACTAAAACACAAAAAGTTGATAAGGTCACCTGCTGCTTGCTTTACAAACAAACACTTCGTCCATCCTGTCAGCGTAGGATCATGGCTGTTCTTATCTAAAAAAGCTGGAGGACGCTGTCGTGAATTAGCCACTAAACCAGATGATGTGCTTAGATTATCTCTGCCTGGCTCCAAAGAGAATAAATTTACGAGAGGAGCCAGTTGTACAAATCGGATGTGTGGAGTTTGAATAACCAACTGTCACTGTCAGAGCTTAAGTTAAATATATTGATCTTTATTTGGAACTATTATTCAATTAATGAAATGTCAGATAACGACTATAATCTGCCCTGTCAATCATTAGAGGGACAATGTTATTTCCTGAAATCGCTCACTGTATCTGAACAAAGAACTGAAGTTCAAATTTTTTTTGTCATTTCTCAAAAAATGATTATGCCTATGAAGCAGAAACCTCCAAGATGTTTAAAATCTATACATTTTAATTTAGTAACTGAGATGTATGTAAACTACTCCCAAAAGTCAGTTGACCTAGCAGCTGATGGAGTTTGTGGTCACGCGAGTCTGTTTCTGTATTGATTATTAGAAGATAAGACTGAGTTTAACCCTCCCAGGACACTAAGGGTCACAAACCCAGCCAGTGCGCTGGGAGGGTTAAATGTGCACGGTAAGGTGGACAACATGGCAAATTAACTTCCCTGCTGACTCTTAAATTCCTGAGTGGGGTTTAGATAGAAAATATTGAACCAGTAATTTGGAGATTACTTTTTTGGTTGGTTGGCCACAAGGAGTCACAGAAACATTTGTGTCATTTACTTCCTTTTGTTACTTCACATTGAAAGTGTAACCTTTCTAGCGGCCTAATTTCCTGCCTTTATGATCTTATTTTCAATAAGTGTCTCCTGTGAATCTTTTCACTCTGCCTTTAAATATGTTAGGTATCTTGATGTCTTTGATTTAAATTTGTTTTTCAGTGTAAAAGACCACAGGCTTGACTTTTTTTGTTTTCTGATTAAGATTCTCCTTCCTGCATGTCAGAATTCTTCCAAAAACCAAAACGCAGCTCCACTGGGTCGAGCCAGAACGGTCTTAGAACAAAGCACGTTTGTTCTCACTCTCACCACAGCACGTATCACCAGGGAGGGATAATTAAGTGAAGAAAAGAAAGTGTGGGGGTACAACCTCAAATGAAGCGCCAGGAAAGTAGAAAGCAGAAGTGAGCTGGGAGGCTGGATCAGAGCCAGGTGCAAGGCTGCCATTCTGTATTAAGAGTTACTCCCCTTCTCCCAGCCGTCCTGACTGTCTCTCTGTCTGCCCGCGTCCTTGTTTCTCCCCCCAGACCAACTGATGGGAGCTGACATTCACCTCAATCCCTCACACTGTATTCACCGAGCCCCTCCTGAGTCCCCTGCCTTCCTCTTAATGCAGAAGCTCCGTCTCTGTGTTTTCAATCCCCGCCCTGATCACTTTTCCAACCCCGTTTTGTGCTTTATAATGCTAAAGAAGAGGCTCTTATTACACCCCGGCTTGCTGAGCAAAACGATTTCTGCTCTTGTTTCTTACTCCAGTAATGCCCTTGAAGTAATGTGTTTGTTTTTAAATTCTATTTCTTTTAAGCAGCAAATTACCTATTTATGTCTGAGCAGAGAGCCAACCCAGTTTTCAAACTGTGCAGTAGAAAAAACCCCCACTAAATTAAAGGAAAGGAGCTCTTGCAAGTTTTAACTCGGAGAGGTCCCCCGGTAGGAGTGGAGGTTAGTTTTTACAGCACTGTCCAAAAATTACTTTTTGCACATCCTACTGCTCCATCACGATCTTGTTTTTCTCTTCCATCATTACTTTCGCTGGTGTTGTATTTATTTCTCCCATTACATTCGCTTTAACTCCGTGAGCTAGTTTCATCATTGTTGATGTGTTGGATAGTGCAGCAAAGCAACAACAGTCGGTGCAAGAGACGGCGGTAATTGCGGTTTGTAGTGATGGGAAACCAAGGAGCCAAATATTCTTTCAAACTGAACTAAAATTAATATTTTAACATGGAGAAAATAATTGGTGCTTCTTTAAAAACATAATTTCTCTGTTTAGTTTAATTCAGCTTATGATCACAAATCACAATATAAAAGGACATTTCGAAAAGGAGAATGTAAAATTGCAGATCTGCTCACCTCGCTCCGCACTCGCAATGGCCACTAACACTGTGTTCAAGCTGCTGCTCTCCCACATCAAGAGGAAGTGGTTCAGGCACCTGGTTGGGATGCCTCCTGCGTGCCTGCCTGGGGAGGTCCACCCAGGAGGAGGTTGATGCGTATCTATGATAGATATACAATCAACCTGGGGAGATTGTATATCTCAGCTGGCCAGAAAATGCAAGGGGAGCTGAAGGATGCGGCCAGGGAGAGGGAGGTCTGGGCATCTCAGGTTAGCCTGCTGACCTGCACCGCGGAGAGGGATGGATAGATGATACTTACATTCACTTTGACTTGTTTTTTGGTTTTGTATGAACACAATATGATTTATTATGTTTGCAGGCTTCATTTTTTTCTTTTCTTAAATCATTGCAAGCCATCACATACCTTCCAAAACACTTTGCAGTATGTGTTGTTCCAAAATCTCAAAATCATTTTCTGCATTAGTCTTGCTGCTGTAGAAGTTAAGATTAGCTTTACTTCCACAACCTTATACCACCACAAAGCAAGGCTCCGACTTGCTGTTGGTAACAGTCTGAATATTTCACCTGTCTTGGTCCCAACTACATGACACTCGTTCGTTGCAAAATAAAAAAAAGATTTGCAATACTGGCTCACCTGACCCTTGCTCAGGTGTCCACTACGTGGTGGTCCATCCTATAGGGCTCCAAAACCGAGACATTGGCACTGCCTCCAGGAAAGATAGGCATGAGGCATAGGGGTTTTAGGGGGCAGCTCAATTCCAGGGTTTGACAAAAATTGACCAAAGTAATCTCTTGCTGATATGATTATATTAGTTATTAAAGGGATTGTGACATGAAAAACACATTTTTCTAGATTTTTTGTGTTTTGTTGGGTGTCTTGACATCAATTACACCCAAAAAACAACGAACTTTTAACATTCAGGGTATTGTGTGCTTTCTGGGATTTTCCGCATAACTGTGCAAAAACGGCGCACCTGGTTTGGTGGCGGATCGTTACGTAACGATCCGCTAAATCACCGCCCCCTCCACCCAGCTCCTGCCTCCTCTCCTCTCCAGCGCACCATAAAGGCTGATTTATGGTTCCGCGTTACACCGACGCAGAGCCTACGGCGTAGGGTTACGCGGCGACGCGCACCATACGCTGAACCCTACGGCGTAGGGTCTGCGTCGATTTAACGCGGAACCATAAATGAGGCTTAACACGGAGCTGTTTAGAGCCTCTTTTGTTCTAATCACCGGAGGAAAACTGCTAAGAAGACCCGCGGCCACTGACTGGACTTAAGATAAGGGGACAGTGCTGCTTGCATGCCTTTATTTTTATGATTGTTTGCTGTGGTTCGCCCTCCTGCTTTTCCGTGCATGCTTCGCCTGTCGCTCCCGGCTTAACTCTCCGACGCCGCTGTGAGCGTATGGCTGGAGGAGGAGGAGGTTTGGAGGAGGAGCGGAGCAATGATTGACAGGAAAGGGGGGAAAGGAAGCATTTTTCACGGCGCAAAAAAACACTGTAATAAAAAGCCAGGAAAAGATTACTAGAGTGAAGTTTTTCTTGTTACACTCTTTTAGACACATTTGAGGGATGTTGCCCAAGACTTTTAATAGTGTTAAAAGCATGTTAAAAATGATGTCACAATACCTTTAATAAGTGATGGTTTCTGATGCTGTGCTGATTTTCTTTTTTTTAACAAAGTAGAGATTATTTGTCAGTTTACGCTTCATTTACAGATTCTGCTTTTCTGTCAAGTCTTCATTACAGTCACAAATTGATATCTTTTTGAATTATTATTATTATCGTTTTTACATTATTTTTTTTATTCAAATGAGCATTTTCCATATTGTTGAATTTGTTTTTCATTTGAAATTGTATTTATATTTTTTTGTGATCAACACAAAATGATCAACAGGCAACTTTAGAGAGAAGGTAAAGTTAAATCCAAGCTTTTTTTGTAGAAAGATTGAAAAGAGGTTAATCATGGCATACACCAGTCTTGGACATAATCTTTTTGGTTATATGAGCTGGGGGCTTGGGGTCTTTGTAGACACAGGCTTCCCAGGTGCCATCAGATTATATCAGACTGGCATCATGGGAGTGTGGAAGCTAGGAAGACACCTTGGACTCTTTGTCATGTGACTGTCATGATGCTCAGAATATCTGGTTGTTGCAGGATAAGTAGCGTTACTTACTTTTCTCCTCATGATTTTAATGTTGTCCGACTGATGTGTATACACATAGAGAATAAAGACAGCAGTCTTAGGAAAGTTGCCAGCTGCTTCAACTGAGGGCCACCCAAGCTATCAATTGTAGCTTTAAAAACATTTTAAATATTGCCTTAAAGTTACAGAATGTCTCTACCTTCCAAACTTAAACTTGGAGCTTGTCCCACCACAGCAGCTTTGCCTCACTTTCTACGATAAGAATCTCTATGAACCAACTGCAAGCCTGACAGTCTGACAGTGAAGGGCTCAGATGGGGGAAAACTAGAAGAATGAGGTCTTCAAGACTGCATTCACACTCCAGGTCTTAGTGGCCAATTCTGGTTTAATGCCTATATGCAGATTTTTTAACGAGCTGACTATTTCATCCTATAAAAGTGACCCATATTTAATTAACGCTGGTTATGAGCTGGTGAAACAACTTGCAGGGTAAATGGGCTTGGCTACCAACCTGGAAAAGTTGGGTCTCAAGGGAGAAAAACAGACGCTACTCTCAATCGACAGTTACTGTGGATGAAATGAGTGCAGGCAAAAAAAAAAAGCAGTGGACCCACTTTCATGAGTGCATTAACGCCATATCATCCCGCCCATTATCTTTTAGTTTGTTTTTGTTGTTTTTTTTTAAAGATTTCTTGTGTCTTTAGTGACCTATTTTGAAAGTGGTTAAACAGGAATCTTTGGGTAGAGAAAGGGGGGAAAACAAGGAGTAACAGGGTCTGATTTAGTTTGATTTAGAATCATAATCAGCAGATTCAATTGTATGTAATTGATTTGGCGTTTTGACATATTTTATCTATCTCCACTTTTTCTCTCACACAGACACACAATGAAGCCTGAAACCCATCTGAAAAGTATCTGAACCCATGTTCTTTTTTGCTGCTTACACGTTCATGTCTGATTTGTGCCACACAGAAGTCAACAAATCGGAATTGGGTCACTTGTACCCAGCAGCATAAATGCAGCCAAAGATATGTTGGAGTTTTGGTCATTTAGGGTTGTATGTGTGTCTGTGCGTGGAGAAATTCCTTTAAATGTTATGCTGAATTTTACGGGAAGGCAATGTAGAGCATTTTATATTGGAAAAAATATGATCTTTCCTATTAATACTCATCAAAAGAGGCTGAAAAACCTTTGACTAAGGAAGACCAAAGGCAGTCCTCCAAATTGTTTAATGTGTGAATTAAAGGAGAGATATTCAGTATCTATCCAACCATATCCATACTTATATCCATATATAAGCTCCAAATCCATAATGTTCATATATCAGTGTCAAATGGAAAGACACCAAACTCATCATTACCCTCAGTTCATCCATTGCCAAGTGTGTGATGATTGGTAGGGCTGGGTACCTTTTAAAAAAACCAATACCTTCACTTCAACACTGGTTCCTGAACGGTTCCTGAATTATGAAATTAATTGTAAATAGTAAAATAATTTCAGAACACATTACCATACTCATGTTGACTCTTTGTTCAGCTTTGGTAATTTGACTAAGAATGGGTTCTGAAGAAGAAGATTCTGAGAAGCTTGTTCCCCTTTTTAAAAAAAAAAATATAACACTTGAGAAATAACACATGATGCACAGATTAGCTTAACTCAAATGAACATTTATTGAATTAATAAAAAAAAATAAAAATTATTAGATGAAACAAGTGCAAATGTTGTGTTTTATGTGTTTAACAAGTGGGCCAGGGTAATTGGCAAAATGATTACCGTAATCAGCCGAAAGAACGTCTAAACAAAAGAAAGCTTCTGGTTGTACTTGGTGTTTTTTGTACCTTTTAAAAACTTCTGATAGTTGTAATCTCAGGGGATCTGCAGGTCATCGTCTGCGAGGGATGCAGTCTCACAGTCAAGTCGGTGTGTTGTCCAGGGACTCTGGGGACTCTCATTTATACTCTTTGTGCTTCTGTTACAGACTAAAAGTCTGAAAGTGAAAGAATATCCAGCTTGCTTAACTACCTTTATCATTCAATCAGTTGTCAAAATCAAAACTGACATTCTGAACAACTCTTTGTTTTATAGTCTCAATGGACACTTTTAAAAACCAGCTGAAAACATTTTGATTCAGATAGGCTTTTAAAGGATGTTTTATGTTGTATTCTGTTTGTTTGTTTTGTTGCTTTTCTTTCCTTTTCTTTCCATTGCTATTGTTTTTATTGTAAACCATTTTCTAACTGGTGTCTGTGAAAGGTGCTCTATGAATAAATGTTACTTGTTATTCTCTTTGGATAAAAACGTCTACTAAATGAATAATTGTGACGGTAACTGCAACTGATACTGGACTAGAACTGTGAAATAAAATGAAGGTTTATCCCTCAGTGTACTGCATACTTTGATTAGAAACTCAACCCCAAATTGTTAAGAGTGGAAATACCTCTAATGGCTAAAGGAATTAACAGCTTACTCTCACTGGCTTCGTCACATATGAAAACATACAGTGCAGACAGATTATAACCTTACAAAGGATTTTGCGTCATACAGTGAGACTTTTTTTAGACTTTTTATCAACAAAGTGAAATTCTGGAGTATTCTGGTCTATTTCTTGGTTAAGCACTTTGCAAATAATTGGATTTATTCCTGAGCTGGCGTGGAAATAATAAGGCCACTTATATATGGTTCTAATCCTGTGTGTTCCTCAGACATCACAGCGAAGGAGTTCATTGAACTGAGAGGGAAGCATCGGAGCCGCTACGAGCTGCTGGTGGACTTCCTGTCCGAGATGCTTTCCGTTCCACATAACGAAATCAACATCTTCAGTTTAATGGACGTGAAGGACCGAATGCTGGATGTTCGTTTTGCTGTGCATGGTGGCAACTCCTTCCTGCAACCTGAGAAAATGCATGGTTATCTGGCCGCCCACAAACAAAAGGTAGGTCACTCTTTCTGATCCCTTTATGACTTCTACCCCAAATCTTTAATCTTCAATTAAACAGTACTTGACTGTTGATCTAGCAAATAATCAAATGGTTATTGACATAGAGATGTTAACTATTTACTGTCTTGTGATTTCAGTGTAGATACTTTGAATACGAAATTATGATCAATTCTTGATACATTAAAATTAAAAAGAGCAAACCTATTCAAAAATCTCCCTGGATACATGAAAAAGTTTAACATCTAAAAAGAGAAAGTGTAGAAGAGCTGAAAGAAGGTGGAGAAAAAATAAGTTAACAATACATCAGATCGTCCTTGAAAAATCAAATATTTACGGCAATTAGACATGCAAGACAGATTTATTTTACAAAACAAATAATTGACAGTCAGAACAATCCTAAAGTTTAATGCTGTACAATCAATCATTTAATTAATCCTGCTCCTATAATGTCAGCCAGTGAGTCTTCCGCATGGATGTATTATAGAACTGGATGGGGCACTAAAAATGGCCGCCCATTCATTTCAATGCATTTTGCTCAGCCAGCGCATACGCCGAAAAAATTTCTGACTTCCGGGTTTACTTCCGCTTTATGCGGCCCATAGAGCATGCGCAGTTGAGTCACCTCCCATGATGCTCTGGGGCCTCCCATCATGCCCCGGCGCAATGACGCAAATATTAATATAATACTGGTATGTATTAATATAATATATGAATTAATGTATATTATTACATGTATAGTATTACATATATTATTAATGTATTAATATAATATAATTACATAATATATATTAATATAAAACATCCGTGGAAAGCACGGACACGGCTGTGACGTCAGCCGTGACGTCACGCCCAGAAAGAGACTTTTCTTTGACTTTTCTGGCCGTTATAAAACATTTTTGACGGATATAAAGTCCATGACTTGAAAATATAGAATACAAAGATTAATAATTGCCGGTGATTACAGCTGGAGGTGTCCTTTGAACAGTTTTAGAGGCTTCTCTTTTACTATTGCGGTCTATGGGAAAAAAGCTTTCTGGGCCACATGGGATTTTTTGTTGCAGTACCGCGGCTGGCCACTGGAAAAAATCGGCGTGCCTTCTCAGTGCGAGACCCGGGGGCTGGTCTTCCGTCACCAAATATGGAAATGTTCCATCCCACTACAAAAAATGAAATTGTTACTATCCAGTCAAACCTTATACAATATCAGAGCTTGGAGTTTATACTCCCAGAAGGTCTTGTATCACATGAGGAAACACTGAAGAATTTTGTCTTGGTTGACGCTAAGTGGCTGACTGAAGTTATCTCTCAAATGAAGATGGCTACATCCTTTTTATGTCGATCCCTACATCATTATTTAAATCCTTTTATCCTTGTTTTATTGATAATTTACTCACAATAGTAAATTATTCTCCCCAGATGGTAGTGGTCCCAGACTGCCATGGTTACACCTCTTCTTAAGAGTAGTAATCTAAATACCTCCCTACTCGATAACTATAGATCCGTCTCCAACTTACCATTTTTAATTAAGAGTTAGCTAAATGATTAGATGAATATGCAGTTTGTTTGAAAAATCTGGGTTTCATAGGAATCGCAGTACAGAGACAGCATTTGTAAAAATTCAGAATGACCTCAGGCTCAGTCTGGATGATAAGAAGCTGTCTGTTTTAATTCTTCTTGATTTATATATATATATATATAATATATATATACATACAAATTTTTTATGCCTGCAATAATGATAACGTGTTGTGTGGGTGTGAAACCTGGGAGGGTTTTTTTTGCTTGGGTTTTTGGGGTTTTTATTGTGCTTTTGTATTGCACAAGTTGTATAAAAAGTGCTACACAAATAAAGATGTGCAAAAATGTATATGTATCCATAACCAGTTGGGTTTATTGACATTTAGATCTCAATAACGAACCAGTCACAGACAGCAAAACCTTCACAGTTTAAAAAAATAAGTTTTTTAAAATGATACAAATCTGACTTGAAAGAATCATTACTTTGGAACCAATTTCCAATTTGGGTTAAGGAGGCTGACACCACCATCACCCCTGACACCGTAGTCTCTACTTAAATTAAAGTTAAACCAATCAAGCTGCATCAGCCTCATCCTACACTGGTATAAGTTAATGAAGGGGCTCCTGGAGAGTACCAGGGGTGGCTGAACTTATAATAAATCCAGTGTGCCAGAGGTCGGCTAGAACTACTGTATTTTCCTGACTATAAGGATTAATCTTAACTTAAAATCCTTAAATTTTCCTCAAAAATCGGCAGTGCGCCCTATAATCAGGTCCACCTTATGTATGAATTGTGTTGTCCTTACTGACCTCGAATTAATTGTAGTGGTACACTGAACTCAAAAATCTGTCAAAAATGTTTTTGTGACACTTTGGTAGCGATGAAGCCACGCTGCTTGATTGATGGTCGGACCGTTCAGCTGACACATTAAAGTCAGTCCTGGATTGGATACGGGTGGCAACGTCAGACAACATCGCTGCAAACGCCAGTTACGTCGTTGCAAACATCAGTTAAGTCGCTGCGTTTGCATTGGCGCAAAAATTGAAGCAACAACAAAGTATTTGCTGTAATACGGACTTGGTCTGCGTTGCACCCTCCGTGGATCATATCGCTAAAAGACAGGTTGTCTCCTCCACAAACCACTGCTGCTTTTGAAAATCTCGCCATCTCGCAGTCTTGCTATTGCTGTTGGTTTTAACGACTCCGCCCCGTCCGCTTACATAAGCGGTTCTTTCCTCTAGCAAAGAGTTGGTGCCACCTTGGAACCGTTTTTTCTGGCCTGGAGCCAGTTCTTTGTTCATGGAAACAGAAAGCCCGGTTCCAAACTCAGCACTGACCCTGGAACTGGAGTTTGGTGGAAAAGGGGTACCTGTGACACTAAAATAGGATTAAGTAGGTATAAATGTTGGATTGATGGATGGATCTAAACTCATTTGGAAAAACAGGATTTTCTTGTTAATGTATAAAAAATATAAAAAGCTAAATGCCAGCCAAATGACAATCAGCATCGGATGAAACTGATCATTTTCATCTACATCATGTCTCATCTCTGTCAAAAGAACACACAAAGTGTGATTTCTCACTTTTCCTTCATAATAGTTTTGAAGAATACTTTACATAGTAAAGAGTGCACAATGCCTGCACCAGAGTCAAAGCGCATGTAAAATTGGCCTTTCCCATCACTGAATGTAAACTCCCCCTCTGGGAATGGGAGCCTTTTGAGAGCAATTCTTTAAGCCATTGAGCAGCTGGTAATTCCCCACCACTTTGGCAGAGCCATTTTCACCTCTCCAAAAGACCTACATCTGTTGCAAACTGCATAGTTTATTTATTTTTTCCTTGCACAGCTAGTGTGAAATAACCTTCAGGCTGAGATCACATCTGTGAAGATCTCAACATGTCTGCGTTGACGCTCTTCTCCAGTACATTGACCTGTGTGTGGTCAAGGGCCGACATCTGGCATAGGAGACGGAACACATCGGCCGGATGTTAATGCTGTGCGCCAACATAAAACATAAGTTAAATTTCAGCGTAAATCCTACCTGATCAAAGTGTCAAAATAGCATTTGCGTGAATGCCAGAATGTGGCTTTTCCCGGTAGAACAGTCGGTTGTAATAATATTATGCCCGAACAAGGTATACACAGCATATTGCTTCATAATTGTTGTTTTTTTAAGATTGTTTAGATTTTAAATTGCAAACTTGGTGCTTAGTTGGTGGTAAGGACACGGGAAGTTGTGTTATTGATAACTCTTTCACAGAGGTCTGATCTATGCAGCGATACCACCACGTGAGAACGGTGCACTATATCTATAGTCTGCCAAATCTTCTGAAATGGAGATGGAGATTTGCCTCTCAAGCAATCCTGAGAGCATTCCTAACTTGACTGCCTTTGTTCTGATATATTGCCATTTCTTAATCCCAGTGCAAACACCTCCTACTTGTAGGTTTATAATAAGCGTTTTCATTATGACCTGATTTTTTTGTCTTTTTGGATGTGATTCGATGAAGCTTTATTCTAACCTTTAAAATGTGCACATCCTGGTTATACCTCGAGATTAACGTGCCATATACCAAACAAGCTCTGAGAACTTGGCAAATACAATAACTTTTGCAGAGAGCTGCTTTTCATGATTCATTTGCAACATTATTCCTCTTGGACATTATGTTATATCAATTATTCACTATCGCAGGATTTTTCTTTTTTTTTTTCGATTTCAAAATCTCTTTGCTGAAGGCTTAGTTTCTATTTGTGGCCAGAACATGTAAACTGTGGGAAATGTTTTTCTTATATTTTCATCTGCGTTAATACTTTATGGCTGTCATAGATCATCCATAACCTCATGCAGCATTTGAAATGTTTCTGATATCTAGGTTGCAATGAAATGAGACCGGATTTTCCCAAGAATAAAAGAAAGAGGAAAGAACAGCTTGCCAACCTCATCTGAAACAAAGCTGATGTCTTTAAATCAAAAATGAGTGTAATGTAAAGTACATTTATGTTTTCCTATATATCCTTACACATTTTTATGAAAGACATTCCAACAACAAAAAAAAAAAAATATTTATACTAAGTATATATTCACAGCTGTAAAGAGAGACGCAAAACTGTTACTTCATCACTGTGATGCTCGCTTTCTGGCCATTGGCTCCAGTCAGACCTCATTTCACGTTTCACAAGTCTGCATAGAAATAGAAGACCTGTGTGTGCGGTTTGAGAGAGAATCACCCATAGCAGTTGTATTGTGTGTATTTCACATCCAAGAGAGCGAGCAGAGCTGGTGTCCTCAGAGAGAATGCAGATCCGGGCTGTATTTGCATTTTTACGTCCGTCGGGGGGAAAACAGTCCACATCCAGTCATGATCGTGCTCGTCAGTTAAGGTGAATCACCACATCAGCCCTGGTCCTCTCAGCTCCTCTTTCTGATAACATCCCATCTCGTATAAAGAAAGATTAGCATTACAGAGAGAAACATACAAGTGTTAAAATAACATTTCAGAAAGAGTTGAGTGGGATGGGATGGTAGTGTGTGTGTGGGGGTGTGTGGGGGGGGGTGAGTAGAGAGGTATACGCTTTCAGGTGTGATTTGTGAGGAGAGCAAAGAGCAGTTCATCTGAAATCAGCCAAGTTCTTTGGAGAAGACATTGATCAGAATGAGATGTGAAGCGTGGCGAGGGGGAGGATGGGGGAGGATGAGGGAGACGGAGGCGGGGGTTGGTGAATAAAAAAAAGAGAGGAAGGACAGGGAAGAGAGGTGGTGCTGAGGATCAAGCAGTCCTCATTCTTAATGTTCTCCAATCTACAGAAATAGGAGATTTAAAAAAAGTCTCTGTACAATAGATCCCTCTGTTTTTGCCTGCTTTACCTCGATAATGAAACATATCCTTGAGTGTTTTCAATCCACTTGACTTTCAACAATACATCGGTTTACGATAAAAAAAATAAAAAAAACATTCATTGGTATGGTTCTTAGATACAAACATTCATCTTTTCATTATATTAATGCAGCCCTTGGGTCAGGAAAGATGATTGTGGAGGCTTTTAAATGCATTGGAACAGTTCAAAGAACAATGCATCCCTATGGTCCTTTATGATCCTTGCTATACACAGTGTTCTTACCTTTAAAGATTCAGCGTATCGCTTTCTGTTCACTGCCCACATTTGCAAATATAGACATAGATGAAAGGAAATGCTGACATCTTGGCTACTATTCAGGCTTTACATGTTCAAAGGCTCATTGTGAAGTGAATTATTCTCTTAAGAAAAATATTTCTTGAGTAACCAGTCGACCAAAACATGTACATCTTAAAGAAAGCTCTCTCGAGTTGCAGAAAATGCTTTGAATTTCTTCCATAAGATTCCTCAATTCTTCAAGCAGAAGCGAAGGTGATTCCACACAAAGGGAGCAGCATATTCAAAGTTTTTTTTGGCCCGGCAACTTACAGCAGGAATGGATCACAACAACACGGCCCATAAGTCCCTGGGCTACCTTGAAAAATATAGGAGCTTAGGTAAGAAGGAGGCCAAGCAGGCTAAGAAAAGCGTTGTAAATTAGATTCGTGTTAGTACTATATCTCTGTGTGGACAAGGCAGATGATATCAGTAGTACAAGTACAGTACACTAGTATACCACATGCACTGATGAGTCAGAGCTTCAGAAAAGCGATAAACCTCAAAGTTGATTCTGTCAAATGCATGCATGTAAATGCAGCCCATCACAGACAGAAGTTTGTGTACTTGTTTCTGAAGATGACGAGTAAAGGTTTTTGATATTCTGATAAAATTCCAATATACTTTTATAAAAATACAAGCTTATGAACATCGCTCTAAAATATAATAATATATGAAAGATTGGAAACGTTAGATGACAATAAAAGTTGTTTTTGTTAGTGTTAAAAACAAATTTTAAGTCACACAAATTACACCGAATGTGAATTGAAGGTCATTGAGAGTCTAAAAGTGAACATTTGCAGGAGAAATATTTTGATCAAGTCTGATAAGGTAAATTGACATTTAATAAATTATAGATACAGGGGAGACTACAAGCTGCAAACTTTTATCTGAGGATAGCTTGATGATCGCTGTTGAGATTCTCCAGTAGCTGTAATAATGACCTTGGCACTAATTCATGTCAAAACTTGTTTTTACCTTAACCTTACCTTAACTGGTTAAATGTGTTTGACATCTGAGGTTTATGTTCACAAATCCATACAGAATGTGCTTGTATTTGTGTGTGTTTTTTGCAAAGCTGGATTGAATGCAAGTACGGGTGATTCGGAGGGAGGACAGTCCAGTCGTTCTAAAGATGAACTGGCAGCAGGTGTAATTGTTTCAAGAATGACACCTAAACAGTTAAACATACACAGAATACAAATATTTGGTGACAGTCCTATTGATTAGTTTTCTTTATGTAATGATTATACCCTTTCCCCTTATATCAGGGTCATCTCAGGGTCATCTCAGCCTGCTTGTAGCTCAGAAGAGCGTACAGGTAAAAGGGAATCTATAGTAGAAAAACAAGTTGTTGGTTTGAGTTTGAATTACATAGGAAATACAATTATGTTATTAATATAGAATATAGCTGCAACGATTAATCAACTAATCAATCACTAATTTACTACTGAATTAATCGCCAACTATTTTGATAATGACTAATCGTTTTGAGTCTTATTTTAAGATTAAAAAGTCAAAATTCTCAGAATGCAGCTTCTTAAATATAATATTTTCTGGTTTCTCTTGTCTATTTATGACAGTAAATTGAATATATTGGGATTGTGAACTGTTTTGTACAACATAAGACATTTGAGGGGGTCTTCTTGAGCTTTGGGCAACAAAGATACATTTTTCAAATCGATTTTTCACAATTTATCACCATTTTATGGACCAAAAAGCCGAACAGATTGTTAATATTTATTTACGTTTTGTATCAGTAGCAGCTAAATATCAGCAGCAAAGTTGATTCAGATATGTCTTTTTCTGGCATCTTTTGTATTTAAACCTTTATGCAATTTAGGAACCTCTGAGACGGAGACTTAAATCTAGTTAGGGGATCTGGAGGACCCAGGTTCAAGCCCCTGGATTGTAACCGAGGTCAACCACTTTGGGCCTGTGAGCAAGGCCCTTAACCCTTACTGCTCCCCGGGCACCAGAATAATGGCAGACCACTGCTCCCAGTTTGACTAGAGATGGGTTTAATGCAGAGAATACATTTCTCCATTGTGGGATTACTAGGGGAAAATGTATTTATTTGTAGTATTTATTATTATCACATCTACTTATCTATATAGAAAGCAGTGACTGAATTTTTATAAATGCTCTTAGGATAGGAATACAGGGAACTAGAATCAATAAAATGTTAATGTAAAAAAGAAGAAATTAAGCATATTATCACAAATGTTTTATTAATATTTGATTCATATTCAGATTGTTAATATTTGACAATGTGGTGGGAGCTGTATACTATTGCAGTGTCCTGATAATGAATTAATGGTTTTCCTACATTGTTGAATTTATTATTCATTTATTCATTATTTCTGATTTGAATCTTGTCATTGTGCATTTGTTGTAAAATTGCCTTCAATGATTTCCTGGCTTCTGTCCGTGTGACATTTCACTCATGAAGTAGTTAAGACAGGGGAAGTGTAAACAAATAATTGTTTGTGTTTTTAATGGAAGCAAGCTTGTCAATGATGCTTGGAATTTTTGTGTCCGACTGTACCAATAACCCAGTGGTCACTGATTTTGTTTAGGAATATGGATGGCACTGTGTATTTATTTGGAGTTTTTCCTCAAATTAGATCAATTAAAGTAGACTCTAGGAAACTTTGAGTTTGGCCTGTTGGGACTTTCAACAATCTGAAATAGATTTAATGACTTATAATAATATATACAGTGTATGAGTTACAATTCAGATCACTGTATTCTGGGAAGATCCAGTTTAGATCTCCAACAACAACAATACCGTTCAAATTCAGCTTTGATCACATCTGCATTAAGGAAGCTGGAACATGTCTGTTCTACAAACAATATAATCCTTGATGTTGAAGTTCTTGTTATTGACCGATTTGTTGAGCCATGTTCCAGATAAAACAAATAACATCTGCACATCCTAAATGTACCCAGACACAGAAGAAGGCCCTTTTAATTCATTATTCAGGTTCATCTTTAAGGAAAAAAAACTCAGACCAGTCCTTGATTTAAAATTAGGGGTGTAACGATACACTAATCTCACGATACGGTACGATACACGATATTGAGGTCACGATAACGATACGATACGATATTATAGCAGTATTTTTTAACAACCTTGATAGAGGAATATATGACTGGAAAAAATTGACTTTTATTTGAAAGACACATAATACAAAACAATGCTGTGCGTTTGCCCTATTGTTACAGTTTGTAATGCTTTACAACTGTTTAAGTTTTAAAGAGAAAGCCAGGCCAACCATTTTCCACAAACTGAACTAAAAGTAAATTTCAGGTTTGCATTATGATCTTCAGTTTCATACAAGTACAAATATTTGGCCACAAACGGAATAGTTTCTCTCATGTATGATTTGAATTTTTTCTTTTCCAGAAATTTAACAACTAAAATTGAATAAATAAATACAAGTAAATAAATACATACAATTTTACATCATAAAAAAGATTGATTCATGCTCACCTTATAAGTGTAAGAGGAGATTTATTTTTGTTAAGAAGGTTATTTTGTTAATTCAGGGTTCATTATTTTATAAATATATTCTTTATATTCTGATGTAAATCAGGGACTATAATGACACTAGTCAGTTTATCTGTAGTGATTAGTCTGTTTTAGATTGGGCGGAGTGATACGCCACAGTACGGCACTAGGTGCTGTGTTGATGTTCTGAAATCCTACGCTGTTGAGCGGACATTGAAGTACACGCAAACTCACGCAGAAGTTGTCCCGTTTATCCTACTCACGACCCCAAAAAGGTTTAATTTAATAAGGTAAGGCTTCACTCTACACCAGACTTAAATAAGTAAAGGTTCAGAGCTCAAAACAGGACCGCAAAACGGGACTACTTTCTTCTGAGCGGAGTAATATTTTGGTCCGCGCGGTCGCGGCTGCGGCAGCGGTCGCGGTCGGATGCGCGTTTCTAGTCAACACAATAGATTAAAATTAATAACCCAATATCGCGATACAGGTTGTCACCTCCACGACACGTTTCGTGACGTTTTTGTATCGCGAAATTTCGTGGCACGATATATTGTTACACCCCTATTTAAAATGTAAAGCAATAAGAAGAAGCAAGTTAACAAGAAATGCTACTTGCATTTGTGTTGTTTTTTATTCTACATGCACTACAATGGTAGCGATTAAGATTAAAAGACCCCAAACCTCCCATGGACCTCTACGCAACATAATACGCCAACAACAATTCCTGAGCCACCTCCTCAGTCCATCTATCTTTTTGTTTTATGATCTCCAACTTTATCAAATGTACTCGCTGCAAAATGTTTCTGGTCCAAAAGGTTCACATGAGTTGTGTTCACAGGATTTGTGTTCATATGAAAAGGATGTCAGTAAATTTAGAAATCCTGATTAGCAGACGCTGCACCAGTTAGTTCCCGTTGAGTACCTCTCCTTCTGTTGGCCTCGTATAAGTTCCTGAACGCATGATCTGGCCCCTAAAAACACTACCCAGAACTCCAGCGTCTATGGACTATGCTCCAAAGCCCAAATCATCCAAAATTATTCCAAGTTAAGGCTGTCGGTGGAAACAGACGGTTTGTTTCATGGTTCGGTTTGAAAAAATTATATATATTTTATTCAAATCTAAATAAAATGTAAATCAAAATGATGAACAAAACAATAACCAAAACTGTCTTACAACTTAAATGAAAACAAAGTTAACTTAATCTGATTATTCAAGTTTAAAGAAGTGGTCAAAAAATCTTTTTTACAAAAACCTTCAACACACCAGACATTTGACAAATAAAAGAAAATCCGTCACGCCCCCCGGCGTGTTCTTAACCATTTAAATAAATGGGAGGGTCTAAAAGTTACCAAAGAAAAAAAGTAATATTAACAGTTCCTAATAGAAAGATTATTTATGGACTTTGGTTCCAAACTAGCTCAAGTATATTCTAACTGCCGAAAGAAAAAACTAAATTGATAGAACGTATGATTTGCAAAAATTCAACATAAATGGCCACAACACCAGGAGTCAATCAATATTAAAATATCAAAGAAATAAAAGAAATGCTTTCTTTTACTACTTGAGAACAGGCTCATCAGAATTAAAGGACGTGCCGTCATTCCAGCCCAAGGAGGATCAGGTCCGGGGCACACCAACATCAACAGGCATCCAAAGCCCGTGGAAAGTGTGGGCCAAGCTTGGGCCCGACCCAACTCCCCACTCAGAATTCACTCAGAGTTTCATGTCAGGCAATAAACCTCAGTCTTCCATATTTGCATTCTGTTGCTCTTGTCCAAGGAGGTGAATGGACTCCAGTGCAAACTCGAGGAGTCAATAAGTGGCCCAATCAATTTGGCCACTTATTGACCATTTTGTAATAATCAGCATTGGCCGGCAGCTCAGAACAACTAGCGCTTTGGGTCCTACTAGTGGACCTCAGTGTGCTTACATTAACTTTTTAAAAGGAAGAAGAAATGTTCTTGGGGAAATATCTGTGCTCACATTCTTACATTCAGTGCCCTTTATTTGTAATTTGTTAGATATGAACTGTTACCTTTTAGAGAGGAAATCCAATAAGCATGCATTGCTTCATCTGTATTGATAGTGACCCTTAAACAAACTGTAGTCTATGTGTGGCACTGAAACCGGGTAACTGGGATAAATTAATAAAGATGAAATCAGTAGCTGCAATGCTCTTACTTCTGTTTTGTATGCAGAGTTTCTCTGATGCTCTGTGAGGGTCAGAGCAGCTTTGACATACTGCGGTACTGTATTCAGAAAAAAGCAGCTTCTTCTCTTAGAATGAGTTTAGTTTTTAATTGTTACCATGTGTGTCTTCTCAACTACTTCTTCTTCATTTCATTGCTTTATAAGTGAGTGACAATGTTATTTTTGGTTGCTAAAACAGAGAGTTGCCACATTTTGGTGTCATGGCGGGCTGCAGGCTGCAGACTGCAGGTGTTGATTCTCACCCCTGCTGCTTCACACTCAGCTGTGAACTGCTCCAGTGAGAGTTGGAGAGCATAACTTGATGAATCCGATGGGACCGGATCATTCTCAAAAAGCGCACATGCGATCGTGAAATCACCAATCCCGGCCCCCTCTGCTCCATGGCTCCACTTAGAAATTCAGTGCAATAAAACTTATGAGAAGAGAGAACTTATTGTCTATGACAAAGTGCAGCCCTGACAGGGTCCAACTCTCATCAGAAACAAATCTGACTAACATCCGGCAAAACAGCGCAAACCCCGCACCATTTGTACAGGGATTGAATAGCCTGTGACAAAGGACCCCCAGACCCAGATTCTCAGAGCAACCCCCAAGGAAACCTCAGGGAACATGATCAGATGCTTTCTCCAAGAACACAAAGCACATGTGAACTGGTTGGACAAACTCCCCTTAAGGACTCCAGTGAGGGTGTAGAACCGGTCCAATGTTCCACGACCTGTACGAAAGCTGCATTGTTCCTCCTGTATCCAAGCTTCGGGAATAAATCAAACTCTCATCTCTAATACCCCCGCGTAGATACTTACCAAGGAGGACGACACCACACCCTCCAGTCCAGTGGTTCCCAACCTTTTTTCCATGTTCCCCCCCTACTTGTGTCTAAGACCAGCCAGGCCCCCCAACCCGTACGTACTAGCACCAAAATAGTCTTTAATTGAAAAAATGAACATTAATTATGTTTTTTTGATACTTTCTCTTTGGTTTACTCTGTATACATATGACTTTGTTTTTCTTCAAGCTCACCAATGTATAAAATACACACAAATGGACATAAAAGGACATACAAATATTTCTGAAAAATGTCTCTTTTAGTATGACACCAATATTTTTTTAAAATTTTTTCCTTTAACAACCTGTCGGAGTAGATAATAAGTATTGAAATAATTTCCTGTTTGTCACCAGTGTATAAAAAACACAAAAAATATTCAAAGATATTCATAAATTATTCCTAATTATTCCTAGTCTTATGAATGACTCATTCGCAAATATAATTTTTACAACTACATATCTTCATAGCAGACAAAGATTCGCGCCCCCCCCAGAGATCTCAGGCGCCCCCCCAGGGGGGGCCTGGACCCCAGGTTGGGAGACACTGCTCTAGTCCACAGCACAGCAACGTCTGTAGCTCAAGTCAGTGGAGACCTACGTATTTGATCGGTGTGACCAGTGCAAATGTACGTGCCCATGCTTGAAAGGTGACCAGATTTAGCTCATGTTACATGTTAGTTGGCTTTGTTCTATGACAATGTTCTATTCAACATCTATATGCTACCCCTAGCTCAGATTATGGAACATCACATTTCCTACCATACTTATGACGATGACACACAACTCTATATTTCAGTGTCACCACATGACTACAGTCCCTTACTGTCATTGAGTAACTGTATTCATCAAATCAATGAGTGGATGTGCCAGAATTTTCTCCAGCTAAATGCAGAAAAGACAGAGGTGATCATTTTTGGCCCTAAAAATGAAAGGGAAAAGATCAGCGCTCACCTTGGCTCCATGTCATTGACAGCTACAAATAAAGCCAGAAATCTTGGTGTCATTATTGACTCGGACCTGAACTTCAACAGCCATCTAAAGTTTATCAATAAATCTGCCTATTTACCACCTGAAAAACATTGCTAGAATTAAGGGGATTCTGTCTAAACAAGACATGGAAAAACGTATTCATGCATTCATTTTCAGTAGGTTGGATTATTGCAATGGCATCTTTACAGGCCTGAACAAGAAATCAACCAGGTAGCTGCAGCTGATCCAGAACGCTGCCGCCAGAGTCCTTACAAACACCAGGAAACTGGACCATATTACACCGGTCATGAAATCACTACACTGGCTTCCAGTGAGTCAAAGAGATAGAGTTTAAAATCTTACTGCTGGTCTACAAAGCACTGAATGGTCTTGGACCAAAATACATGGTTGATCTGTTAGTTCCTATGAAGCTCCCAGACCCCTGAGGTTCATCTGGATCTGTTAGTTCCCTATGAAGCTCCCAGACCCCTGAGCTTCATCTGGATCTGGTTTGTTGTGGTTCCAGAACCAGAACAAGCAAGGTGAGGCAGCGTTCAGTTATTCTGCTCCTCACCGGTGGAACAAACTTCCTGTAGACTAGGGGTGGGCGATATGACCTAAAATTAATATCACGGTATTTTTCATCTTTTGAACAGTGACGGTATAATATCACGGTATTTTTTGGTACGTTTTGGGAGGAGTAGCCTGTCCTGTCCCTTTATGTGAATAAGGTTAATATTTTTATATATATATTTTTATTATATATATATATTATATTATATTTATTTTTATTATATTATATTTTAAATATTTTGTAAACCTGTCTTAAAATGTAATACTGGACCTCGGTTGGGCTGGTTGGACAGCGGGTGGTGGAAAATTTCCCTTAATTTTAAATCCAAAACTTGACAGGTTTATGCCATGAGTATTCATATAGAGTAATCCCTTGTTTTTCTAGAGGGTTACGTTCCAAAAAGAACCCGTGATAAGTGATATTCACATAGTAGCAACCCTTTTTTTTTTAATAATTATTATACAAAGCTTTAAATTGCGGAGTTCAACACCGCCTCGCACGTATTCCACTGCTCTTCTGAGCCGCTCCATCCCGACTCGCGCTGCAGCGCCTTTTTCTTCTAAAGCCCGCGGTACAGGTGTGTTTTTTCGAGAGAAGAACATGGTTATGGGTATTTTTTTGTCACTCCTTTTTTCTTCTGGGCAAAAAGATTCTTTTAAACCGACATTCATTAATTTTTTCTCCATCTTGAAGTCGGTGACTGGTATTCCAGCAGGTTGAAACAGCGCTCTGCGCTCCGCTGCCGTCAAAGACCCGCCCAGCTCCTCAAACTTTTTTTTTTCTCTCAAACCTTTTTTTTTTTTTTTTTTTTAAGCAGTCAAACTCGCACGCCGAGAAAAAAAACTCCGTACGCCGGAGATGCGGCACGGTGCCGGAATACCTTAAGCCCTGTCATTTCTTACTACTCTTGTCGTAAGGTGTAGCAGCAGAAACTATGCCTGCAGTGAAAGCTGTGTACTCTTGGGACGTGCTCCGCTGGTGCTGCTCAGCAGCACCAGCGGAGCAGCGGTCCCAGCAGCAGCTGCTGGTCCCACTTGCGCTCGTTTTGGCCCGGGTTGCCTCTTCATATTCACGGGCGTGCGTGTTTTTTAAGTGATGAAACAGGTTGCTTGTGTTTCCACCTCTTGCTGTCACAACACGGCAGCAAACCTTGCATATCACCGACGTTTTTAATGCCTTATTTAGGCTTATTATTTTATAATTGATTTATTACGGTATTGACGGTATTGCAAAATCCATGTCGTGGCGCAGTGTCACACCGGTGATGACTATGACACCGGTGTACCGCCCACCCCTACTGTAGACCTAAGGTTACTTGACTGCTTTTAATCGTGTCTTGCTGCTTTTAATGTTGATGTAAAGCACTTTGAATTACCTTGTGTTGAATTGTGCTATACAAATAAACTTGCCTTGCCTTGTCTTTGACTGAAGTGCCTCTACAAAACAGCTCTGGAGTACAGAATAAGTTCCCTCTGTTGTTTGCTTCTATCAAGCTGCAGAAATACACGCATGGATATATTAATCCAAGGTTGAGAACTGTAGCCATACTTTCAAAGTCTGCAGAGGAAGCTGAAGCAGAAGCAAGGTGTGTGTTCTTTATGTCATCGTGACATTTAAGCCTTTTGCTTTTGTAATTCCAAACAGATAAGCAATAAAAAAAAAAATAATAATTTGACTCATTTACCACTGCAGAGATTTGGGTTCTTCCCTTGACTGCAGTGCTTCTGCTTTGTCTTTGTACAATTTTCTCAACACAGTTTGCGGCGCTTGTGTGTGGGCAGTTACTGAGGGATTGCTTTTTTCTATCGCTCCCCTGGTAGTTGGCGTCTCTGGGAAGGAAAATCTACTAGTCTGAGAGATTCAAATACAAAGGAACAACAATAAAAAGTTTTACCGCCTGTAGTGAAATGAGCTATAGTGTTGATGTCTGAAGGGGAGGATCCTGCCCAGTGTGCCTGCTGCAGACAGTGCTTGCAGCTAATAAGACCTTGACTAAAATGCATTCTCGTTTTCTTTTTATTATATAAGTTACCAAGATAATAACGGATTCCTTCTTTCTGTGTCCAGCTCCAGTCCTTCCTGCAGGTCAGCGTGTTCCAGGTCCATGTGGACGAGTGCTCCAGTTCAGAGTGTGCCGGGGCGGGCGGCTGCACCAACAGCCTGAACGTGCGGGACACACCCACGGTGGTGGATTGCGGGACGATGAGTCTCGTGTCTGTGACTGTGGAGTCAACAGCTGCGTGCTCCTGCCAAGGCAGAGAACAATCGCATCAGTCCTGCGCCACGTATCCCAGAAACCCCTGCTTCAACGGAGGAGTGTGTGTGGACACCCAGCACGGCTACAGGTGAGTCAGAGATTGTGACCTGTGGGTACCAGATGACGATCTGCTGTCACTGACATGTGTACAGTTCAGTGTAAGTGATTACGGCAGGCCTACAAACAGCTGTGATTACAACCTCAAATAACTGAGCTTTTGGAATGATTATGATCAATATTTTCAACTCAGACGAAAAATTGCTTCAAAGCCTATTCTTCAAATCACACATCATACAAAAGAAGGCTTCAACAGACATTCATTTACCAAAAAAAGCATAAACATGCAGGTGAGCTTTGTCTTTTTCTAAGAATTTTTGGTTCATTAAAATCAGGCATTCTTCCGGCAGGATCCGCTGTCTTTGAACATGATCATGAACGTTGTCTGCATCTGCATAGGACACCTAAAACGATCGAGAAGCAAAGCAGGTAGCATGTGAATGTTGGCTTTCTTTGTAAGGATAACTAAAGGCTACTGAAAGTGTGCAACGAGCATTTCATTACCATGATTTGTTCTTAGCATTTATGTTCAAAAGCTGATTTCTTTGGCTTAAAGCAGAATTGTACTGGAATGCCTCAGTAGGAAACTCTGCTCATAATTCTTTTCAGTGTTCAGGGCAGAACAGCAGGAAGTCCTGTATGCAAAGTCAGGCCAAGGTACTTAAATAGTTTAAGCTTGAGGTCCTTTCTTACAACCAGCATAAAGTCTGATTTTTAACAGTAGTTTTTCAGTACATGCCGTGGAAAGAAAAATAAAAAGCTTAAAAGCCTTGTGCTAAACCTCAGCAGTTATTGATATTCATCTGTGCTTATCAGTACTGATTCTACCCGTCTGAAATCACATAAATAGTAGGCATAATGTTGAGATGTTGATTGACATTCTGCCCTAAATCCTTTGTTAGATTTTTTTTTTTGTAGAGGGACACTGTAACGGTCATATAAGTGAAAACCTGCCCTCTAATCACTCAACACTACCTTGATTAAGTTTCCGCCTTAGAGATTTAGCAGCAGGGGTTGGATTGGGCTAAGGCTTAGCCGCATTATGATACACATCCAAACAATAAACGTTTCTCATTGTTTTTAGTTTGAATAATAAAACTATTTTATGTCTTTTAGTGAGTTTAACTTTCCCACTTTGGAACGAAACAACAGAGACCTCAACTAGCAGTTTAACACGACGATGAAGTCAGGACCACAGCGTTAGACCAGGTCCAGGTCAAAAACCATTAGACTGCTCAAACTTGGATTAAGTAAACTTTTAGATAGAAAAGGATATCTTGTGGAAAACCTTTGTTCTATTTGTGAATATGCAATGTTGGGCCTTTTTTGACCTTCACTTGTTGCAACATTTAAAACATTTGAATTTTATTAAAAATATTCAACTTTATCAGTTTGTATAACCTTTGTTTTGGTAGAAATGTCATTTTTAACCTCTGTCTATATTGATGGAGTAGTTGTTGGTTGGTGGTATTAAAGTGATCTTGTTTAAAGAAAATAAAGATATTATTTTTTTTAAATTTTCTTTTAACCTTTATTTACCCAGGCAAGCAATTTAAGAACCAATTCTTATTTGGAAATGCAGCCTGAACAAAGAGCATAAGCACTTTGAGGGGAGAGGGGAAGGGGAGTGCTAGAAATAAAAAAACGTTATAAAATTGCATAATAATACAATAAATATGTACAATAAATATAAATAGAAAAAACATTCAAAAACATTAAGACATTAGGATGTGGCAAGTCAACAATATAAACAGGTGCAAGAGGCAACTGTAATTTTTGCAGCTTTTGTTTGAAGACAGAGTGTGATATAAGGTCAGATATTTAGATGTGTGAAATGTTGGTCATTAAGCCCTGGTGAGTGAATTTTGATTAATAAGAAATCCTGGTTATTAAGTTATTAAGCTTCTTGCTCGGAATCAACATAATTTCTGATTTAGATCAACTGTTTTCCTCTTTAATTCATCAGTGAGTTACAGTAATGAGACTGTTTCACTTGTCTGTTCTTACAGGCAAACCAGATAGATAGATAGATAGATAGATAGATAGATAGATAGATAGATAGATAGATAGATAGATAGATAGATAGATAGATAGATAGATAGATAGATAGATAGATAGATAGATAGATAGATAGATAGATAGATAGATAGATAGATAGATAGATAGATAGATAGATAGATAGATAGATAGATAGATAGATAGATGGATGGATGGATGGATAGATGGATAGATAGATAGATATGGAGGGAGGTAAGTGGGTTGTTAGGTAGGTAGGTGGCTGGTTCCCAGGACTCGACTTGTGACTAGGGGCCTTTTCAGTCAGAGGTCCTGAACTTGGAACGGTCACTCTCTTCTATGTGGTCTGCCAGCATTCTCAGTGACATTAAATCTCTTTTAAAAACCTTTTTTTTTTATTTTTACACTGCCTTTTAACTCCAGTAAGCACGATCTCTACTTGCATTGTCTTTTGCCTTTTTATTGTTTACTTTATTTAGCTTTTATTTGTATCTAATGGTTTTGTATTTGTATTCACTTTTATAGCACTTTGCTTTCCTTATTGTAGGTTAAAGCGATTTACAAATAAAGTTTTGATGTATATTTGTAACAATAGACGGGCGGCTACTTCTGCGGTCTAACCGAGGGGGGGAGGTGCGTGTGTGTGTGTGGGGGGGGTTGCAGCTTGTCATTCAGGGGGGAGTATGTATGAAATAGTTGTAAATTGTTTAGAGGCTCATCTCATATGGTGTTAAAACTGAGTTGGGGTATATTTTGTCAATTCAACAAAAAGAAAAGTCCTCAAAACAAATGCGCATAATGAAATATTATCTATCTGATGTTATTCTCACTGAGATGACAAATGTTTAGCATTGGAATAATTTGCTCGTCACACACAGTCATTTTATTGTAAGATCTAACCCTTCATTAAAATGACTTGTTAATTATTGCAGCATTAATATCCATTGAGTGCTATCGGGTAGAGTTTTAGATATGTAAAATTAATGGTTGGAATTTGAATTTGATAGCTGCTGTAGGCCATGTGCCAGCCACGCTATCATTTATTAGACTTTGACCTTTTGCTCTTTGAGAATACCAACCATTAGGTTTAATAATAAGAATCATGCAGGTTTAATTATCCAAATTATATTGAGAGATTATCTTAATTGTAGAAATTAATTTTCCTTGTTTGAACTTGACAGTGCTCCAATAGCCTGTTTTTAAAAATCAGATTAGCCTAAATAATTTTAAAGTAAAATGTAACGCCATCAAACAAATAATAATAATAATTTCTATAAGTTTTTGGGGTTTTAAGCCCCCATTTTAACAGATGTGCTTTTGGTGATTTGTTCTTTCAATAGACATGAGTTCAGGTGGTGTAAAAATGCTGAAATTTTGATTTAAATTATGGTATTCTTTCTTTGGAGATGATATCACCACTCTGCATCTCCTCATTTTAAAGCCCTCACTCATTTAAAAACACAACCAGGCAGCCAAGCAGGTTATTGTCTTATTAGGTCTTGTGTTACCCAGTCAGAGACAGTCTGAAGTCAGTATCTTAAAAATAATTGATAAATAAAGTTACTGACAGGAAACAGCAAGTGTCTCTGAGGTCATGCAAATAAGTTTGAAAATGAGCAGCATGGTGTGATTTACTAAAACTATAAATCGGAGAGACAATAAATTCACAATATCCCATTTGAGTTTAGAAGTGTAAATCATTTGTATTTCATATCTGATCTCACATTGCCTAATGATATTACTGCAATCATTTGCACATTTACAGATTATTTCCAATCATGAGAAGACATTAGAAAATTAATAACCACAGGACATTAGAAGTGTGAAGGTATGCTGAATAAATGAATGTGGTTGTAAACGTCTTCACGGATCGTGCAGCTTGTGTGAAGCTCAGACTGAGATACAGACGTGACAAATCTAAGGAAATCCCAAGCATCTCGAATTTTCAAAAGCCCATTGAATGCAAGATTGTCCGAGGGTTTAAATGCTCTTGCTTCAGTGGCATAAAAGTCTTTCAACATCTTGAAGTGTTTGGTTTATGGCAAGGTTTTTGCTTCTGTCAGACATGAAGAATTCCCAGTTTTATAGCTGCCTACTTTATGGCCTCCAGGAACCAAAAAAAAAAAAAAACAGCTTCAGGATGTGGGATGTGCCGTTTGTTCATGTCGAGAAAATGTGTGGTAATAAATCCACTCCCAGCTTGATTGATGTTACTGATGCCTTGACTTATCACTTTCAAATATTCAAATACACTCACACGCCATTAATCTCCACGCACACCCGCAACAGAAACCGTGTGCTGTTTTAGAGTCTGTGTCCTTCTGGCTATATATATATATATATATATATATTTGACAACCCTAATATATATATATATATATATATATATATATATATATATATATATATATATATATATATATATATATATATATTAGGGTTGTCAAACTATTAATTTTTTTAATCGCGATTAATCGCATGTTGTGTATAGTGAACTCGCGCTTAATCACATATTAATCGCACATTTATTCACACATTTTTGTGCTGTTCTAAATTACCTTTTAGGTATTTAAAAAAAATATGTTTTAATAGTGTTAACAACATGAGAAAGGGCAAATATGCTTGCTTTATGCCAATGTTTATTCAACTTTCCACAAAAAAAAGCTTTTGACCTGAATGTAACATTCCTTCATAAATACAAACACATAGTCCCCAACTTTACACTTGTAAAGACTAACTTAGGTTCCTTGTTTTTTTAAGCAGCTCAATGTAAAACAATGAACCATATGCATCACAAACATTGTACAAGAAGTGCATTGGTCAGTTAAATTTTCCATGTAATTATGTCTAGCCTCATATGGAGGAAAATAAAAGGCTCAAAAAATATCCCCTTCTAAGTGGGATCAAAACGACTTTTTTGCAAGCTGCTATCCAGCGTTGTCTGCTTTTGGCGGGGGGCGGGTGCGCGCTCGCTGCATCGGTCGTGTGTTCGGCTGCAAGTGGTATTTGAGACTCGACGTACTTCGATGGTAATTCATTTCAAATCGACAGTACATGCAAATAACTTTAGTCTTGTCCAGCAAACCATCTGGCATCTTTTTGAAAGTGAACTTGCCGTTCAAAAGTCCCTTTTAATATTCCATCTTTCCTCGCTTTTCAATAAAGTTCACACAGTAGTCCACCATGCTGTAACATTTCACAGATCAGGCGGAGCCGGGCTCTTCTCTTCCACTAGCCAGTTTATTGCCAGGAAGGTAACGAACAGGTTTACAGCCGCAGACTAGAACTCTCACTTCCCGGGCTGATTCCCCAACAACTTGAATTCCCCTGGAGAAGAAACTAGGGCTCAGCCCCATAGACATATACAGACGGATCTCCCCAACTTTATAACTCTCCCATATCAGGGTCGCTACAATACTTTTCCTCAAGCTACGGTGCTGTCGACTGCCAGAAATTATATAATGCTGCTTTTTTTTTTTTTATCCTGCGCGTTAATCGTGCGTTAAAAAAATTGTCGCCGTTAAGTTAACGCGTTAGCTTTGACAGCCCTAGTGTGTGTGTGTGTGTGTGTGTGTGTGTGTGTGTGTGTGTGTGTGTGTGTGTGTGTGTGTGTGTGTGTGTGTGTGTGTGTGTGTGTGTGTGTGTGTGTGTGTGTGTGTGTGTGTGTGTGTGTGTGTGTGTGTGTGTGTGTGTGTGTGTGTACACAAAATTAACATATGAACACAAAAAAAGGACGAAAAATCCTGCCCAGTTCCAATAAAGGAAATGTGTACTTAAGTCAGCAAATGTATTAATAATCCTATAACTGCTGAGCTCTTAACTTGGACTCCCAGGTCTTTTCCCACCAATTTTGTTCATTAAGAGACAGAATGTTGCTGCAGTAGATGAGGGTGAATCGGAATGAAGTTGCATTAAATTTTATTCATGCTGAAGGGAATTCTTGAACCCGGGAACAGCTGGTTACAGATTATACAGCTGACACGCATCTTTATCCAGTGGATATATTTAACATTTGTGTGTGTGTGTATGTGTTTATTCTTCATAGCTTTGGTTCATGTTAGAAACCTGCCCGTGTTCTTTATAGACAAGGGGACCCACAGTCCAAAACCAGCCAACAATGTCTCCATCACTGTTTAGAAAGAGAAAATTTGACAATTTAATCAGTTGAATACACAAAGTAGTACCTACCTTCTCTGACATTACAACAAAGTCGTATTCTTGACGTCCACCATCGCTTCCCCTCCTGACTGCTGCATCCATCTTTGATACCGACAACTCAGACTTGGTTTGTGTATGAGCAGACTCTGCAAAGTCAGCGAAAGTCAATAAAAAATCTCCTGAAAAAAAAAAAAGATTAAAAACAAAGCAGTATTTGTCAGCGATGAGGAGACAGCCTTGTGTTTGTAAAAGCTTATTGGGACACCAAAGCTCCCTGTGGTGCCCGGTTCGATAAAACCACAGTGTGAGCAGAAATGCTTCAGGCTCCACACTTAAGACTCAGATATGAATTAAGAAGAAGTAAATGATAAATACAGTGTTGAGCAGTGGAGTGTCTGGGCGGCTTTCAGGCTTTGCTAAGACGATGCAGGGAGATGGACGACACAGATAATACAATCAGCCGAAGTGATCACTAAGTTATGAATACGTTTGTCACACAAAAAGAAGCTGCATCAAATGGTCCTTTGCCTCCCTCGGGGATATCTTGACAAGATCGTCGGTAAATGGCATTCAAAGTACGACCCTTGTATGCCATTGTCGTGTATTGTCTTGCATTATACTTGGAAACGAAACCTTTCTCAACCTTCGACTAAATGAAAGAGTTAGTCACTTTGATGAAACATAACACTGGTTTCGTGTCAAATCCCAAGTGTTTATTGACTCTGTGAACACAACCAAAAGTGCGGAGAGGGCATTCCGACAAATCCTTTGAAAAACAAATATTGAAAATGAAATAAGACATTTGATGCTTGCAGTGGCGGAGCAGACATGATGATCCTGTTCAAACTCTGCATAATTGAGTCTGATGCGCTGCGTTTTCTCGGGCTTGACTCTTTAATAGTAGACATGAAGGGCTCTTTGCAACCAATTAAATACAATATCAGTACATGCGCCTCTGCTTTTTTCACTGCCTTTAACTGTAATTCCATGCAAACTTTGAACGCTATGATGAAATGAACAGTAAATTCCCAAACTTGCATTGGTTTGAGAATAAACTGGAACTCTTCCTCTGTTTGTTGTTATTAAGGGAGACGTTTTAACGTTCCACCGTGTTCTTTAACCAGGGCAAGTCTTAGAATTGACTCTTCATTTCGTCGTGGTACTCAAAAATGGCAAAGATTTCCTTTTAGCGTTTCACAGTGTAAAAAGCTTAGTGTTTATAGATATTCATTGTAATTTCTTTACTGTGAATTCACACTTGAGAGGATGTTGTAGAGACGACATCAGCTGCCTGTTTAAATCAAACCTGAATTTAGAATTTGTCTTTTAATCCAAATCACTGGATGCAAGTGTTGAAACGGTAACAGCGAGCGCTTGAAGAAAATGAGTTGAAATATATATATATATATATATATATTTATTTATTTATTTATTTTTATTTTTTTGGGATACCAAGGAACCTTTTGTACATGGTGACATTAATGGTGCTTTTCCATTAGAACCTACTCAGCTCTACTCATTTCAGCTCGGCCTGGTTTCTTTTCCACAACAATCAGCACCTGCAGCAGAAGTAGGAGGTTGGAGTGAAGATGCTTTGACGTATTTGATTGTGTGATCTAAACGAAGAAGACAACAACACTAAAGATGTAGAACCTGGAGGAGATGATAGATGTGCTGCTGGGTCTGTGGCTTGTGTTCCATATCAAGTTAAAAAATGAGAGAGAGGAGCTTCAAGCGGCGATGCTTTTTAATGTTTTTTAGTTTGTCTCGGCGCTGCTGAAAAGTCCGGAGCTCCTGGTGGATCTGGTCGTTCCTTATCGCCCGTCTAGATTCCTTTTCAATTCTTTCCTCAGCCACCAGGTTTATGAACATCTGCACCTCAGAGTTGGATCATGAAACAGACTTTTGCGCTGCCATTGCTGGTTGAATAAAATGAACAAGAAGCCGTCAGAGTCTCTTTCTCTGATTTCCGCCTCCTGACTCAGACGTCTGACTCCAACCCCCCGACCAATCAGTGGCCTGTAGTGTGATGATGTCAGATACAGCCGACTCTGCCGCTTAGAACCTCGGCAGAGTAGATTCAGAAAAAAAAAAAGATCTACTCTGTACGTTAGACCCCTAGTGGAAAAGAACCAAACCGAGTGGAGGCGAGCCGATCCGGGCTGAGTAGGTACTAGTGGAAAAGTGCCATTAGTGCCAAGAGTGCCTTCGTAGGTGCAGTAGTTATAATTTATGAATAAAATGCCTCAAAATCGGACACTAAAGATGTGATTATGGTCAGTCAGACACGGCAGTCATGTGGACAAATTAAGGTCCCATAATTTTTGTCCATACCAATTTCAGTATTTCTCATTCTTTAATTCCTCCATTGAAAAACAATACAAAAGCAATGCCTGATTTTTATTAAGAAAACTATTACTTATCAATTCCATGCCGTTTCCGTGACCACCGTGGACCTTTCTCTCTTTAACGGAAGGCTACCACCAAATGTGCCACGTGTGCACACCGAATAAAATATTTGCAGTTCACATGCTGGGAATTAAAGATACCCAAGCACTTGTGCAAACGTATCGACTGGACCTTGGCAGAATTGAAATGCCGATAATAAAATGATCACAGCTGGTGTTTGCTTCCCTTTGCAGCTGATGTCTAAATATTTTTAATGCAGCGGCAACAACATGGACTTGCAAATTTAGCTAAACACATCCTCCTGAACATACATGACAGCAGATAAACCCAAGCCCTCCTCACACAAAGTTACACAAAGCTTTCTTGCTGCGACTTGTTAATTTACCCGTCAGCCTCATTAAATTAGGCAGCAAGTAAAAACAGCATGGTTTTGAGCCCATCTGGCTGTTTTCAGCACGTTGTGTGGTTCACTGCTGGACCCGAGCAGGATGACTGATTGGATTACCACTGGACACAATTCCTCAATTACTCACAATTATTTTTCTTTCATTCTGCAAATCTCCTCGGCAAACAAAGTTGCACGGCTTTGCATGATTAGATGCCTTTGATAACTTTACTGACTGCTCAGAGATAGGTGTTGTTGCATTGCTTACGTTTAACATGACTTTCATTATTCGCGGTAATTACATGACCTGTTTTCCCTTCAAGGATCTAGAACTGGCTCCCTTACTTTGGATAGTAACGTTTTGACGTTGATTATGCAGTCATTTCATGGGGATTGTAGCCTATAATAGCTGAGTCCCAGTTTCTTCCATCACTTCTATCCCACAAGTTTGCATCCTGGTGACAGGAAAAAGAGCAACATCGTATCTTACACAGAAGATTTCTTAACAAAGTTGTTGACACAACAGAAGTGACTGGAATTAGACCACCACCATGACTGTCCAAAGGTCAAATGCATAACACTCAGGGTAGATTTTCTCCAGCATTCATTGGAAGAAGTTAATCAAATTTGGAAATGCAATTGCTGCATGAGGAAGTTTACCACCTCAAAATAAGTAGTGTGTGAAAGAGAGTAAAATAAAAAGAATTAAATGTAAATATAAAGTCTGAAAACTGGTAGAGGAACCTACTGTATGCATATATGGTCTCAAACACGATTTGATAAACATTTTTCATTTTAAAGACCCTGGGAAGCGATGTATGCGTGGTTTTTGTAAGTAAATGTATTTGTTATGCATCCAGCCACAGAACTTTTCTGTCACATTTCACAAAGGTACTAATGAAGCAGCTGTTTAGTGTATCAGCCACAAGATTATCGCTTTAAATAACACCTTTTGGTAACTAGTTTTTGTCACATTAAATCATACATGTGGAATCTTTATATCTCAGTGGATTTAGCTTCTGAAAAGCAGAACAAAAAACTTTGTTTTAGTCAGGATTCATTCAGTGACAAGGGTGTTCTATTTAAATCTCCAAGACACTTGCGTGCCTGCAAGTGGTTGCAAACAGCGCTCTGGTCGTCACGGTACGTGTGGTCCTCATCATCATTAAACACAAGCAAAAATAGGGACAATCAAAGTGGAACACAACACACTGTTATAGAGTCAGTCATTACCCCCGGATTAGTTAAGTTTACTATTCTTAGCACTCCTGAAAGAGCGCAGGAGTTGGGGCTGCAGACTCCTCATCCAAAAATGATGCCATCAGTGCATGGCCAAGTTGCCGCCCTGTTTTGGTCAATTGTTGGTCTTTGTAGATTAAGGGTTTGTTGCGAATCGATACAAAGTTGTTTTGAAGAGGAAATAGTTTTGCCCCTGATGAAAGTCATCTTTCCCAGAATTACAATGCACCGGGTTTGAGTTTTTTTCCCTTCTTCTTTAGCTCAAAACTGTGAATCCGAAATTGCTGCCCCTGAAATCGTATGAGCTGCTTCTATTTTCTGAAAAGTGGATGTGGGCCTAAATGGAAGCTCGGGGAATGTTTCTTTGTGAAGTATGAGCCAAATAGATGAAAGGCAAAGCACGCAAGGTTGTCATCCCAGGGACACAGCTGCAGTGTGATTGTCACATTTTCAAAGATGCTACAGTACCTGAGCTCTGCAACATCTGCTGTGTGATTCTCTTAAGTTCAGAGGAGGAGGCAAGATAAAACATGCAGCGTCAGAGACGGAAAATGGGAAGATCGAATGAAGAGAGGAGAATTAAATGGCAATATAAGTAAAGACCGGCAAAAAAGTGATGAAGAGGAGTTGTGGAAAAATAAAAAACTGAAAAGTTGCATACGTGGAGCAAGAGTGCAGAGAGAGGAGCAAGGGGGCTTGAAGTGGAGAGTGAGGAGTAGAGACATCGACAAGTAATGGGAATGGTGGGAAGATGATAGAAATGAAACACATAATTCCATGACAAAGTAATGTGCACATCAAATGATTATTGTAAATTATTGTCCAAAGCTCAAGCAAGACCACGTCAGTGAAAGACATGTAGAGAAGTGGAGCCTTCAGCTCAAAATATGCCTCAGACTGTTTAATACACAGGTTAATGATCCAAAAAATGGTTGTGAAGCTATAGATGTTTGTCACAAAGTAAAAAAGAAATAGACTGTAAGTGAAATGTAAATGAAGAACATGCCATGCACACAAAGGTCCTCCACAATGATACGAGACAGTTATAACGTCATACGTGCTCACCGTGTAGCACGAATCTCTCTATTTATGTCTTTGTTTGTTAACTTCTGACTTATAAACCTGAAAATTTGTTTTCGTTGTCCCAACTTTTCTTTTTTTTTTAGAAAAATAACTGATAAACCGTAGATATGATGAAAGAATGTGTGAGAAATGACTGAATCACTTGCTAATTCAAGCTAGAACAGATGAGTTGAGATTGAGGTGAGGTGTGCAGTCTTGACAGGAAGCAGTGGTACAAATAAGGACTTGAAGGTGTGAAAATACAGCAAGAAGAGTTTCCTTTTGATGTATTCATTCCCCCCCTGCGGTTTTGCCACTAATGAGAACATCTGCATTGGTGAAACATCCGGAGTGTGAGAGATAACTGGAAAGAGAGTGCTGCTTGGAAGGAGAAAACAACTGCACCCAGACACTCTGAGTGCAAACATACTGCAAGAGTACTTCAGATGAAATAACGTACAGTGAGTGGCTGTGAATGAGTGTTTTTCATCTTTAGTACCACTTTATTTTTTCTGGAAATAGCACAAAAATCTTCATGATTTATTTACTGCGTCCACTAATTCATGTCGTACTTCTTCTGTTTTTTTTCCTCAAGGTGCCAATGCCCAACTCAATTCGAGGGACCCGAATGCCAGCAAAACAAGCACAGTTTCCATGGCAATGGTTATGCCTGGTTTCCGCCAATGATGCCTTGTTTCGAAAGCCATGTGTCGCTGGAGTTTATCACAGACGTGCCTGATGGACTGCTGCTGTACAGCGGGCCTTTAGCCCAATTGCAAACCTGGGACCACGAAGATTTCCTGGCCCTAGGTATGAAGCATCTCAAACTTAATCTAACCCATCTGACTCCGCTTCACACACCTCTGCTACCCTAAAGTGAGAAAGAGACTACTTTAATCCCTCTGTAATACATCATTCCACCCCCCCTCATCAATACTTGACACACTGAGGTGAGTTTTAGCTCAAATCAAAAGTGAAGCTTATGGTCATATATTAAATGAAGTGATGAATGAAGGAATTTGAGAGGAAAACAGAAATGAGAGGAGAGCGAAGGGTGAGAAACAGAGGAAATTTCATACCTAAACTGTAAGCAGACAAAGCTCGGACCAGACAATCTGTAGATGCATGTGAAAGAAAGAAATACACATCAGTGGTGTCATGACTGCCGTCACTCCCTCTGATCCCTCTGGTGTTCCCACTGTCAATAATCCTGTAATTATATTATCATGAGTTGGTTTTTTTCCCGTTTACTGAACCAGGTCTCAAACATCAATCGCCAGCCCAACCATCTTGTTCAAATACGGCTCCAAAATATATAAAAGCCAAATGCTGGGCTATGATTTGAAAAATGCAGTTCATATTTTGGTGATTACAGCCACTTTACATATTTTACCACTTTACCATTTGCCCGGTGTAATGGGAGATGCATTTCGGTGTTAACACGATAACACCTTTTACCAATAACAGAGTACAATCCTAGCAACAGAGGGATGTTATGCAAATGATGCTCTTGGTGTGGGCTGGAAACTTTATATCCCCTCATCTCTCCATATTTTACAATCAAATTAATGTTTTTATTGTATTCAAACTTTTAGGAAAAGGTATCGGTTCGCCCTTTCAACACTTCTCCTGGTTTTGTACCAATTCTGTTTGGTTCAAAGTTTGTCGTTACAATGATAATTATCATAGCTTTACCCCAAAAATGTGTTCTTCTAAATATCTGACGAAGATTTGTGGCTGGACGCCCGGTGCTGTGCTCTTAAGTGAATAGGCCCTAAGAGAAACTACTGAAAAGAGTACTCAGTGGGTACTTTGTACTCCAAGTGTGTAGACCTCATTAGGCTAGACAAAAATATGTCTTACAAATGAGTTCAAACGTTAGCTGTTGCGAGAATGGATGTCAGTGTCGGGTTTAACTCCCTGTGTTTATCATCTTAGCAGTGACTCTGTGATTCATCACACACAGACACACATACACGAACAATTGTATTTGCTCATGATGAGAGACGAAGTACATTTGTTTCTTTGCCTTTTTTTTGTATTCTTAATTGTTGAGGGTGTTAAAGCTTTAGAAAAGAGAGCACTAGAGCAGGAAATGCATACGGTTAAAAGGAGAGAACAAAATGTGTTGTCGATTGTGGCTATAGCGGGGTTTTTTTAATCTGATAGACAAACACCTCGTCTGTCTTGCTGCTTCTTCCCTTGCACGACTCACTCTGTCGAGAGGAACGCCGTTGTCCCATCACAGCCAAAGTAATATGTGTAGGAGGTGAGGTCCGCCTGGAGAGCCTATTGTGTGAATGTTATGGGCAAGTTTACAGCGTAATTCCTGAAGTATTTAGCTTTTGTTGGTTTAAGTGTAAGTATAAGTGTGTGTGTGTGTGTGTGTGTGTGTGTGTGTGTGTGTGTGTGTGTGTGTGTGTGTGTGTGTGTGTGTGTGTGTGTGTGTGTGTGTGTGTGTGTGTGTGTGTGTGTGTGTGTGTGTGTGTGTGTGTGTGTGTGTGTGTGTGTGTGTGTGTGTGTGTGTGTGTGTGTGTGTGTCTGAAAGCCAGCCAGTGTGTGTTACTGGGGCGTAAAGACTTAGGATTAGGTTTGTTGAGTCATTAGTGGAATCCCTGTGCAGCGCGTATTTAGAGTCAGGCTCTACATATTTAGAGCTCTAATTAACTTGTTTCAAGGTTGACCTACTGCATGTAACAAATCCATCAGCGAGCCAACACTCTGCTGGAGCTTGATTTCACTGCAATAACACAACCCAGCAGCATCGGTCAGCTTTTTCGCAAAATGTCCGGAAGGACGCTTCCTTTTTTTCCCCCCCAAATAATTGTTGATGAAAGCTTTAACTTTGACGGAAAGCATCCAAAATTAAACTGCTATATCAAGACTAATACTGTGACTTTTAATACTAATGCAATACAACACAAATACAGATAAGGACGACTACAAGGAAAGCAATAGCCCATGGCCATATGATGCTTGATCTTCTCCAGGGTCCTTGATCATTCTGTCACGCACGTTTTTAGACTGGTCGAGGAAATCCTAACTGCCCCTAACTCCACTCAGAAATGCTCATGCCCCACTTTGAACAGAGAACTTTGTTGTAAAGCAACACAGGGAACCATGCAACAACACGATCACAGCCTGGCCTGCTGCTGTTAACGGGATGAATCATTTAAGAACACAGCTTCCTTAACCCAGATTATTGAAATAACTGTTACAGTCGTAGGGTACACATGTATCAACTATGAAACTATGAATTTCATTGAAGAAAATAATCTTCCTAACTGTGCCTGTACATTTTTAAATGAAGTACAGAGAGAATAGGCCAAAAGGAAAACACAATGAAAAACACACCTTCCATGAACCTTTGATTTTATGACAAAACAAAGAGAAGCTGTGAATAATGAACTAAAACAAGATAATTAGCTTGAGGGGAAACACACCAGTGTTTACTCTTAAGTATGTTAAAGTGACACAAAACTGTTGCGTCTTACCAGAGTGTAAACGTAGCGGCGGTGAGCACCAACCAACGCCGGGGGTGTTCAGGGAGGTTCTGTTGCACTGAGCCAACTCAATTAGCAGAGGAATGACTCGGCCCTGGGTACTGCCAGGTACTAGGTACTGCCTTTGATATGCTTTTTGGTTTTTACCTCAGCTGTGGTTCCAACTGAGCCCAGTCATTACCTCAAAGAGACAGTGTCTCACAGTGAGCCTCATCCTGGGTGAACGTAATTACAGACATCAGAATGGGGGGACTCGCTCCCAAACTAAACACATTATGAGCTGAATGTAGACTTTTTTTCATTACTGGAGGGCCTGGCACTTATTACCTGTAGAAGTATTTGTTAATGTGTTTGAGAGTATAGTGTGCATATGTGTGCACACTGCTGAGTGATGTTGCCCATGGAGTCCTACATTCACAACACACAAACACACTGGAAATGTATCTCCGGTCATTTGATGGACGTGAAATTACATGGGTAGAGTCTGCAGTCTGCATACATTTAGGTCTTAAAGATACACCTTGTGCTATAGAGAAGATGAAATCATTGGCTTTTAATTTAATTCTTCCACTCACATCCATAGAGTCACTTTAATCACATGGTTTTCATCTTCATTGACTTTCAATTTGGTCCAAACTACGCTTTTTCACATCTTCACGCACTGACCAGATTTTCAAAAAAGTAGCTGTCCTCGTGAGGTTATTTCTTTTTATGTCACACAAAGATTTCATTCGTGAATGAAGTCTAACGGTTTCAAATAAGCGGTCTTGAAGTTCAGCCCGTACCAAGAACAGAAATGTGCCTGTTGACGTCTGCAAACGTTACGGTTTAAATTCTGCTCCAGCAGCTCTGTCAGCTTTTGTTAAATCAGTAATTTTAACAGTCCGATGTAGAGTAACAGTTCCGATCTGCAGTCAGTCTTCAATACACACTTCCAGTGTATCCCCATGGGCCTCTCACATAATCATTTGGGCCCGAGGCGGACTGTGTTTTGACCTGCAAAGCTCCGTCTACAGGGCAGGCTCAGGGGAAGGTCACCGCTACCTGTTCCAGGATGGGTAACACTTGTTTTTCTTTTTTTCCCCCTTTTAAATATAGGTTTAATGGAGCTTATTTGTCTCGTTCTTCACCCCAGGCCTCCGTGCTTCAGTGCCTCATCCCTAAAGTTCATTGGACCATGCTAGCCGTGTTCTGATCTGTGCATAATATTCATGAATACAGTTTCTGAGTGTAGACACGCTGAAGAAGGAGTCTGGCACGGTGATTGGAAGGGCACTTTTTGTTGTTTTTTTTTTGGAAGTGATATTGTGCTTTTGACACCACTGCAGGAAGGCTTTCAGCAATCGTTGGACTAGTTTATAAAGTATACACCTCAATTGCTGTGAATCAGAGTTTGTTCGATCTTTCCTTCCTTCGCATGCTCAGTCATTGTATGAAAGGTTTCAAGAACTGCTTTGTTTTCAGAAACCCTTATTTAAAAAGCTAGTGAGTGACTGTTATCCAGCACAAAAGAGATGCTTGGCATACTTCAACCAAGTTCAGAGGAAACAGTGGAGAAACCTCAAGCTTTAACTCTGTCAAGAGGTGCATTCATACAATAACAGAGAAATCAATTCACTTTCTGTTTTACAAAATGGACTACTGGAGAATTATTTGTTTTAAATCAATTTCAGGAGCACAGCATCTTCAAATTAAGTTATTTTGTTTGATTTGGAGGGATACAAATTAATGTTAGACCAAACTCTGCTGGGAGTTCTTGAAAAGGCATGTTTTGTTTTTAATTAACCAGATATCAGTAGGTGCTGAGGAAATAAAAAGAAAAAGCTGCTCAGGTTTATCCATGTATCACATCAGTGATCCTGTGCAACACATTTTATTAAACAGTGTAGGGCTGGGCGATATATCGAGATTTTAATATATATCGAAATATTTTCAAATGCGATATGGTACTAGACAATCAGTACGTGCACATGCAGCGATTCAAGGTGGTTGGAGATCTGATCAGATAATGACATGCAGAAGATTGGATCAACTTGTCTGATTACACATGCTGTTCTGAGATCAGACTGAATCAGATTGAATAAACCACTGTAACCAGAGCATGGCTGACTCCGTGACGCTAGGTGGCGCTGTACCCGAGGTAACCATGGTAACCATTTCAACAAAGAGCCACTTCCGGTTGACCTCCGCTTAACAACGAGGAAAGGAAAAGTGCATTCTAAGGGCCAATCCCAATTCTCCTTCACTCGCCCTTCTTTTCTCCACTCGCACTTCTTTTCTTCCCTAACCCCTAAAAAAGAAGGGGGAGATTTTAGGGCACTTGAGATCTAGGGCACTTGGCCCAGGTGCCTGTCCCATTTCTCCTACTCCCCCTCGTTTTCATCCCTAACCTGATCAGGAAGCAGAGAGCCAAAAGCTGTTTTAATTTCAGCTGTAGCGCTGTTAATATGGCACTTTATTAAGTTTTAATATTTTTTCAGGTATAAAGGTAACCTTAAGATCCGCAACCGGGGCTCAGTTTATCCAAATAACGCCTGTTAAGAAATTTGACCCGATGTTTTCGGAGATGAGAAGAGCCGCCGCCCCCGGGGAGCAACCTCAGCTCACAGCCCGAGAAGAGACGTGTCCGCCGGGTGAAGCTGCTGCGTCAGCCCCGGGAGAGAAACTCTCTCTGGGACGCTGCTCTGTTGAGAATCACGCCGGCTGAAATAAATCATTTAGGAAGATGTTGGTTTAATAGATGAAATCTAACAGTTGTAGCTACGCCTGTTAAGAAATTTGCTCCGAAATTTAGAGATTTCTGTCTGCCAGCTCCGGAGTTTATGCCGCGTTCCATTTACCTCTGAAATCGGAAGTGGGAACTGGGAATGGCAGCCATCTTGGAATGGTAACTCGGGGGTGGTGAAGACTCTCCCACTTTCCCAGTGGGAAACCCCACTTTGAGGGGCGTTCCAGTTGAAAATTCCGACTGGGGACTGGGAAATCCCCACTTCCGAGGATAAATGGAACGCGGCATTAGGTCCGCGTTAAATAGACGCAGCCTACGGCGTAGGGTACGGCGTATTTTGTTTTTTTTTATGCCACAGTTTGCAGATTGATTGTTGATGCGTGGGCTAACGTGTCTGCTGGGATTATTTTGCGAGCTTTTGCAAAAGCGTGCATTTCCGAGGCACGGCACGGAACGTGACTCTGACAGCGAGGAGTTCGGACTGGCACAGCTGATTTAGCGGAGCTCTTTAATGCAGAAACAGAGGATGAGACTTAATGGGTTTGATTAATGTAAAAACTGAAATAAAGTAGCCTACAATCAAACAAAGTTTTGCTCCCGCTGTATTTTTAAATACGCACACTCCTGTGCTTGTGTGTGTGTGTTCTTGTGTGTGTGCCGTTTCGGTCGGTGCGCCGTGTGTGTTTTAAATACAGAAATATGACACATAAGACTGAGGCTATGCCTTTTCACACGGCGCCCGTATGGTCGCGAAAATACAGTATTTATATATGAAATGTCAGAATAGGAAATATTTTGACGACACCCCAGGGAGCTCCTCCTTTCACTTCCGGGTGAATCCCCTCCCCCGGGGGAAAACCCCACCCGGGGGAAATTCTCGAGCATGCGCAGACTGTAATATCCATGTCTCCGTACACATGGCATTAACAAGGCGGTTGCGACTGGCTTATCTAGGTGCTGCAAGCGGGTTGATGAATCCAGTCTGATCAGATTACTTGACTGACTTAAGGTGTTCACATGCAGTTTAAAAGTCAGTACGATGTGTGCAAATGATCTCCAACCAGTTTGAATCGCTGCATGTGCACGTACTGAATATCGTTTATATCGATTATTTTAATTTTTTTTTTTTTTTTTTTTTTTACGATTTTGATATAGCTCATTTTGTGACAAATTGACTTGAATGTTTTATTTGAGATTTGCACAAATGTTTTGTCATTAGCACAACTGTCAACCTCAGTGGAAAAGTCTGCCTGTTACTGTCTACATTGTATTAATTGCACAGTGTATTTTAATTTAATTGTTATGCAGGAAAGGGATATTTGTTTTACTTTATTCAAGAAGCATTTTTATTCTATATATGCTGGCAGTTTATTTTTATTTCATTTGTTTTATACATTTTGATATTGTGCAGACCTCTGTTAATAAAGGAACCTGTGTGACATTTGGCACGAGGCTTTGTATTAAAACTGACAGTTTTTTTAAGGGTTTGCCTCAGAAAAAAATGTAGCTAACAGAGATGCTATGCTATAATGCTTTGGGGGAAACCCCAATTATGGCACAGAAAAAATATCGATATATATCGACTATCGCCATTCAGCTAGAAAATATCGAGATATGACTTTTGGTCCATATCGCCCAGCCCTAAAACAGTGATATATTTATATATTTTATTGTCATTCACAATAAAGGACAAGCCAGGACTTACAGTAGATTTGGATTCCTTGCGTGTTAATATGCGTTGGGTCAACGCGGACTTCAACAAACGTGGTTGGTTTACTTGGTATCATTGTTCTTCTTCTTCATATTTCCCATTCCCGAACTGGGTAGAAAGATGGATTGCAATGTCAGTAAAAATGACTGATGCTCAACATTTATCTGCTCCGATTCTAATAAGACATCCTCATTCTGTGCAACGTATTTGCTACATCTCTTTGAGCTACTGTCAGCTCGGAGCTACATATAGGAACTAAACAAAAGGAAGCTCAGAGCTGCAGGAGACGGTGCCGTAGAAAAGAACCAGCGCCAAGCGTCTGATGGAGTTACAGAGTGACACGTGTGAAAGCAAACAAGCATAAACTCCAATTAAAGCTGCAAGCAGCGATGAACGGGCCCTCGCACTCACGGCCACCGCCCCCCACAAGCATATCAGAAATGACACCACCCACGACTTCCTATGTCAAACCATTAAAAAGTTATAGCAGAAAAAAGGGTTAACCAATCAGAAGAAGGGGCGGGGCTAATTTAGGCCAATGAAGGTCAAGGACTCCATAAAGAATCTGATGACACCACCCACGACTCTCTATGTAAAACCATTCCAAAGTTATAGCAGAAAATCGGGACAACCAATCAGAAGAAGGGGCGGGGCTAATTAAGGCCAACGAAGCTTAAGGACTCATTACAGAGTCCCATGACACCACCCACAACTTCCTATGTCAAACCATTCAAAAGTTATGGCAGAGAAAAGTATTCTAGGGGGCGCTGTTGAGCCGTTAGGCCACGCCCATTAATGCAAACCATGAAATATCAAATTTATCACCAAGTCTGTCTTGCATGCAAAATTTGGTGACTTTTGGAGAATTATCAAATATGGACCAATCAGATGAAGGGTGGCGCGCTTTTTGGCGTCTAGCGTCGCCACGGTAACACTTTTGAAAGAGAAAAGTAATGCGTGTAGTCGCAGGATAGAGACGCACATTTTGATGTATAACACATCTGGGTTCATGTTACGGTTCGGGCCGTATTAATTCTCGAAGGAATGGCATATATTGCTCCAAAATTACGTGATTCATTCAGAATGTTCAAAATGGCCGACTTCCTGTTCGGTTTCGACCATGGTGCCAAGAGACTTTTCTGTAAGTTGCAACATGATACAGGTGTGTACCGACTTTCGTTCATGTACGTCAAACCGTATTATGGGGCTTGAGGCGCAAAGTTTTTTCTGTCTGAACCAATCAGATGAAGGGTGGGCGCGCTTTTTGGCGTCTAGCGTCGCCACGGTAACGCTTTTGAGAGAGAAAAGTAATGCGTGGTGTCGGAGGATGGAGACGCACATTTTGATGTATAAGACACCTGGGTGCTCGTTACGGTTCGGGCCGTATTAACTGCCGAAGGAATGGCATAAATTTCGCCAAAATGACACAATTTATTCAAAATGGCCGACATCCTGTTCGGTTTCGGGCATGACGCCAAGAGACTTTTCTTTAAGTTACGTCATGATACAGGCGTGTACCGATTTTCGTGCATGTACGTCAAACCGTATCGTGGGGCTTGAGGCACAAAGTTTTCAAGGGGGCGCTGTTGAGCCATTTTGCCACGCCCATTAATGCAAACCAATAAATATCAAATTTTTCGCCAGGCCTGGCTTGGGTGCAAAATTTGGTGACTTTTTGGGCACGTTTAGGGGGGCAAAAAGGCCCTCCTTTCGTCAGAAAAATAATAATAATAATAATTAAAGCTGCAAGCAGCAATGAACGGGCCCTCGCACTCACGGCCACCGCCCCCCATAAGTATCAGAAATGACACCACCCACGACTTCCTATGTCAAACCATTCCAAAGTTATAGCAGAAAAAAGGGACAACCAATCAGAAGAAGGGTCGGGGCTAATTTAAGCCAATGAAGGTCAAGGGCTCCATACAGAATCTGATGACACCACCCACGACTCTCTATGTCAAATCATTCAAATGTTATAACAGAAAATAGGGAGAACCAATCAGAAGAAGGGGCGGGGCTAATTCAGGCCAATGAAGCTCAAGGACTCAATACCGATTCAGGTGACATCATCCACGACTCTCTATGTCAAACCAATCCAAAGTTATAGCAGAAAATCGGGACAACCAATCAGAAGAAGGGGCGGGGCTAATTAAGGCCAACGAAGCTTAAGGACTCATTACAGAGTCCCATGACACCACCCACGACTTCCTATGTCAAACCTTTCAAAAGTTATAGCAGAAAAAAGGGACAACCAATCAGAAGAAGGGGCGGGGCTAATTAAGGCCAACGAAGCTTAAGGACTCATTACAGAGTCCCATGACACCACCCACGACTTCCTATGTCAAACAATTAAAATGTTATAGCAGAAAAAAGGGACAACCAGTGACAAGAAGGGGCGGGGCTAATTCAGGCCAATGAAGGTCAAGGATTCCATACAGAATCTTATGACACCACCCAGGACTCTCTATGTCAAACCATTCCAAAGTTATAGCAGAAAATCGGGACAACCAATCAGAAGAAGGGGCGGGGCTAATTAAGGCCAACGAAGCTTAAGGACTCATTACAGAGTCCCATGACACCACCCACAACTCTCTATGTCAAACCATTCAAAAGTTATGGCAGAGAAAAGTATTCTAGGGGGCGCTGTTGAGCCGTCAGGCCACGCCCATTAATGCAAACCATGAAATATCAAATGTATCGCCAAGTCTGGCTTGCATGCAAAATTTGGTGACTTTTGGAGAACTATCAAATATGGACCAATCACATGAAGGGGGGGCGCGCCTTTTGGCATCTAGCGTCGCCACGGTAACACACAAGTAATGCGTGGTGTCGCAGGATGTAGACGCACATTTTGATGTATAACACACCTGGGGGCACGTTACGGTTCGGGCTGAATTAACTGCCGAAGGAATGGCATAAATTTTGCCAAAATGACACAATGTATTCAAAATGGCCGACATCCTGTTCGGTTTCGGCCAAGGCTCCAAGAGACTTTTCTTTAAGTTGTGCCATGATACAGGTGTGTAGCGATTTTCGTGCATGTACGTCAAACCGTATTGTGGGGCTTGAGGCACAAAGTTTTCTAGGGGGCGCTGTTGAGCCATTTTGCCACGCCCATTAATGCAAACCATGAAATATCAAATTTATCGCCAGGCCTGGCTTGCATGCCAAATTTGGTGCCTTTTGGGGAACTATCAAATATGGACCAATCAGATGAAGGGGGGGTGCGCTTGTTGGCGTCTAGCGTCGCCACGGTAACACTTTTGAAAGAGAAAAGTAATGCGTGTAGTCGCAGGAAGGAGACGCACATTTTGATGTATAACACACCTGGGTTCACGTTACGGTTCGGGCTGAATTAACTGCCGAAGGAATGGCATAAATTGCGCCAAAGTGACACGATTAATTCAAAATGGCCGACTTCCTGTTCGGTTTCGGCCATGTCGCCAAGAGACTTTTATTTAAGTTGTGTACTGATACAGGTGTGTACCGATTTTCGTGCATGTACGTCAAACCGTATCGTGGGGCTTGAGGCACAAAGTTTTCAAGGGGGCGCTGTTGAGCCATTTTACCACGCCCATTAATGCAAACAGTTAAATATCAAATTTTTCGCCAGGCCTGACTTGGGTGCAAAATTTGGTGACTTTTTGGGCATGTTAAGGGGGGCAAAAAGGCCATCACTTTGTCAGAAGAAAAAAAAAAAAAATAATAATAATAATAATAAAAATTCCTGCAAATACAATAGGGCCTTCGCACTGCAAGTGCTCGGGCCCTAATAACTAGAAAATTTCATGAAATTTTGATATGGGCATGCCCTACGGCCCATTCGACCCCTCTCGCTGCTTTGGTTTAGGGCTGTAGTGGTTGTGTTCGGGGTGGTTCTATGTCAGTTTGAGGTGTTTACAGTTGTATTGCATTCATTCCTGTGCTCCCAATAGTTATTAAAGGTGTGCGCTTTTTGGCGTCTAGCGCCCCCCACGGTGACACTTTTGACTGAAAAAAGTAATGCCGATCGAGGCAACATGGAGACGCATCTAACGATGTATGCCATGCAAGGGTGCACGTTGCGGTTCAGGCTACATTAATGGATAGGTTTTTGTTTCACCGTGGTAAAAAATCCCATCCGAATGAATGGGGCCATTTGGCATGGATTTTGACATAAAATTTCCTTAAATCCCAGCTTCATGAAATTTGAATATGTTGACGGCCACAGCGTGCCGAGTCGGGGAACATTTGTACGATGTCTCTACGATAATCTGTCGCCTGGCAACAAGCGTCCAAAGTCAAATGGAAATTAAAAAAAAAAATGAAAGGTCAATATCGCAAAAATTTTAATAATTGGCATAATGAGCTTGTACGGCCCGTTAGTGCCAATCGGGCCGAGTGTTTGAAAGTTTGAACGATGTCTCTACGATAAAGTTCGACCGAGCAATAAGCGTCTGAATTTTTGCCTTTTTTTTTGCTTTATGGCATCTAGCGTTGCCACGGTAACACTTTTGACTGAGAAAAGTAATGCCCATCGAGGCACGATGGAGACGCATCCAACGATATATGCCATGCATGGGTGCACATTCCGGTTCGGGCAGCATTAACAGATTGTTTATTCACATGGTCCCCCATACAAATGCATTGGTTTTTGTTGCCATGGTAACAAGCCCCATAGGATAGAATGGGACAATTTGGCTTTAATATCTCAAAAGCTGTAAACGACAGCGTAATGAGACCTCAGTATGTTGTAGTCCACATGAAGCTGAGTCTTTTAACGTTGGAACCAAGTCTCTGCGATACCGCGTTGCCGCGCAACAAGCATCCGAAGTTCCGTTAGCATCAAAATGAACAATGTGGAATATCTCAAAAACCGTAATATCAAGCATGACGAGACTAAAATATGTTGCAGTACAAAGCGTCCCGGGTTGGTCAATGTTGTAATGATGTCTGTACGATAAACCGTTGCCTAGCAACAAGCGTCCAAAATAAAAGTGATTTTTTTTTTTAATTGAAAGTTAAATATCGCAAAAACCGTAATAACTAGCATGATGAAGTTGGATGGTCCTTTAAAGACTATCGGGCCGAGTGTTTCAAAGTTTGAACGATGTCTCTACGATAAAGTTCGGCCGAGCAATAAGCGCGGGAATTTTCGCCTTTTTTTTTGCTTTTTGGCATCTAGCGTTGATACGGTAACCCCTATTACGGAGAAAAGTAATGCCCATCGAATCACGATGGAGACGCATTCAACGATGTATGCCATGCATGGGTGCACGTTGCGGTTCGGGCCGTATTAACGGACGAAAAAAGAGTGCGGAATAATAATAATAATAACTAGAAAATTTCTGGAAATTTTGATATGGGCATGCCCTACCGCCCATTCGTCCCCTCTCGCTGCTTTGGTTTGGGGCTGTAGTGTTTGTGTTCGGGGGGGTTCTATGTCAGTTTGAGGTGTTTTTACGCTTGTATTTCATTCATTCCTGTGCTCCCAATAGTTATTAATGGGGCGTGCTTTTTGGCATCTAGCGTTGCCACGGTAACGCTTTTGACTGAGAATAGTAATGCCCATCGAGGCAAGATGGAGACGCATCTAACGATGTACGCCGTGCATGGGTGCACGTTCCGGTTCAGGCTACGTTAACGGATAGGTTTTTTTTTTCACCATGGTTCAAAATCCCAACCTGAATGAATGGGGCCTTTTGGCCTGGATTTTGACATAAAATGTCCTTAAATCCCAGCTTCATGAAATTTGAGTATGTTGAAGTCCACAGCGTGCCGAGTCAAGAAACATTTGTACGATGTCTCTACGATAACCTGTTACCTAGCAACAAGCGTCCAAAGTCAAACGGAAATTTAAAAAAAAAAAGAAAGGTCAATATCGCAAAAATTTTAAAAATTGGCATAATGAGGTTCTAGGGTCCGTATGTGCCAATCAGGCCGAGTGTTTGAAAGTTTGAACGATGTCTCTACGATAAAGTCCGGCCGAGCAATAAGCGTCTGAATTTTCGCCTTTTTTTTTGCTTTTTGGCATCTAGCGTTGCCACGGTAACACTTTTGACTGAAAAAAGTAATGCACATTAAGGCACGATGGAGACGCATCCAACGATATATGCCATGCATGGGTGTGCGTTCTGGTTCGGGCAGCATTAACAGATTGTTTATTCACATGGTCCCCCATACAAATGCATTGGTTTTTGTTGCCATGGTAACAAGCCCCATAGGATAGAATGGGACAATTTGGCTTCTATATCTCAAAAGCTGTAAACGACAGCGTAATGAGACCTCAGTATGTTGTAGTCCACATCAAGCTGAGTCTTTTAACGTTGGAACCAAGTCTCTACGAAACCGCGTTGCCGCGCAACAAGCATCCGAAGTTCCGTTAGCATCAAAATGAACAATGTGGAATATCTCAAAAACCATAATAGCAAGCATGACGAGACTAAAATATGTTGCAGTACAAAGCGTCCCGGGTTTGTCAATGTTGTAATGATGTCTGTACGATAAACCGTTGCCTAGCAACAAGCGTCCAAAATAAAAGTGATTTTTTTTTTAAATTGAAAGTTAAATATCGCAAAAACCGTAATAACTAGCATGATGAAGTTTTATGGTCCTTTAGTGACTATCGGGCCGAGTGTTTGAAAGTTTGAACGATGTCTCTACGATAAAGTTCGGCCGAGCAATAAGCGTGGGAATTTTCGCCTTTTTTTTTGCTTTTTGGCAACTAGCGTTGCCACGGTAACCCCTATTACGGAGAAAAGTAATGCCCATCGAGGCAAGATGGAGACGCATCCAACGATGTATGGCATGCATGGGTGCACGTTGCGGTTCGGGCCGCATTAACGGACGAAAAAAAGTGCGGAATAAGAATAATAATAATAATAATAATAAGAAAAGGGAAACCTTTCTAGATACTAATTTAACGCCTTCATTTTTCAGGTTTTCTCGGCCGTGTTTCATTTTTTGGGGATTTTTTTTTTCCACAACAGAGCGGGGTCATGCTTTACACCCGCTGGTGCGCAGTGGGACCTTTGCGACTTTAGCATGTTAGCGAAACGCTAGCAACATTGCCTTTTGGGCCATTCTGGACGATTGCAATATGGTCATGCCACTACTTGGCATGCCCATAACTAGAAAATTTCACGAAATTTTGACATGGGCATGCCCTACGGCCCATTCGACCCCTCCAGCTGCTTTGGTTTAGGGCTGTAGTGGTTGTGTTCGGGGTGGTTCTATGTCAGTTTGAGGTGTTTACAGTTGTATTGCATTCATTCCTGTGCTCCCAATAGTTATTAAAGGTGTGCGCTTTTTGGCGTCTAGCGCCCCCCACGGTGACACTTTTGACTGAAAAAAGTAATGCCCATCGAGGCAACATGGAGACGCATCTAACGATGTATGCCATGCATGGGTGCACGTTGCGGTTCAGGCTACATTAATGGATAGGTTTTTGTTTCACCGTGGTAAAAAAATCCCATCCGAATGAATGGGGCCATTTGGCATGGATTTTGACATAAAATTTCCTTAAATCCCAGCTTCATGAAATTTGAATATGTTGACGGCCACAGCGTGCCGAGTCGGGGAACATTTGTACGATGTCTCTACGATAATCTGTCGCCTAGCAACAAGCGTCCAAAGTCAAATGGAAATTTAAAAAAAAAATGAAAGGTCAATATCGCAAAAATTTTAATAATTGGCATAATGAGCTTGTACGGCCCGTTAGTGCCAATCGGGCCGAGTGTTTGAAAGTTTGAACGATGTCTCTACGATAAAGTTCGACCGAGCAATAAGCGTCTGAATTTTTGCCTTTTTTTTTGCTTTATGGCATCTAGCGTTGCCACGGTAACACTTTTGACTGAGAAAAGTAATGCCCATCGAGGCACGATGGAGACGCATCCAACGATATATGCCATGCATGGGTGCACATTCCGGTTCGGGCAGCATTAACAGATTGTTTATTCACATGGTCCCCCATACAAATGCATTGGTTTTTGTTGCCATGGTAACAAGCCCCATAGGATAGAATGGGACAATTTGGCTTTAATATCTCAAAAGCTGTAAACGACAGCGTAATGAGACCTCAGTATGTTGTAGTCCACATGAAGCTGAGTCTTTTAACGTTGGAACCAAGTCTCTGCGATACCGCGTTGCCGCGCAACAAGCATCCGAAGTTCCGTTAGCATCAAAATGAACAATGTGGAATATCTCAAAAACCGTAATATCAAGCATGACGAGACTAAAATATGTTGCAGTACAAAGCGTCCCGGGTTGGTCAATGTTGTAATGATGTCTGTACGATAAACCGTTGCCTAGCAACAAGCGTCCAAAATAAAAGTGATTTTTTTTTTTAATTGAAAGTTAAATATCGCAAAAACCGTAATAACTAGCATGATGAAGTTGTATGGTCCTTTAAAGACTATCGGGCCGAGTGTTTCAAAGTTTGAACGATGTCTCTACGATAAAGTTCGGCCGAGCAATAAGCGCGGGAATTTTCGCCTTTTTTTTTGCTTTTTGGCAACTAGCGTTGCCACGGTAACCCCTATTACTGAGAAAAGTAATGCCCATCGAATCACGATGGAGACGCATCCAACGATGTATGCCATGCATGGGTGCACGTTGCGGTTCGGGCCGTATTAATGGACGAAAAAAAGTGCGGAATAATAAGAATAACTAGACAAAATTCCCGGGAAATTTTGAAGTGCCACGGACTACTGCCGGATGATCACGGGGCTTATTTGCACCCATGAAGGTCAAGGACTCGATACAGATTCCAATGACACCACCCATGACTCTCTATGTCAAACCATTCAAAAGTTATTACAGAAAATATGTAATAGGCTAATAGAACCGCTAACAAGACCGCTAACGGGACTGCTAACGGGATAGCTAACAGAACCGCTAACGGAACCTCTAACAGGATCGCTAACTGAACCGCTAACGGGACCGATAACGGGACCGCTAACCGAGCCGCTAACGGAATCGCTAACCGAGCCGCTAACAACCGCTAACGGAACCGCTAACGGGACCGCTAATGGGACCGCTAATGGGATCGCTAACGGAACCGCTAACGGGACCGCTAACGGGAACGCTAACGGGATCGCTAACGGGACCGCTAACGGGATCGCTAACCGAGCCGCTAACGGAATCGCTAACCGAGCCGCTAACAACCGCTAACGGAACCGCTAAGGGGACCGCTAATGGGACCACTAATGGGATCGCTAACCGAGCCGCTAACGGAATCGCTAACCGAGCCGCTAACAACCGCTAACGGAACCGCTAACGAGACCGCTAATGGGACCGCTAATGGGATCGCTAACGGGATCGCTAACGGGACCGCTAACGGGATCGCTAACGGGATCGCTAACGGGATCGCTAATGGGACCGCTAACCGAGCCGCTAATGGGGTCGCTAACGGGACCGCTAACGGGACCGCTAACAGAACCGCTAACAGAACCGCTAACAGGACCGCTAACGGGATCGCTAACAACCGCTAACGGAACCGCTAACGGGACCGCTAATGGGATTGCTAACGGGACCGCTAACGGGGTCGCTAACTGGACCGCTAACGGGATCGCTAACGGGACCGCTAACGGGATCGCTAACGGAATCGCTAACTGAACCGCTAACGGGACCGCTAACCGAACCGCTAACGGGATCGCTAACTGAGCCGCTAACGGGATCGCTAACGGGATCGCTAACAACCGCTAACGGGACCGCTAACGGGATTGCTAACGGGACCGCTAACTGGGTCGCTAACTGGACCGCTAACGGGATCGCTAACTGGACCACTAACGGGACCGCTAACGGGATCGCTAACAGGACCGCTAACAGAACCGCTAACGGGACCGCTAACACCAATAACACTACCATCCCATAATAAACACCTACCATCCCATAATAACACTAACATCCTATAAAAACACCTGCCATCCCATAATAACACTAACATCCTATAAAAACACCTGCCATCCCATAATAACACTAACATCCTATAAAAACACCTGACATCCCATAATAACACTAACATCCTATAAAAACACCTGACATCCCATAATAACACTAATATCCTATAAAAACACCTGCCATCCCATAATAACACCTACCGTGTGTGTGTGTGTGTGTGTGTGTGTGTGTGTGTGTGTGTGTGTGTGTGTGTGTGTGTGTGTGTGTGTGTGTGTGTGTGTGTGTGTGTGTGTGTGTGTGTGTGTTCATCTAAGGTTAAAAGGTCAGGGTTCAGATTTCTCCATTTTCCAGGTTATACTATGAATTCTGTACTGAGTGAGTCATGTGACCAGTTCTGGGTCAGTCTAATCAGTACAGCTGAGCTGTGGTTGCTAGGGGCAACAAGAACCTGATACAGAGGGAGCGGGAATGACTCAGCTGGATTTTCGGTTGTGACAAACCTGAAATCACTCCACTTTGCGCTCAAACCGTAGCTCTTAGCAGAAAAACGAAAACATTTTGAGAAACGGAGAACCTACCAGATTATCTAAATGTTATTTTCATACAGATATTCCTTAAAATGTGTTAGTAACGGCAATTCGAAAACAGAAATGAGATTTTTTTTAAGAAAACTTCATTTAACATGGGAGTCAATGAAGAGAGAGACAGGAACTGGCGTGTCTGTTGGCTCCCCCGTTAAAATTTTGTGCACACCACGCCTGTCAAAGTCACATTTTATGAATCACAAAACCTATGTCTATATTCTGACCAAAAATTATCTGTCTACCTTTTACGGTTTGGCCGTGACCTCGAGTTACAAATAAGAAATCATGTTTTTTTTTCAGTGTAACTACACTCTAGCAAACTGACTCCCGTGCTCTAGATTTGAAAAAAAGTGATTTCCAGTCCTCGCTTGAGGGCTCATATCTTGAAAAGTGTACATTTTAGGAAAAAACAGTTTCGGGTTTGGAGAGAGAGGAGAAGTTTTCCTCCGTTTTGAAGTTTGAATGACGTTTCTACGTGCAAGTATGAGAAAGATACGTGACTCAGAAAAAAGGTGAATTTTGTCTTTTTTCTCGACATTTTCCCATCCGCTTTGAATGGCGCCATAGGAATACATGGGAAAATGCTCTCCCCATTAGTTTGGAAATTTGGAAATGTTTTTGCACTTCGTGCAAAAACTATTTGTGCCATCGCTCTGAAAATCCACAGGACTGTAGTTAAATTCAGGGTCTACAACTTTCTAAATCGGTTCAGAATTTTTCGAGCAACGGTGTGCGAGTGGTGAGGCCCCAAACTTCTCGCAATGCGTTCCGGATGGGGCAAAAAGCGCACGTTTGTGCACGTTGCGCAAAAACGTGCACGCCAATCGCTAATAAAAGTCATACCCATCGATTCCCGATTAAGGCGCACGTTTCTACGTTTTTACTTTTCGCGTTTTCTCAAAGCTGTGGGACTAGTTACGCGCCGAAGTTTTTACGGAAGAATAAATAAATAATAATAATAAGCCTGAGCAATAGTATGAGTGCCTCGTGCTGCGCACGAGGCACTCCTCCTCCATTGAGCTTGCGCATCTCAATGGAGGAGGAGTGCCACGTGGCGCAGCCGTGGCACTAATAATAATAAGAAAAGGGAAACCTTTTCTAGATACTAATATATCGCCTTCATTTTCATGTTTTTCCTCATTTTTTCGGCTGTGTTTTACTTTTTGGGGATTTTTTTTTTCCACATCAGTGCGGGGTCATGCTGTACACCCGCTGGTGCGCAGTGGGACTTTTGCGACTTTAGCATGCTAGCAGCATTGCCCTTTGGGCCATTCTGGACGATTGCAATATGGTCATGCCACTACTTGGCATGCCCATAATAATAAAAAAAGGGAAACCTTTCTGTATACTAATATATCGCCTTCATTTTTCAGGTTTTCTCGGCCGTGTTTCATTTTTTGGGGATTTTTTTTTCCCACAACAGAGCGGGGTCATGTTTTACACCCGCTGGTGCGCAGTGGGACCTTTGCGACTTTAGCATGTTAGCGAAACGCTAGCAACATTGCCTTTTGGGCCATTCTGGACGATTGCAATATGGTCATGCCACTACTTGGCATGCCCATAATAATAATAAAAAAAATACAAATAATTCCTACAGATACAATAGGGCCTTCGCACTGAAGGTGCTCGGGCCCTAATAATCCAGTCCAATCCGTAAACTGCATTCATAGTTGCAATGTTGAGGCATCAATCAGGCTTTACAGAACTAGTTCAGGTCACTGGTGAGATGTTTCGTGTTGACGGCTCTCTCTGTTGACGGTCAGGGCCCAGGTCTGGGCTCTGACCGGACCACTTCATTATCCCTCAGTTTACTTTAATAAACGTGGACACTGACTTCCCTTTTGATAACCGGTGCTCTAATGGTTAGGAAAGCCCAAATCTCTCCAGCGCAGTGTGCTACCGAGCTTTTTTAGCACCATTCAGCCTGAACAACGTTTCCTTTATCAGTCCAAAAACCCTTTTCTCAGGAGCGTTGTGGATTACCATGGCGCTCTTTTGTTTTCTTGTTTTTAAAGAAATCAAAGAGATCAACTCACATTTTTCCAAGCACTGTTTTTAAAAGGATGTCGATTAATAAAGATGCACGAAATTATAGTTATTCTTAAGCGCATATGTCTGTTGTAACTTACAGATCGGGTCACATTTTTTATTTAATAAAACAGTTTCACATACTTTTTCTTGCCACTGCACAGCGTATGAGAGCAAAGATCGTATATCAGAAGCACGCAGATGTCCCTGTGGTATTTCTATGGTAAATATTTATGGAGATCCTTACATGTGTTGCCACTGTCTATGAATGTTAAAGGAAGGGAGTGAAGGTTATGCCGGCAGAAAGCAGCCCTGCACGAGAAGAGACTGTCCTTTCAACCTTGGGAGAAATCCCAAAGTCCCACTAAACTCGCTGTTGCTTGGATTAGATGAATAAACAGATTAGGTTCAAACTTTCTTTCAACCCTCAGACCTTGTTTTTCCTCTCGTGTTTCCGGCACTGTGCACAAGCAGAGAGTCTAGATTACTCACCGGGAGGAAACTGTAAAACTGAGGTTTATGGGGAGAAAATTAATCTCTTGATTAAACTTCATCAATCCAGACGTGCAGTTGTATCGTAGCTGGTTTAGGATATTTTATTTTATTTAAGGTGTGCAATACAGTGCAAGTGGTTCCTCAGTTGGTGCTATTTGTGCTGTTCCTAAGCAGACTGACAGTGAGGATTGTTAAATATTTTAAATGAATATCATTAATGGTGATTAATCAAAGCAAGAACTGTTTAAGAAACTTTAAACTCTTTAATGTTACTCTTTCAGTCATACAGTTAGGGGGCACAGTAAAATAAATCAGATAATATATCTTACACCTAATTTAAAAAATGTATCTGTTAAAACTTTGAACATAACTTCAACAATACTAGGACACTGTCACTTGAGAGATACAGATACTGTTTAGTGTTTCTTTCTCCTTTATTCCCTTGGCTTTATTCACTGATTGTTTGCTAGATCAACACTGACTGACCAGCATGACTGGAGGCTTCGGTTTTGCTCTATTGTTCACGAAGAGTCAACTAACCAGCTGCCATTGTTTTTGCAGTCCATAAACAAATTAACAAGACGATGTTTGTGTGATTTCAATCTTTTAGAATAAACTTCGGTAAGTCACAGTTAGACAAGGGTTTTTTATTGAATCACAAGGAACATATTGTTCTCAACAGCTCTATATTTGTTTCTTGTCTTTACTCTCTGCCACTATCGGATAGAATGTCGAGTGACAAATAGACATCACGAATGAAAAAGGATCTAATAAACAGCTTTGTGCTAAAAAAAATACAGTGGTTTACTGTGGAATAATGCTCTCCAAAGCTGCGAGGTAGCAGTAACCCCCGAGCCTGGCAGTAAACTGGCTTTCCAACAGGAACCTCTGCTGGGTGCAGGAATGTAGTATGCATAGGCTGCAGAGGAGGCTGGCTATCTGACACTTCATTTGTACGAGACGCTTTGTGCTCTAAACTTGCTGTTTTGCCTGCTGGTTTGTATACAGACTGACTTCTGCGGGCTTAAGTGTCTGTGTGGTAGGGGGTATAGCAGCGTGATTTGTAATGCTGTTTATGCAGTCCATATGCTCCCAGTTTGACTCCTGTGTATCCTCAGGCTGATACAGTGTAGTAGGTGGACGTTTTATATATTTAAAAGCCCCCAACTGTGTCGGAGATCAAGCTCGTCTTGTAGATGTAGCGCATTCTTTTATACACTCTTACTCTTTCTTATCTTCTCTCTGCCTCTTGTCTCATTCCGAGTAGGAAGTAATGAATTACATATGAGTAGCAGAAAAGAAGCATGGTCCTGTGGATGAGCCCTTTAAGAGCAAAGTCTTGTCCTAATCCTGATGCTCCCAGGGCGTTTAAAGGCATGCCAGATTGCATTTGGCCTTCTAGCCCACTCCACTCCCAGCCAGCCACGCGCTCTTCCATATCAGTCTCTTTTCTGTGTCTCTATCAAGCTCTACTTCTATCCTACCTCACCTCTAGTAAGTGCTGCTAAATCCCACAAAGACAGGTTGAACAGTTCTGTTTTCAGTTTGATTTGGGTTTTTTTGAGGCTGTAGACTCTTTGTAACAACTTAAGCAAAAACGAGAAATAATCAAAACTTCACACTTGAATTATGCATTGAGCTTGAGTTTTGAAAAACACTTTTGGTTGGAGTGAGTGACAAATGCTAAACTTAAAATAGTAGTTTTGAAAAGCCCTTTAAATTACTTCTGTATTTACTTTGACTTTTTTCATCAATTTCAGATTTGTTAATAAACATTTGCTGTGACATTTTGAACCTGCAGCAAATCCCATTAGAAAGTGAACACGAGTCAATTCAGAGCTCGGAAAAAAGCATTTTCTACTTCAAACAGATGATGTCAGTAGCTGGCTGTATGGATGATTTGGTAACAAAAGAGTCTTTGAGGAGCAAAGATGGACGGTGGATCTCCACTTTGTCAACAGATATCAGAAAAAAGGATTTGCATTATTTGTCATTCTACAGAGCATTAAATTGGTAAATGGTTCAAGGAATATCAGTTTGTACAGGTTCAGAGGCTAAGTCTTAGCTGGGCTCCCATGATCTCCAACCCCTCAGAGGGCAGTGCTTTAGTAACTGTTGTTCATTAATAGCTGAAATAACCACACCGACCAGCGATTGCTTTGGCCAACCCATTCAGCATTTGACATTAAGGAATGCCTGAACCCAGGCTGTGTGACGGTGTGGGGTTGTATCAGCAGCTTTGGAAAAGCTCATTTACACCTCTGTGATGGCAGCATTCATGCAGAAAAGTACAAAGAGATTTTAGAACAACATATGATGCATTCAAGACCATCTTTTCCAGGGACGTCCATGCATATTTAAACAAAACAATGCAAAACTACATTCTGCACAGACCAAAGGCATGGCAGATGAAGAAGATGAAACGGTTACTGGGGTGATATTCCTTTCGTTATGACCTTTCCTGAATACATAATGTTTTGAGAATTTGTGTTGAAAAAATCCAGCAAAGATGGTGTCTTATTGTTGCACAATTTGAGTCAGGGAAGGGATAGAAGAAGAAGAGAATAGACCTGAAATCCTGAATATCAATTGCAAAGTGATAAATGCCTTACTGTCCCAGTTTTATTTGAAATGTGACACAGATGTAACTAATATATATGATAGTTTTATAGTTTATAGGATCAAATTAGAAGAAATACATTGGTTCATACTCACTGGTTCATACTGTTTGATACGTGTAGTAGACCTGGACTGGAGAAGTAGTGGGAGTGTAGTAAGGGGTCTTTTCTTGAGATTTTTGCCAACTTTTTATCTGCTTTAAGGATGTATTTTTATTACATTGTATGTGTTGTAACCTAACAACAAAAAATTGAAAAATAGAGAGTGCTCTCTCCAGCACTGACAATACCAATATTGAGGTAGAGAAAGTCTAAAAATAAAGCAAAGCGGTGTTTGCCTGCAGCATTAATATCTAAATCCCCCCTGCTTTGAGCACTATGAAACTGGATCTCTTGAATGACAGTTGAAATTATGGTAAGGGGGATAAACACTCCTAGACTTTTCTGCAGATTGCTTGTGATGCCTATCTTACATGCAGGAGGCATGCTGCACCTGCGGGTGTCAAGCATCATCAGCCTCAACTACTGAATGGTGAAATCGCATTTTTGGACTCAAAAACACGTCTTTCTGGTCAATGCATATGACTTAGTCAGGATGGACTCAGCTTGTTGCTATGCTTCTCTCCTAATTCTACCTTTCCACTGTTTTCTTTTCTTTACTATGTTTGTCCTCATGTCGTCTTAGGAAGTAGGCTCTTTCTACTCTTTCCTTCTCTTTCTCAGACAATCCAAGCTTTCCTTGCACTGCTTTGGGAGCCTGCATCAGTGTGTGCGTGCATTTTCCTGTACTTTTGGCATTTAGGCGTACAATTGGTACAAATAGTGCTGTAGAATGTGATGGCGTTTGCCAGAGGGTGGGGAGGGCGCAGCGTGCGCCAGGGAAATTGAAAGGGTTAGAGATAAAGAATAAAAAACCAGTGAACTAGAATGAAATAATCAGATAACCGAGATCTTGGTGGAAGCTCAAGACAACAGTATGCAAGTTAAATAAAAGATGAGAGCCTTGGATTGTCCTGATATAACATATTACCTGTGCTCTATTCAGTCAATTTCCTGCCCCTCAGCCAATATTTTAAAATGATTTGGATGATTCCTGATCTGTAGCAGCCACTCATCAGGCAAGCAGCGAAATCCCCTTACAAGTAAGTAAGTGAGTGCATGTTACGAGGAAAAGAGAAGGTGACAAAAATTAGACTTTGTGGACTAGAAAAAGATTAGAAAAGACGCTGTTTTCATTTGTATTTTCACCTACATGAGAGGCAGCATAATAGAGTATGCATGTGGTATCTATTACAAAGGAACAGCTTTCACGAGAGAGGAGCAACATTTTGTTTATCATAACACTTAGGCTTGTCTAGCTCAAAGCAAACAAGGTCCATGTCATAAGGGTTCACATTAGCATTAAAAATCGGTTCTGCACAATGCTGGTAATAACGGAGCCTGATAAACGGTCTCTGACAAAGACAAAGTAAAAAGTCAATTGACGGTAGAACGCATTAGTCAGTTATTTGAAGCCTGCTCAATGTGTCATCTATTGTGCCAAAGTTAATGAAAGGGTGAAGCAAGTCAGGAGGTAAAATAGAAAGACAGGAAATGAGAGAGTGCCGATAGACTGACAGTGAAGACATTCAGGAAGGGGGGATGACGAAAGCTCGGCTGAAGTCAGAAACACAGGAGAAAGAGCAGTGGGCGAGGATTTAGATTTTTGTCATCCTTGTTTGACTTCTAACTTCAGATGACTCCAGCGTGAGGACAAAGACTGTGGGGGTTCACCAAATGCACAGCAGAGTTTTCACTCAATTCTTTTTTCAGCGTTAATTATGATTCTAGTGTACTCTGAATCGCCCGTTTTCAAGCTGGCTTTCATGTGGCATCGGGGAGTTTTCAAAATTAAGCTGAAAGTAAAATGCTTCAGTGCAAAGTGAGTCCCTAAATCTGGCAATAGAATATTGATTCACGGTGTCTGTGCAGAAAATGAAGACTGATAATGTTGATGGGCACAAACTCTGAACTGCACGATATGAAATGAAACACGGATGTCATTCCAGGGTCACTAGGTTCTGCCATGTCCGGAGACTGGAATTTAAAAGTTATTTCAAATCTCTGGTTACAAGCTGCTGTAGCATGAAGTAAAACATATGTTCAGCCTCCAGTTTCTGTAGAAACAGTAAGCCAGGGCTGCCAAGGCTCAGGTGTTGGAGCAGTTGCCCACCAATTTGACGGTTAGTACATCGATCTCAGCACCTCCACATGCCAGAAGGGCACGTAGACAACATGGATGTGTCTTGGTGAGTGGAAGATGAGTTCAAAAAGGCACCATGTACATGTGCACAAATTTACCAAACAGTAAGATGCTCGGTGTTAATTATGTGTCGACATGCCTACCCATAGTTCCTTACATGCAGTGCAAAGCACACCAACTTCCTTAACCACCTCATTAACTTTTAATTTCCCATTTGAGCAAGTCAGGAAATAGAATGTAATAACTTTTGTCTGTTTGGTGACTGCAATCAAAGAAAATACATCACAACAGCCTCTGTGCAATAATCCTCATCAAAGCTCATATACAGAGACAGTGTTGATACTTTGGTTCATCAGACTATCAGTCTGTATTCTTTTTATATACGATACTTTACTCACAGATTGTTTGCCATGTTGGGTACAGTGGTCTCAGTGTTATATTTGACCACCAGAACCAAATACTTGCTGTTAACAACCTTGAAAAAAACCTGTTCAAATAGCATCTCTCAATAGAAAGTAGCTCAGCCCAAACCAATTTTGCTTCTTTCCCTCCCTCCCCTTCTCCATTTAGAGCTAATAGATGGGACCCCTACCTTAAAAATCAACCATGGCTCCGGCACAGTGGTTCTACAGTTGCCAGGCAACGTGAATGTGGCAGACAGGCGGTGGCATCGGCTGGATGTCCGCAGCAACAGTAAGGTGGGACTCTTCATCTATGTAACACCAACCACCACTGATTTATTTAATAAGCTGCAAGCGTTGTCACACTGTTTTCCATACTCTCAGATTTTGCTTGGTTTTGCTTTTAAACCACAGGTCTGTCTGTAATAAATGTTTTCATTGAACATCATAATATGAAACCTCTTTTGACTGCTTTTCATCCAAATTGTCCAATATTAGCTATTTCACATAACATAAATGAAAGCAATATAAAAGTACAGATGTAACTATTTTCTGGACTGCTAGTTTATATCCATGAGCTGGTCTCTTTGTGTCGTCTGATGTTACACATATAACAGTTATAAACTATACTTGTGCTGAGTGTGTTTTGTCAAAAAAGCTTGTGTGGTTGCCGTCCTGGACGGATATTGTAGCTGCAGTCATTCCAGGTTTGGTTTCAGCTTCAGTAACTCTGCAGCCTCACGGTGGTCAAGGGTGAAGGTGATGCACACTTTGACTTTGACACGCAGCAATAAACAGAGCACAGGGTTGTGTTTTTTTCTTTTTTGCAGATCTGACGTAGATCACCATTTTTCTTTCAGTGAAACTGAGTGAAGACACAAATTGTTCCTTGAGTTCAACATCTTGTTAATATGACTAATTCACGTCCTAGACTTCAAATTTCACCCATCGGGGTATATGAAAGCCCTTTGTTTTTAATACTCAGGGATCTAAGGAAAGATGATAGCGATTTCATGTTATTACATTTTCTGAACAACCAAGTTCAAACAGAAAATCATGTTAAGATTGAGACAGGCGACTGCAATAGCCCTCCTTTCACACTTTTATCCTAAAATCTTTTTAAGTGAATTAAATTATACTTAAATTAAACTTTTCTGCAAATAAGTGAGAATAGCCTGAAGTATTTTTGAATTTTTTTTTTCAGCATGTTATTTGGGTTGGATAAATGCGCTCGATTGGTGTCTAAAAGGGCCAAAATGATCACATTGACGGGGTTGAGCTACTGTACCACAAGCCAACATATAAGATGTTCAGGACCACTACAAATTCCTGGTGATTCTGCAGACAAATGGCAACTACAAGGAGGCTGCAAGGAAGTCGACCACAGCCAAGTACCTGAAAAGAGTGAGGTAGATCCTGAAGAACAATCAACACGTATGCCCTGCCAGTAATAAGGTGTCTCGCTGGTATAGTAACCTGGACACAGGAAGAGGTGGAAGCCACTGACATCAAGACAAGGAAGCTCCATACAATGCACGGAGGATTTCATCCCAAGTCCAACACCATGAGACTCTACACAAAGTGGAAAGAGGGAGAGTGAGCATCAAAACCACCATCCAGGATGAAACAACAAAGATCCAGGAGTACATAAAGAAAATGTCCCCTAAGGATACGCTCTTAAGTGGATGTCTAAGACAACAAACAATCCAGTGATAAAGGAGAAACCATCATAGATAGATAAGGCCTTTCCGTGACATGTGCTGTCATCAGATTGAAGAAGTGGCTAACATTGAGAAATCCTACCAATGGCTGGAAGAGCCTGGACTGGAGGACAGCATGGAGCCGTTAATCATGGCAACACAAGATTGGGCCTTGAGAGCAAAGAGCGATATATACCAGGGTCTTACACACCAGACAAGACCTCATGCCCACATAATAATGGTATGCAGGATGCTGGCAGTTTAAGCATATGTGGAACAAGACATCCAGTTAGTGGTTATAGTGTACAGAAACCTCTACTGAGTATGGCACCAAAGTCAAGGTGGGAGATACATCCACGGGTGGTGGAAAATGAAAGAACAAAGATCACGTGGGACTGTCAGATCCGATAAACTGGCCACGGCTAACCAACTGGACATACATGTGGTCGACAAACACCAGAAGAGAGCAATGGTGATAGACCCAATCCCAAGTGACAGCAATATCAAGAAGGGCCACGAGAGACTGGAGAAGTACCGAGGGTTGAAGGAGGAGATACAGAGGATCTGGAAGGTGTAGACAGCAGTGGTGGCAATAGTAGTTGGAATACTTGGACCTGTTTCCTCCAGGTAGGGAGAGCAGCTCCAGCAGATCCCAGGAACAACATCAGAAAAGTCCAGAAGAGCACAGTCAAAGGATGAGCAAACATAGTGTGCAGAACCCTTAAGCTCTCAGGCCTCTGGTAGAGGGCTGAGGTTGAAAAGGGCAACCTCCCACAGAGGAATGCACATATCAGTTTGTTCAGTTGCTTTATGTCACTGCTTCTGGTGCTGGTCCTCCAACAGATGTGGATGCAAATGTGATTGTACTCTTCACAACAGACTAACAGAAGATATAGAGCATCCTGCTGCATATATACATATACTGAAGGACCTAATAGTCCCAAGAAGTAAAGTCTGCTCTCTCCCTTCTTGTAGACAGTGTCACTGTTGCATCTCCAGTGAAGTCTGTTTTGAAGTCTAAGTGAACAGTGAGGTATTTATACGATCCTGTTGTGGTTCAACAGGACCATTTAAAAAAAAAAAAAAAAAAAAACTAATAAAACTGGCTAAAACAACTTATATTTTGAGAGAACATAACTGAGCATCCTCCAGTTTCACAGTAGCTACAGGTCCTTCTTTACTTTTTTTGAATGCTAAATTTTTGCATCTGTAAACGTCAATCGATTGTGACTTGCCTAAAAGTTCAAGTTTTATCTTTTCTGTCCAAAGGACATACTGTACTCCCAAAAACTTTGTGACCGTTTGACAAATTTCAGTCTGGCTGTTTTGCTTTTAACAGTAGAGTCCTCCCTCGATTGTCCAGTTTGACTCAAATAGCGACGTATGGTGTTATCTCATAGTGTTATCTCATGTTTACCTTGAATCTCTTTGGAAGTTGCTCTGGAATCTTTGGTTATTATTCACATTAACCATCTCAGTGCCATGGACCCTAAACTTCTGAATTAAATCTGCAGCTGAAGTCACAGAACTGTTAAGCTACTTGCAGATCGTCTTATGGCCTTTACCTTTAACACCATGCTCGATTATTTTCCTTTCTGATGTCCTCAGACAACTCTCTGATTTGTCCAAGATGGCTTCATAACTTTTTTTTTTTGTTTTTTTTTTGTTTTCAATAATTCTGTTGGACCACAGTTCAAAAACAGTGTCTGATTTTCATTCGTCAGTGAATCGTTATTACTTTTGTCTGTTTTAGTTTATTCAGTGACCATTGTGGGGGGTTTTCTATAATGGAATGGTAGCAACACATTTCTGTGTGTGTGATTTATTTATGTCTAAAAAAATAAATAAATGTTTTATTTCTGTGATGGACTGGCAACGTCTCCAGGGTGTAACCTTCTCACCCGTAATGAGCTGGGATAGCCTGCAGCAGACCCCGTGACCCTGCACAGAAAGAACGTGCTATAGAAAAGTCATGGATGGAAATATTTTATTTGTATGTTTCATTTGCTATTTTAATTGTGCATGTTAAGATGAAACAACTTCGGAGTCACATTAATCCATGCATTAACATGGGGCAAATTGTCTCAAAATGATAACAGTAGTCTGAATTGCATAGAGTGCTATTTAGCATTGAAATGTTATACATTACAACAGGGCTTATTCTGCATCACAATGGTATTATTCTAAATCAAATATCAATATTTTAATTTGTTCTGAATGATCAATAGCAGCTTATCCATGCAGGGGTTTCAGCTGCTTTTTGGAAATTTAAGCAGTTAAATCCATGAGCAATGTCACTTATAAATGTCACTTATGCACGAACATAATCTGCCAACTAAATGCCAAATAATAGCTAAAGAATAATTATCTCATTATAATTCTGAAGGATGAGTTTCCCCTCAATAGATTCATCTGAAATAATATCAATTATAAACTCAAGATTGTTGTGACTGAACTTGTTTTGACATGGTGTTTTGTTTTGTTTTCTTTTTTTTATATTATGTCATGTGTTTATCTCCCAAAATACCATTGGATTAAAAAGGAGATCTCATCCAACAATCAATATCTCCTTTAGTGTGATGTAAGGTGTCATGACCTATGTGCAAAAAGAAAAAAAATAACCAAGCAGATTAATCAAGATTAAAAAAAAAAAAAGAGAGAGATTAACATGGTTTAACCTGTTTTTCCTTTGTTTAAGAAATCAGTCATTAAACAGATTTGCCCCGTGGTTGGAATCAGCGCCTGCAGCTTTATTTATCAGTTTATTTGTTCAGACCAGTTCACTTGTGTCGTCTCTGCTGTTACCCCAACCAGCAGTGGAGTAATCCTGTATGTAGTAAAGAAATAAAAGTAAGTCACGTGCTGCTCCCACGTTTGTAATGAGGCTCTCAGTCTCAGAGCAACCGACAGCAACACAAGGTAGACGTCATGAAGCAAGGAAACGAGGGCTTTGCTTTCTTTCGTAACATCAATCTATACAACTGCTTGATAAATGCACACGTTTCCTGTCTCTCTCTGTTCAGGAAGTGCGTTTTACGCTGGACAGATGCTCGGGTGCAGCGGTGATGGAGATGGAGGGCGTGGGCAGCTGGCTGACCACGGAGGACCACTCTTCCTGTGAGGCCACGGGCGTCACGCCCAACACTGACAGGTACTTGAAACATTTCACTGGCCATACATGAACACCTTTTTCAAGTGCGACTGCTTGTGTTTCTAAAAACTACACCCTTTAAATACCTTATGTCTATATTGTGTTGCGCTAAATGATGTGTGTCTATTTGGGGAGGACATACATTTAACACTCAACCAATTTATACGTTACAAAAGAAAGCAAAAATCGAATTATTATAAATCAATAAATCCAATATTTGCTCATCTACATACTTTGAAATTTGATGATTTGCTTGACTATAAAACTATTTAAATAGTGTATAAAGTCCATAAAAATGTGCTTCCCCACTGATTTCAGAAGCTGCTTGAAGTCAGAAAGAGTTGGTTTGAGCTCAGGTGCACAGGATTGTTCACGAAAATCCAAATTCAGAGCAAACATAAGTGACAGATGTTGCTCTATTTAGGGATGGCATTTGTGAAACAACTGTGTTCCTTTTTCTCATGTTTTTAAATGTTAGACTTAGTTATGATCATTTTGTCTAATTAAGATTTGGAAACCTTAGGTTCAGGCTTTTGTCATGTTTTGTTAATTTAATGTTTCATGTTTCTAGAATTCTAAGTTGTTTTGTATCAAGTGTCTGTAAAATACGCTTTTGTTTCAACCTGCACCCTTTCGGGTGGTATTTTTTCTTTTTTGTTGTCTCCCTTTATAGCACCTTATGACCCAAATAAATCAATAAATAGAAAATGTCCTTTATATCAGTGGTCCCCAACCTTTTCTATACCGCGGACCGGTTTAATGTCTGACAATATTTTCACGGCCCAATCTAAAGGTGTAGCTGATAAAAACTAAATAAAATGACCGGCATTAAAAACTGTGGTATTTTCGCTATAGTAGTAGTAATAATAATAATAATAATAATAATAATAATAATAATAATAATAATAATAATAAAAAACATCATTTTTGAAGAAATAAAATGAAATAATGGAAATTGTAAATTACCTATAATATCAGTGTTTCTATAAATGTGTTTTTATGTTTGTTTTCTCATTAACGTTATTTAAAGCCAGGCTTTTATTTTATTGTTATATATTAAGTAGACCGATATTTAGTGCTTTTATTTTGAAGGCGTCTCACCGAGACCTCGTAAACATCCGGCGCTTCGGACTTTAACGGTATAAGTTTAACGGCAGTAGAAAGTTTGTCTGAAAGACTAAACTAGTATCAGGAATGCTGAAGTGGAGCCTAACTGACACAAAAAGCACCTGCTGATGAGGATTTGTGCAAATTTTATACCGTATTTATGTCCAGCTTGAGTTTGGTCGCTCATGTATTGTGGTAGCTTTATTGCCAACCGAGCGAGCAGCTGCATCGGTCTGTATTTAAGTTAAACTTATATGAATGTAGAAAGACTAACTATTTTATTTTATTTTATTCCTTTATAGCTCTTACGGTGTGTTTGCAGTGTATTTACATCCAAGGAATAAAAACATTGTGAACCATCAGTTTGAGAGTCATCCACCATCAGTCGGGGATGCTACAGAAATTATTTTCTAATAAAAAAAAAATTATTTTTTATTTATTTTTATTTTTTTCTCTCTGTGCGGCCCGGTACCAAATGACCCACGGCCCGGTACCGGGCCGCGGCCCGGGGGTTGGGGACCACTGCTTTATATGGTTAAAAAAAAACACAACCTTTGGATTTCAACCTTTAAAGGACTCTTTTTGTGGTATCAAGAAAACACCCTATTTAACTTATCTAAAGATAAAAGAAAAATGATGTAGCTATTATGAAATAATTATAATTTTTTTAATAGCTTAATCTTATTAAGGCCTAAAACTGAACATAACATGAAAAGGCTTGTCTGTTGGTAAGAAGGAAACTATCTGAGACACAGGATATCACTTCTTTTTATTTTATTTTTTTAAGACTGACATTTCATCAGAACAGCTCTACATAATCTGATGTTGGTTTACTTGCCCCTCATCCTCGTATCTACGTTAGTAAAATCCTTTACATTCTCCTGTCAAATCCTCACATAGTTTAAATGCTCACTGCATAAATGTGACAGATGACAAATGTAATCTGTTTAGAATAATTTGCTATTTCGTACGTAGAAGAAGGTCAATCTTCACTTGGTCTGGGTTGGCTGCGTCCACTGCAGCTCTTCTCCGCCAGCCATGTGTGCAGCAGGCTGCCGCAGCTCCACCTGTCACACGCTTTCAACTTCTTCCTCATTCAATTTTATTGAAGTGCTGTAATGAAACTCAGCACCCAAAACGGTTGGGGAAATCCATGCAGCTGGAAAGTTTATACAAAGCTCCGACTGCCGTTTCATTGATGGATTGCTTAGAAAAGGAGATCCCAAGCTGGATTAACGCCAGTGCATGACTGCAATACAGCTGTGTTGTTTGTGGGGAGGCGACTGGTAAATGTTACTAGGTCTGAAGCTGTAAAATTGTAGTCAATAGTTTTTAATCAAAAAGAAACAGTTTATAAATGATGATGACTCTTAGTTGCTATTAGGTTTGTTGAAGAGACTGTGTGGTTGAAAGGAACTAAAACACAATCCATCGTCCATCAGAAAAATACATCTTGATGCAAGTCATTTATTGCATTTAATAGTATGTCAGAAAAAAATGCCCTCTGTTAAATGTTATGTGGCTGATCAGTTTGCAAGAATTAAAAATTAAAACAGTAACTACTAAAAATGTGTCTGTAGCAGGGTGGATGCTACGGGGGCCCGCCCGAAGGATGGAGAGACACGGAGTTTTGTGCAGACCCTTTATTCTGTTAAATCACCAACACCACACACAGTGCAGAAGCACACCGCATGACAGCAGCTCCTCCGAACCCTTTTCTGCTGTCCAGCTCCGCCTTATAAGGCAGGCAGGATGGAGAGATCCACTCAGGCGGATGGGACACAGGTGCGCGTGTCCCATCCACCTCTCCACCCTGCCACAGTGTCTATGTCCAATGTTTCAAAAAATGTCGTGTCTGCCATGCACATTGATGTGTGTGTAAGTGTGTGTGTGCCTTTGTGTTTTAGACACCTGAACATGAGTCAAGTGCTCCAGCTCGGCGGGGTGAACGAGGACATTCCCTACATCTACCCTCAACTTCAGCACAAACATTTCACCGGCTGCATACGCAACCTCATTGTGGACAGTAAGGTAACTGACTACATCGTACAATGTCACACATGCACACCGACACATGAGCAAACAACCATTTCAACATCAGCGAGCAGGCTGAAATTCAAACTCACACCTGCACTCCAACTGATAAATGGATTAGTAACAACGTTCCACCTTCACAGTGCCCTTGTGTGTTGTAAGAAGGGCATTTTATACTTTTAACTGCAACCTCAAAGTATTTTCAAACCAGCGCTCGCAAGCTTTTAGAGAGTGGGATGGAATATCGGCCTTTTCTGCTTCTGCCCTGTCTGACTTCAACCTTCTGGTGTTGTGTTGGAGTTTAAAACGTCAGGAGCTTCATTCTCCCCCGTGACAATGCCCAAGGCCGACCCCAACTGAGCCAGAATCGTTTTGTTGAAGCGAGGTCTCTGGTGTGAAGTCCATGCATGAAACTGCAGCCTTCTGAATCTGGACGTTTCGGTGAACTTAGGACTTACGGTTCAGTTTTGCTCATTTCATTTCAAACTGGTTGACTGTGCTATAGCTGACATTCATATAAAAAAAGGTAGACAACCAAAATATACAGACACTAAGTTTTCTGAACAAAATGTGAGATGTTTATTATTACTTTTTTATTTTTATCTACCTCATTTTTGTCCAAAAAAAAAGAGATAATTGTGATTTATATTTGAGACAACCTTGTTGTCTAAGGCTTTAAGGTTTAAAGTGTCAGGAAAATGTATTTTTTTTCTTTCTGTCTTTGTCTTGTCTTTTACTTCACAGGGTAAATGCAACCTTAGATGAAACTGAACACATTGACGGGGTCATTTTCTCTTTTTCTCTTGAAAAACTACGTCAAAATGCAAAACAAATCTGTGTGGAAAAACCGAGTCACTAATAATTAACAGCCAGTGTGATCCCCTGCGTACGATCGAAGGCTTGCTGCTTTGCTGGGCTGAAGCTTTCAGACGTATGTTAACAGTGGTCTTAGGAGAACAATTATTGGTTAACCATCAATCAGGGAAGGCTTTTAAAAGGCCCTTTCCAATGAATCTGGAGTCGCTCATTTTACAGGGAGAACGATTGTGTGAAAAAGTAAGAGTGTGAAAAACTTCCTTTCTCACATGCTGCTTCAGAGTTTATGCCTTTTTCTTTTCATTAGTGATTTAAAATGCAAGAAGTCAGCTTTCCTCCACAGCTTTTAAACGTTGTAGGATAAAAAACCCAAGGCTATGTTGACAAAAACAAAATCGCCTGGTATGCTTTATTTTAACACATGATAGTTTATTAAAAAGTTTTTCAATCCCTTTCATAATATAATAAAGATCCCTGCAAAATTAGCAAAATAGTTGTTGGTGAGTTTGTAAAGATGTTCCATCCTTGATTCATTGACCGCTACTTCACTATCAAAAACGGAAACAACCCAAATAGAAAGTTGCAAATGAAAGGTCTTTAGAAGAACCAGGGTGCAATAGTTCACCCATTTTCATTATTATCCTGATTCAAATCAAGTAAGAGCACAGGTACAATTATTCATAACTTAATCTGAGTTTTTACGAGCACAAGCAAAAGAACAAAACAACCGAACCTGTTGCAGTATTTTTATGCATTAAATCAAATTAATGGATTAAAGTATTTGAAGTTATATTTATCATAAACATCCCTTACTTCCTCACCATCATAAATGACAAATAAAAGTAAAATGATAATGTAAACAATATCACACGTCCATGTTCCAATGTGACCATGCAAAAAAATGGAGAGGGCTCTTCTGTCTCTCAATGATTATATACAATATATCTTTTTAAAAATTAGGTAGACTCACTTTTGCTTCTATGATTATACTTAACCTAATAGGACATCATTATAAAGGAATAAACAAATTAATTGGAGAAAATCACCTCTTAGAGGTAGGTAAATCCGCCGTGAGAGGATCAAATATTCCACCAGATCATGATTCAGTAGCTTCTAGAACCACCGTGAGCAGAAACAGCTTGACAAATCATTTTCTGTTACAGCGTTAGAAGTACAGTACTCAAGTTTCCCAGGCATTTGTAGCACAAGTACAAGTACAGCTTCTGCCACTGCTTTTCAACTGAAGTGAGATCGCTTCTTCAACTGGAGCAGTGAGCCACAAAGCCGCGAGGCAAATGCTACGAACACTGAACGAGACACAACCCGGTCTCCAGCAGCACGCAACACACCATACATCACCATACAACCAAGCCACTTCCTTAGATAATAGGGGTGTAACAATATATCGTGCCACGAAATTTCGCGATACAAAAACGTCACAATACGTGTCGTGGAGGTGACAAAGTGTATTGCGATATTGGGTTATTAATATTAATCTATTGTGTTGACTAGAAACGCGCATCCGACCGCGACCGCGGCCGCGACCGCATCTCGACCCGGGAACCAAAATCTTACTCCGCTCAGAAGAAACTAGTCCCGTCTTGTGGTCCCGTTTTGAGCTCTGAACTTTTACTTATGTAAGGCTGGTGTAGAGTTAAGCCTTACCTTATTAAATTAAACCTTTTTCGGGTCGTGAGTAGGATAAACACGGGGACAACTTCTGCTGAGTTCCAGTGTACTTTAATGTCCCTCAACAGTGTAGGATTTTAGAGCGTCAACACAGCAGCTAGTGCTGTATCACTCCGCCCAATCTAAAACATACTAACAACTACAGATAAACTGACTAGTGTCATTATAGTCCCTGATTTACATCAGAATATAAAGAATATATTTATAAAATAATGAACCTTGAATTACCAAAATAACCTTCTTAACAAAAATAAATCTCCTCTTACACTTATAAGATGAGCATGAATCAATCTTTTTTATGATGCAAAATTGTATGTATTTATTTACTTTTATTTATTTATTTAATTTTAGTTGTTAAATTTCTGGAAAAGAAAAAAGTCAAATCATACATGAGAGAAACTATTCAGTTTGTGGCAAAATATGTTTACTGAAGATGCATAATGCAAACCTGACATTTACTTTTAGTTCAGTTTGTGGAAAATGGTTGGCCTGGCTTTCTCTTTAAAACTTAAACAGTTATAAAGCATTACAAACTGTAACAATAGGGCAAACATACAGCATTGTTTTGTATTTTGTGTCTTTCAAATAAAAGACAATTTTTTCCAGTCATATGTTACTCATTCAAGGTTGTTAAAAAAATACTGCTATAATATCGTATCGTATCGTTATCGTGACCTCAATATCTTGTATTGTACCGTATCGTGAGATTAGTGTATCGTTACACCCCTATTAGATAACTACTCTCAGAGATCAGGACCATGTACAGGTTTGACTCGGTTACGGTCCCCGTCTTTCTGCCCCCCCCCCAGTAGATGCAGCTGAACCACCTCCCCACTCTTAACCCCACAGCTGAGCAAAAACCACACCCAGCCACCACAAACGGCTCCACAAACGAGCATTTAATACACTGGGCCTGCTGAGGTAAGTAAGAAATCAATAAAGTGAAGCTTGTATCCAAAGCTGACTGCAATTGAGCTTGTCGGACTCTATTGGACTGTACCGCTTTCCACATGATCCGGTCAATGTTAGTTCAGACGAGCTTGTTGTCCAGCACCTTCCACTTTTTTTCCTTATTGTAAAAACACACACACATTTGCACAAGTACAATGTAACTTACCATTTGTATTTGACTCACGATAGCAAATAACATCCCTCACAGTTATTGGCCAAAGAAAACACACTCTTCATTCACTCCAGAACAACTTCGGAGATTCAAAGTAACACTAACAAGTTGAGCAGGCTCTGTCTGGTCTGGTTGGGTGTAGAGATCTGCGAGGCATGATGAGATGATGTGTGGCTTGCATAACTGAACCCACTCATCTGAAGCTGAATTAAGACATTGAATCTCAGGAGTGGTGGTCCAAAGGATGTATCTCGTTCTGCAGGGCTGAAAGCTTGGCCTTAGTGTGGTTTACTTTAGCCAGAGAGGCTGCACAAACACTTTGTACTAATGAGAGAAATCTGCATGATGCGTGTGGGCGGACATGAGGATAATAAATCACCAAAGAACAAGCAGCAGTAGGCGTACTGATGATTAATAATGTTGATGGTCATGTTCCGGTATTGTATAATTTTTCTTTTTTTCCCCACTCCTATTTTTGTTCATTTGGTGGCGGGGGTTTATTTTCACAGAACATGTTGTGTTTCATTTCCATTGCCATGGCAACATTGTCTGGTTCACTTGGAAAGTGAGTGCCTGTGATGCGGTAAAGGTAGTTGACACTAACATTTGCATGTCCTTGTTTTTGTGCCATATGGGAGTGTCGTGTCTGTTCCAGTAAACCCTGTAAAGTGTGATGTAAAGATTTATGTCAACAGCTAAAGGCATACTACTGGTTTGAGCTCAAGGTGGAGATAAAAGCCAGGTTGTGTTTTTAAAGCAAAACACATGCTTTTTCATGATTTTCCATATTTGAGTCTCCATATTTGTCCTTTCATTTATCTCTCCTTTTAGCTTTCAGACTAGCAGATCTTCTCTCTAAGTTTTTCTGTTGTTTTGGATGTATCTCTCTTTCCATTTTCATGATTGGAATATGTTTTACAGCAGTTGGGCCAACAGGCTAGTAGTTTTGAGTTTGAATTGGTATATATCTTAGTAAGAAGTTTCATTATTATGTCTCACAGCATACTGGTCAGTGTTAATGACTTTTGAAGTCTAAGTGAAATCTGAGTTGGACAAATGAATTAGCTAACGGTGGAGATTTTTTACACATTTGGACATAAAAGTTAGCTGTATATACTGAATATTGAATTATATGGGAAACCTCATGTCTTAAGGGTGTGCAGTGTTAACCTAAAAAGAAGTCAAGGTTACTGAAAGCTGCTTACACATTAAAACCACTTCATAGCAGTAAATATAATGTGCCATCGCCAAGGTTTGACAAGCTCAGAGTCACAATATTGCAACTGCAGTGAGAGAAACAGACGTGACTTCACCACTTAATGACTCTGAGTCGGCTTCCTGGGGCTTGAGAGCCTCATACCACTCTTTATGTCCTAATATCTGCACAAGTGGGGAACTGATTTCAATTAATGACCAGCAAGGTGATCAGGAGTGTACTCAGCAATCAACTTCATAATAATATATAATATATAATTATATATATATATATATAAAATAATACAATATAAAAGCTTTCTATCTGCGAATAATAGTTTTTTGTAGATGTATAGAATTTATTTATTTTTATCTTAGAGAGAATTAATTCTTGTATTCTGTCTAAAAACTCTACAACTGCTTTTTGATGTTTTCTTTTCTTTTGTATAACCAAACCCTTCAGATGTTTCATCAAATGAAATCCCAAGAATTATCCTTGAACTAATTTCTGCCCCATCTCAATGCAAGTGAGCACAAAGTCTATCCATCTTCTATACCCGTTTAATCCTGCACAAGGTGACAAGGTCTTCTGGAGCCTATCCAAGTTAATTACAGGTGTAAAGCAGGGGTTCACCCTGGACAGGTCGCTAGTCCATAGCAGGATTGAAAACCTACTACAAGTACAGTACAAGGAGAACGTAAACACTGCTAACCACTAAGCTGCCATGCTGCCCATGAATAAATAATGAAAAAATAAATAAACAATAATAAAAGTAAAAAGCCACATCAATCAAAATATGTACAATATATACAAGACAACCAATAATTGCAGTCATGAGGTAATTGCACAAATATTTGACACTGTGAGACTGAGAGTTCAGCAGAGCATCCAGCCTGAGGGGAGAAATGATTAGTGCTCTGTAGCGCCTACAAGAAGGGAGACAATTGAAAAGATTGTGTGCAGGGTGTGAGGGGTCTGCAGAGATGTTCTTAGCCAGTTTCTACCCCGGACTGGTTCAAGTTCTGGATGGAGGGAAAGTGTTCTCCGATTATTCTCTCTGCTGTCCATCACAGTCTGTATCTGTCCTTTTGGTGGCCGGTCCAAACCAGACCAGTGATGGAACAGGAAAGACTGGATGATGCCAGAGTAGAAGGTGATGAGCAGCTCCTGGGGCAGGTTAAACTTCCTCAGCTATCTCAGGACGTACAACCTCTGCGCCTTCTTGAGGACAGTGGCTGTGTGGACGGTCCGCTTCAGATCACGGGAAATTGAAACTCAGAAACCTAAAAATGTCCACATTAGACTGTGTTGCTGAGGATGGTGAGGGGAAGGAGTGGCAGGGGTTTCCTCCTAAAGTCCACTCTCCACAGTCTTGGGTGGGTTTAGCCTCGGAGGGTTCTGACTGCACCATTGGACCATCTATTACACTTCCTGTCTGTGTGTAGACTTCCTGGATCAGTCCAATGATAGTGATGTCATCTGCATACTTGGGGAGTTTCCCAGAAGGGCTCCCTAAGGAACAGTCATTGGTGTAGAGAGAGACGGGCAGTGGGGAGAGGACACATCCCTGGGGGGCTCCAGTGCGGATGGTCTGGGTGTTGGAGGTGACAGTCCCCAACCTCACCTGCTGCCTCCTGTTAGTCAGGAAGCTGCTGATCCACTGACAGGTGGAGGTGGGCACAGTGAGGTGGGTGGGCTCTTGGTGGAGGATTTCAGAGATGAACGCTGAGCTAAAATTTACATATAAAATCCGAGCATACGTCTCTGGACAGTGGAGATGTGGTGGAGGCCCACATTAACTTCAGGTAGGGGAACTGCAGGAGGTCCAGCAAAGAGTCTGATGTCCTTCATGTGACTCAACACCAGTCTCTCAAAGGACTTCATGACAACTGAGATTGTCTTTATGTAGTTCTCAATGAAATTATAGCTGGTTCAGCTAGAACTTCAGTCTTTGCACAACACACTTGGCTCTAAACCTTTTTTCTTTCTTTCTCTTTTTGTGATGCATTCATAGATAACATGACATGGAGCTCATCAAATAAGGGGTTTAATGGGTGTAATTTTATTCTTCTGTAAAGCACTTTGAATTGCCTGGTGTATGCATTGTGCTATACAAATAGATTTGCCTTGCCTCGCCGTTAGACTGTGTCTGTGTGACACTCTTCTCAGTTACAAAGGCTGTAAAAGAGCAGCTAGAGATTTCTACCAAAGCATTTGCTAAAAGTCTTACATAGATAGTAGATGGAAGACAAAACTAGCTGCAGACATGATATTTTGGCTTTCCTTTGGCTTTCGATTGTTTGGATTTCACTCCTTGTGAATCAGAATGATCGATACGAAACCCGCAGCATTTAAAAGCCAGCATCCACTAGGATTTCATTTTGCTGGAGGTCAGAGCCAATCAGCAGCTCCTTGATGACATGACTCACTGTCAGGTTTTAGTCATTTATATCTGCAGCACCAGAAGAGGCTCAGCATTTTGGATATGCAGAGAGGAGGTTGTGCATAATGTCTTTCATGGCTCTTTTGTGAAGGACACACATTTAAGTATTCAAGGTTTCCCCGTCTCTTCCGTTTTGTGTGCGCCTGGTCATGCTGGATTTCCATCAGAGGACCGGTCCGGTGTCGAGTTTCATCTCTGAAAGAGGAGAGAGTTGGTGGTGAAGGATAGATGCACACACACACACACACAGACAAAGACAGAGAGATGACAGTGGGAAAGGAGAGAAGGCCACCCCAGTATACTCTGTGCTTATGTCCTTCAGCACATTGTAAAGTTCTTCCTCAGTTCATTTCCACTCTCTCTGATTTTACTCTTTTTGAAAACTCTGACTTCCCCTCTGGCTTCTGACCCTCTTCATGTCTGCACCGTGTCATCTTTAGCCTCTTTTCTCTGCTGTCACTATGCATTTTTGTCTCGCGTTTGCAGCAATTCACGTATTTGCATCCCTTCCCATCCCCATCATCTCATTACTCACCTTTTTTCCAACTTCTCCTCTCACTTTGATGCACTGAACTCTTACTTCTTGCCCATTTTCTTCTTCTCTCTTGTCTATCTTTTCTGTTTCCTTTGATTCACTGTTTTATCCCAAAGTCTTCTGGTTCTGCTGTTTTGTTTTGCTATCGTTTTCTCTTTATTTACTACGCCTCCATCTTTTCACCTGTATCTCCTCCATTCAGCTGTATGATTTGGGCTCCCCGGCTGACTCACAGTCCAGCTCACCGGGCTGTCTGACCACAGATAGCAGCTGTGTCAACATGGGTTATCCATCCTGTGGCCGCCGGGGTCGTTGCCATGGTGATTGGGGTTCCTTCAGCTGCCAGTGTGTGCCGGGATACACAGGACACCAGTGTGAACAGGGTAAGCCAAGTCTTTCTTAACTTGTGCATAAAAATTGCTGATACTGCCTTCCACAGCAAAAGAAAATTACCCCAATTTCCCAGGACAGTTGAAGGGGGGAAAAAAGTAGAAAAAAATCTCTGTCACAATTAAAATCAGTATGGAATACAACCCCAAGTCAGCAAAAGCTAGCAAAACCAGAAGAAAAAAACAAAACTACCAGTGATTCTTACATTTATGTTTCATTTTAGTACTTTGCAGGCAGTAAAACAGTTTGTTTTGTTTTTTTGTGGAACTTCATTTCATGTGTGAATATCCACTTATTTTCCCAGGGCCATCAAGGCTTTCACCACTTGTTATCGTTATTACGTCTCACAGCTCGTAAAAGACATTCTGGCATTGAAGGCACAATTTGATGAAGAGGTTCGGTTGTTATTCCGACCCATTATTCCTCCAAACACATCTTAAGTTGGAAAATAGCTGTTGTGCAAGAAAGGGAGTGCTTGTTCAGTTATTAGAGAGAATTGTGTTACAATAGTCATTAAAAATGAAGATGAATTATCAAAATGAATCAATCAAAATGGGGCACCACCTGAATTATCAGGAAATAATAATTAAACAGCACAATCAGTCTCAAAGTAGCTGTTATTCTATGTTTGCCAGCCTGTTGCCCGGGGTGGCGCTATAGAGTAACAGTGAAGGAAGGAGTCCGAGCACAGGCCTTTGCAACCAGCAAATGTTACAAATATGTATAAAATAAACACAAACAACGTCTCTCATTCAAATGAATCCGCATTTATTTACACTGCTGTTAAAAGATAATGAAACCACACTTGGGATAAATTCCTGATACCTAAACTGCACATAAACAACTAACTAAACATGAAAAACACTGTAATTGGGAAATGAGGAAGGACTTTGTTTTCTGTTGTGGAAGAACACGTCAACAAGATCCAGCAACGTGGATGCAGCAATAGACAAATGATAAAATAAACAAACACACTTAAACTAATAAACACAGTTGTGACGGGATCAGCAGTCCGGTTCACAACGTAAAATTACGCTAGTTAAATGTGTTAACTATGTTTCTCTGCCCAGACACAAAACAGCCTCTTACGTGGATCTTTGTAGTTGAAGAAAAAGGTGGTTTGGTCTGGCCGACCAGCGTTCCTTGGTGAACAGCTGGATGGTTACGCTCCACAGGTGATCCTGGTGAAGAGCAGCTCTCTCTCTCCTGCTCTCCTCGTCTCTGTGTGGATGAGGGGATGCAGCTGGGCCTCCTTCGGGTCCAGGTCGATCCGAAGGCGTTCACGTCGTCTGCGCATGAATGGGTCCCTCGATCAGCTCATTTGGGGCTCGGAACGGTCGCTGGTAACACGTTGCAGCGCTGCAGACTGTGGTTGCCATTTCCAGGCAACCAGACGCTTCTTCAGGCCCGATAATGGAGAAGGCCGGTCTCTAACCAGTAGTTTGTCATGCTCAAGTATGAGCTGTTGCCTTCACAGCTCACAGGCTCAGGAGAGAACTCTCTGGGAGAGTGGAGACGGATTGAGAGAGAAGAGAGCGAGATATAGGGGGAACCGCATTAATAGGGCTGCTACAAATCAGCAGGGACCCCTCCTGCGTTTTGGGGTCCATGCCCAATGAGGAGGGTATTCTTTATCACCAAGGGGCCATAAATCACCCAAAGACTGCTGGGGCTTTGAGTCATTATGGAGGTTCCTTTGTTTCAAACCATGTGGTCAGCTGTAAGAAATCGAGGCTGGGCTCAGAGTTAGGCCTCAGAACTAGGCCTCATTATTGAAATTAAGTCGTCCTGTGTTCAATACAGGACTGTGGCCCGACATAGCACAAGGACATCAATTTTGCTTTACTAATTTTAAAACCTGCCACACATTCTCTGTTGCGAAATGTTCGGGCAGACCGGCCCGGGACCAGAACCTTCTCCTTCTTCAGCCAGGAGTTTCTAATATGGGGTTTTGCAATGCATCAGCACACGCTGTCTTGAAGGCCGATTAGTCGTCCACTAATCAGATTATAAATGTCATAATTATTAAATGGCTCTTATTTAACTCTCAGCTTTTACATTTTGCATGAGGTTGTTTAAATGATTTGTTAAACAACAATAAAAGACATCTTCTAATGAACTTGGCCGTCCGTTGACCGGGTGTGGCATAAGCTGACGCCATATTGTTACCCTGGCGCTGTACTAGATTGCACATATACAATTCTCAGCAGAGATATGAAGGCGGATGATGACTCACTCTGTTGAAATTTTCTTTTTACCGACCAGAGTCAACAATTAAATCCATTGGTGACTATTTTTACTATTGATTTTTGTCTACATCGACTAATCATTGCACCCCTATTGTACAGTATCAATGCTGCCATCTGCATCACATCATCCAACTGGTGTTTGCCAAGGGCCCTGATGCAGATCCAGACCATCACAAGCCCCACTTCTGGACCTGTAGCTGATAATAGTTTGCATGGTCCATTCCACCTTAGTTCCTGAGCCGATGGAGCCAATTTCTTTGTGATGGTTCATCAGAGACGCCTGCAAGCGCAGAGTCATCAGTGCTGCCCCATGACAATATTAACACGGGGCCCCTTTCATGCGCGGTGAAGTTTTAATTGACATTAGTGAATCTAGCTCTGTATTGTAGTGCTTGACAAAGATTTCCCAAAGTCATCCCTTGCCATGTGCTTATTTTAGCTGTTGATGAGAGCAGGTACTGAGACTGCAACCTGCCTTTTATTTGCTTCGAAATTCATCCGGATTCCTTCAAAAGTTTAAAGATATGTACTGTAGAATGAGAAATATCCTAATCTCTTTCCATATTTTTACAAAGAACATTGTCTTCAAGAATTCAAATGATTTTCTCAAACTTAGATCTTTTACATAATCTTTCTTTGCTCTTTTTTCAAGGTTTCTGCTTTTCTTACCAGTTGACATTAACTATATTATTTATTTCACCGCATTACTAGCTCTAAATTCACCCCAAAGCAACTTTTTTTGGACTGAGCTGCAGCCCTGAAATGCAAAAATATGTTAACAAATAAAATAAAGTTCAGGAGAATAAACTCAAACTGTCAGCAAATAAATTAAAGTCAAAGGAAATGTGACAACCATGTTTGTTTACTTATTTATTTACTTACTTTCCTCATATCCAACGTCTTTCCTCATTTGAAATGTGTAAATGTCAACGGGGCTAAATGGGTAAAGAGGAGTCTTTTTTTCCGATCCATCATTTTGCGTACTGGTTAGTTTCAAAAATGCAGCTTTCCCTGGTAGCTCAGAACTTCATCTTCATGATATTCAGCATCTAGAGCGAGATAGTAAAGAGGATAAAAAGAGGCACAGAAACGTATTACTGTCCACTGCTTCTCTCAGCCTTCAGGGAAGCTGAACAGTTTTCTTCGTTGCACCATTAGGTTCAAATCTGTAAGGCTACAGTAAATCCCATGGACTCAAATTCATCACAGACATTTTCTTAAACCATACAAATGAAAACCCCACATCTGGTAATTCCACAACCTGAACTGTAACAAAAATAAACAAGTTTGGACTGCAGGTAATTTTAGAACTGAACAAGCAGGTTTCATGCATTTATTCCCGTCAGCCGCTGCTGATTTTCCGACGGCGCTAGGAAGCAGTTCCATCAGCTGTGTGGCATCCTCTTTCCAGATGTTACATATTCTGTTATAAAATGCATAAACAAGTCAATTGCGTTTTCCCTTCGGCATACTTGATTACCGCCGCGGTAATTTCCGTGCTGCTCTGAGAGCAGCATGCAGAATCTTGAAGCCTGAGGAAGAGCGATCCCTGCGAGCCTGGCTGTGCTGAGGGTGTGACTGTGGAGGCGTCGGCCTGACCGCAGCTGTTGGAGGAGACTCGTGGACCAACATAGGATTTGTAATGAGATTCCGGTCCTCCACTGCCTGTAACACGCATCCTCCAGTTGGAGGATCTTCCTGAAGTGAAGCCTCGTCCTGAGTGCAGCCTACATTTAGATTTTACAGGTATTGCTTCATCCATAATGGTACTGCCTCTTCAACAGCAACGACTGTTGTTATACAGTCCCTATTATACACATAAGCTGTATAAAAAGTTACTTTTTATGTCCTCTTTTTTTGAGACATTGATCTAAAAAGCCAGTATAAAAATACCGTGAACATTGGCTTTTACTTGGAAAGACACAAAAGGCTAGAGAGACACTTTTGTTGGCTGTGATGCTTAAGATTCAAACACAAAAATAAAGGCTCCCTCATTTGAGTGGAGCTGAGGAGCTTTGCTGCGTCTCTACATTCCTTCCTTCTCCGTCACTGTCATCACTTAGGACAAGGCTACGACTGCAAAATTATTAGTGTTAATGGTTTTTATATTGCGCACCCCGTGAGAACAGACCTCTGTCCTCCATGAACACAGCGAAACACAAAACAGAGCATTGGGATATTCAGTAGGCCGTGTCTTATCTGTTCCACACTCAGGGCCTGAAAGAAATACAAATATTGATATGACTTTGGCTTCAAGCGAGCTGTATTGCACCATTCAACTCTGTTGAGATTACACTACTTGGAAGAGAGATGAAGAGGTGTGAAATCGATTGATGGAAGAATGTTTCTCTTGCTTATGCTGAAAAGTAAAAAAGTAATAGCTTTGGGAACATTTTAGGTGTTCATTCTGCCTCGCATCATTAGAGAAAAAGGGGGTTCACGTACCCTGTTCAACCGAAGGTTCTGTTTCGGGAGGGGAATTTAGGGACTTCCAAATACTATAACCGAAGGGAGATCCGCTCAAGAGAGAAGCAGATTTATTTAAGCTGAAAAGTGTTTTAAGTCTACTTTACATTTTCGGTTCTCATTGTGATTGTTCTCAATAAAAAGCGCTGACAGGATTCCCCTGTGTGTGTTTGTGTGCACCAGAAGCCCCAGAATATTCCTTCGAAGGCCACAGTCATGTACATTACCAGCTGGCATCCCCACTGCCGGCCCGAAGAACGTGGATCCAAGTTATGGTCCGAACTCGCAAACACAGCAGCGTCATCTTCAGCCTAGTCTCCAGGGAGCAGAGTGAATACCTGCGACTGGAGGTAAGCCTCCCGTGTTTGTGTGTTTGTTTATGTATTTATTTGTTTGGGGGAGTGAGGAGGAGATTTTTTCCATCCTGACTTGACAAGGTTTCTTGTTACATTTGCACGTCCAAGGGAGACGTATATCTCCAGGGAAACGCATCTGATTCACTCATAACCGTAAAGGGAGGTTCGTGTCTCGCCAGGAACAAGTGGGCTTGCTGTTGGCATGTACTGTAGGCACGACACCCAAGCCAAGTATCAAACTACCGATCTCAACCTCACACTCTATTAGAAACCTCAACGAAGTAAACATCGGCTTTCAACAGTCTCGTGGCTGCAGCTAGAAAACGGAGACTCTCCGCTGTTTTAAATCAAGGATACCTACCTTTTTGTTTGCTGCTGCTTTTTAGCAAAACTATTTGAATTCCTCACAAATGTGCTGGAAGTTTAGCTTCACCTGTCTTTGTCTATTTCAGTGTTTGCTGTTTAATCTTATTGGTTTGGTTTAATTATAGTTTCTGTACAGATAAACTGGCCTAAGTTCAATGAAAGTGTTATGCATGCAAGGTCTCCAGGTGATCCTAAGCTTATGGGCTGAAAGGAAGGTTTTTTTTTCCTTCCTAGACACAGCCCACCTCTGTTTCTATTTTACACGTACAAAATAATTTATACCAATTTATCAATTGAAAAAATGAATGCCTACCGATTTTATTGGAAAAGGAAATGTATCTGTAATTTTAGTAGGTGATGCCTAATGATGTCATTCAGAACCTCTTCTCCGATGACTGACAGCTAAAGCTGCACGTGCAGCCTGTGATGGCTTCGCCGTGGCTCCCGGCTTGTTTGTTTAATAGCTCCAGGCGCGTGTATCCGTCGCCGTCTTACATAAAAAAGACAAACGTTCCTCTGGAGGGGAGAGGAAAGAGGGTTTAATCGACGTTTTGGACTTTAATGACACAATCAACCCTTTTCAATTCAAAACCAGATGACTCACCAGATAGGCACCTGATGATGTAAGCAGTCCAATCCAGGGGGCTTTTTTTCTACGGTCTATTAGCCTTTGTCTTCAGGGGAAGATCAGAAATGTAGGCTGCTGTTTTCATATGGGCACTACAATGATTTTGCAGTATTGTCTATGGCCTTCTTTAGTAAGGACGTGCATAATAAAACAAGAAAGAAGGCCATTTATCACGATGTCTGTCAACCACCTCCAATATGAGGGCTTCATCAGAAAGCAGTGGCAATGTTTACCTGATTAGGTTGATGATTAAATATTTTCAATCAATCAATCAATCAAACTTTATTTATAAAGCACTTTTCATACATTATATCTAGTACATGTTTGAAAATTGTATGTTTTGCATGTTTAAAAAGTTAAAACATGGTCCAAACCCCCCTGAGGGCTCCCACCGAAGACACACTGGAAATTAAGAACTAAAACGAAATCTACCATAAAATGATAAGAACGTGATATAGTATGAAATGTAAAATAATAATAATAATAATAATAATGATAATAATTACAATAAAATTCAATAAAAAAATGTAATAAAATAAAATTAAAAAAAAATTAAATTAAAAAAAGTATAAAATTCAATAAATAAAATAATAATAGAAATAAATAAAAAAAGTTTAGATAAAACTGGAATAGGATATACAATGATATTAACTAAAAGCAAGACTAAAAAAGTGGGTCTTTAGCCCTTTTTCTTCTTTAAATATCAACATTCTCTGCGGCCCTCAGGTCCACTGGCAGGCTATTCCACAGTTGTGGGCCTTAGAAGCGGAAGGCCGCCTCACCATGTGTTTTTGTATTAACTTTTGGACTTAATGAAAGGCCAGTACCAGAAGACCTCAAGGTCCGCAAGGGTCAGTACGGTAAAAGTAGTTCTGCAGGATAAGATGACCAAGACCATTAAACAGGAGCCGCTACGAGGACGCAAACAGAGAACATGGCGCATTGCTTTGCCTGGAAAACAAAGTTCAGTTAAAACGTTAAACCCTGAGAGCGACAAAATGTTTGCATGATCACATTTTTTGGCTGAAAGTGCTCAGCAGCCCCGATCAGGTCCTGTTTTTTGTATAACTGGGATTTATCAGATCAGTCAGTAATAAAGAGAGATTGCACTCTTTGACGTTGGACTTGTACAGCATGACATTTACGCCTTTATATTAGGCTTATAATGATGTAAACGTTGGGAAAATGGATTTGACTATTCTAATACACTGAGGTAGAACTCATTATTCTTATTAGGTGTCAGGTTGTAATTCAGAGTTATTGTGATTAATTTGCTGATTATTTTCTCAGTTGATTGATTCATAATCTCAGAAAATGTACTCTAAACCCAGAAGGACCCCAGTGTTTGCTTTTATGAAATGAAATTAACGAAATAATGAATGAACAAAATGAATTTTTATGTGATTATTATGATTTCTTTGCCCTTTATCGTGTTCAAGGGCTTATTACTTCATGCAGTTCCCCTTCACAGGAGCCGTCTTTTAAACTATGTGGGGAGTCCCACTCTGTCGCTTGTTATTTTGCTCACCTAATATCTGTTTTATATTTGTTCAATTTCTAGTGTCCTCATTTTCTTCTTAATTGGGTGGACTTTTGTCTCCTGGGATCAGACAGTACCTTTCTAATCTTTTTCCAGTTTGCCACCTCCTGCGGCGATCACATGTATTGATCAGACATGAGTGTCCTAACTAATGATGGTCACAGCTTCCATAACTCAGCTGCCATCACAGGGCGACCTCTCCTGCAACCCCACTCTGTCATTCACGTTTCCTCCTTGTATTCATGACTTTCTACGCTTCATTTTAAATGTCACTCTGCTCCCTTAGCACAGCACATGGGGGAAAGTTCGCATCATTAATCCACCTTACAAAGTGCATTTATTCCTGCATGCAGGCACTTTGGGAATATGTGTAATCTTGTAGGATGGCTCCCCTCAAATGAAGCATGGGAAATCCTCATTGCTTGACACATAAACATACTCTGCCACTTTTTTTTTTTTTTTAATTTACTGGGGTGGATTTCAAAGTGTGGTGCATTTTATCTTTTGATTAAATGTTCACATTTGATCAGAATAACTCATCTGTGCAGTGACTCTTGTCTACATACACATCCAGCATGTCAATACCCGGCCGTTTCTTACAGTCCTGTATGTCTTGATTGTTTACTCAAGCATTTTACTCCTAAAGTAGTTCAACTCCTTATGAGAGTTAAAGAACAAACTATTTTTAGGTGATGTAAGGAACTCTTGTCACATTTAAAAGAAGTGGGAATATTGAGTTTTATCTTGAGTTTATCTTGTTGGTGTCTAAAGAATTGTCTGTAATTAGTAAGCATTTCCAGGAGAAAGCATCCTCCTAAAAGGAACATGGCAGCATTGATTAGGTGTGCCTTATGCTTGCAGAATACACATCAACCACCCACAAACCTCATGGAACGACGTCCTTAAGGAGTACAAACCATCAAAAGTTTTACAACAACTCAGTTTTAAGACAAGAAGTTGCCCAGAACTGAAGAATAATGTATATTTCAGAATTATGCGTCAGCATGTGACCTTAACTGTCAGCCACGGAGGAGGAAGTGTGATGGTCTGGGGCTCTTCTGCTGGATCCAGTCCACCCGGGCATTCAGCACCATGTAGTACCTTCTGGTATGACCCAGTTGGTCAGGGGTTCATCCCACGGCAAGAATGACCCCAAACATAAGTCTAAGCTATGCCAGATCTAACATATGTGAAAGAAAACATGACAGTAAGCCGGAAAACATGTAGTGGTCAGTCCCAGACTTGAACCCCATCGAGCTGGTTTGGGATGGACTGAACAGAAGAGTGACAGAAAAGCGTCTTGGAAGTGTTGCACGTTGATGGGAACTAACTCATACATGTGGAGATGAAGATGCTTCAGTAAAACATGTGGCTTATTTCAGCTTCTACATCAGGGGTTCTTAACCTTTCTGACCTTGGGGCCCAATTTTTTCAGTACAGAGTGGCCCGAGGCCCGTTAAATATTAACACTGTATAGCAGCGAAGGTCCAGAACATCATAATAAATATATATATATATATATATATATATATATATATATATATATATATATATATATATATATATATATATTCAAGTAGCCTCATAGTTGTATCAACATCTGCATCTGACTGTTATATTTAAAAAGTACATATTTGCCCATTAACATGTGTAACTTCAATTACACATTTTTTTCTCTTAAAAATAAAATAAATAAATAAGATTTTATTTTATTTTTCAAATGCTATCTTATTTTATTTCTTTACCAGCAGTTTGAATTTCCCCTTTTCTTTGTTAATTGTCTCAACACATTTTTATAATAAATTAATATAAACACATCTTAGCAATTTAAAAGTTTTGCAGTTTTTCTTTCTTCCCCTTAATCTTATGCCCTCACTTTCTGTCGTTCAGTGAGAGAACTGAGCTCTAATTTCTCCTGCCAGGACTTTAAATCTGGGCTGGATGGTGTCAGGTTCTCATGCATATGAGAAGGTGCTCATTGATGAACCTGGAACGATATTTAGTTTTAATTATGTTCATTGTGGAGAAAGCTGCTTCACAGCTGTATGTGGACCCAAACATGTTTAAGATGGTCAGCTTATTTTCTGTGACTTCAGTTCAGACTTGAGTGGATATGTTTGATGAAAAACTTTGTGTTTTGTTTCAGTGGCGTTTTACTTTTGCACTTTGAACGCCACGGTCTCTGAACGTATGAGACACTGGTTTTGTCCCAGTGGGAAGACTGAACCAGGATGAATCTGTCCATTCCGGGTTGAACTTCCCTTTCCACCTGTTAGGCTTCTCATCTCTGTAAGAGTCAAGCTAATTACTTACTAAGTAACTTACTAAGTTTTATTTACATTAATAAGTTGTCAGGACTGCGCGTGTCGGATTTCATCCGAGCCTGATCAGCTGAGACGGCCGGGCAGAACCCGCAGCTCTCTGGCCGCTGCAGCAGAGTCACTTTCCGATGCTTTTGCGAGCCCGAACAACAGTCCAGTCCAGCAGACACATCTACATGTACAATCCTTCAGCAGTAACGATGGAGCCGCCCGAGCGGCACCGACCTCCCCGGCTGCGCGGACGAGTCAGGGCTCGCTCTGGGCGCAGACCCAAGTAATCGATCCCTGATCCTGGTGGATCTAAACGTACTCTGTGCAAAATGAAGGATTTTCTCTATAAATACACACCATTTCTCTTACTATTACACCTAGAGCTAGCTGAGGGTCTTCTTCTCCTCATTTGGTCGGGAGTTGCTATGCAGTCCCGCGGCCCTCGCGGCCCACACGTACAAAACTGAATTTTTTTCGCGGCCCACTAGATGGCGCCCACACTTGGGCCGCGGCCCTATGGTTAAGAATCACTGTTCTACATGACTGACTGAGCTGCTGAGCTGCAGCAGCCCCGTCACTCTTTGGATCAACATTCCAGAATACAGGAACTAACTTGATAACAATGATATGACTTTCAAAGACATTTTGATCTTTGATATCTGTCTCTGATGTTCCTCCGGCTGCAGGGAGCTGTTGTCAGCAGAAAGAGACGACCGAAGGCTACGTCACTGTGTAATGGCATTGACTACACAACATTTTGCCATGTGCTGCAAATTGCAGACAAGCAGCAGCAACGCTATTAATCCATTAGCCTAGAAATCTAGATGTACTGCTAGCAAATTTATATTAGCTTTACAGGTCCTATAATATGCTAGGTTCACAGCCTGAGAGGAGTGGGTACAAACACTGACACAAGCTTTCAAAGCAGTCACGGCGTTTGTCTTTCTGTAACTGTCAGTTATTCCTGCCACCCAGTGTTGTGCATGAACAAGTTCAAATGAACGTGTTCATTGAACACGTTCATTTCTGTGAGAACGTTGAACTGAACGCAACATATTTGCAAATAAAGAACTAGAACGTGAACTTGTTCAGATCTGCAGATCATGAACTAGAATTTGAACTGTTCAGATTATGAGTTTCAGCTTCACTGTTTAGATCCAATTATTACTGAATACATGTCAGCACATTTAAAATACTCGACGAGACGACGACTTCACACTACATTACCCACAATGCAGTGCACACTAGTATAACAATGGGCACCAGCTCCATGGCAACGGCGGGCCGAGCCCGGTATAGTGTCTACATGACCAGTGAAGAGAGAGACGTTGCAGACGAAGCGTCAGCGATCCGTCAGGTGATGATCCGCTTATGATTATCTGCGGGAATTTTACACATCGTCTCCCAAAGAGTCAGAGAGTAAAAATCTAACCTTTCTGAGCAAATGATGTCCACCTGCGCTGAGAAAACAAGTCTGAGCGTCTACCTCGTCAACTTCACATTTGAAATGTCATGTGGAGTTAAAGCATCCGTCCAGTGAGAGAAAATATCTGCGAGTCCTTGACAATCAAAAAAAGTCATCAGGAAAGGCCAAGAATGTAAATGTAAAAGCAGGACAACAACCACCCAACAGCCCCAAACGACCCCAGTCATACCTGCAGCCTTAAAGGAGCTTGAGGCCGGATTGTGGCAAGATTTATGAAGAAAATCCGTATACATTTTAAGTTTTCTAGTAATAATGTCAGATGAAGCGTTCCAAACCCAAAAGAATGAGCCCTCTAGTGTATCTCTCCTTTGCCTTGAACAGGCTGTGTGCTGCAAAATCTGCTGCAATTTCCCGGGCCAGAATTTCCCGCGCTGTCCTGCGGATGTGACGTCACATGGCGCTGCATGCGCGTTCTCCCCGTTCTCCCGTGCCGGCTTCACTGTTGGCTGCAGTACCCCCAACGGCCGTCGTGGTGAAGGGTGGCGCTAGAGAGTCTCATTTCTTAAAAGGAGCCTCAAGCTCCTTTAAGGGGTTTAATTTCCCTGCAACAGGTACACAAATTGATAATGCACTACATTGTTGGAGATTTACAGCCTCTGAGTAAAGTTGAAAAGCCACTAGGACAATACATGATTGTATACTGTGAACAGTTTTAGGATAGGGTGGTGTTTCATTCGTACTTCTCAAGTATGAACTTGCACTGCTGCCATCTGACGGACTCCTGCATCCAGGTCCTCACCACAACCCATCCCTAACGCAGACAAGGAGATGGTGGAGGAAACAGTTTTTTTTTGAGCCGTGCTGTCTCATTCATGGTATTGGTGGTAGGTTTTTCAGCGGCCGGCTCTCCAGGCCAAGATGCTCCACATCCTTCCCCTCCAGCATCAGCTTCAGCAGATCTGCCGCCCCGCTGCCAAAGCACAGTGGATTTAACTTGCCTCTGTCCAAAACAAACAACCATTCTTTCCGAGCTGGCCACCTTTTTTTCCGAGAGCGTTTTACTCTGAGCCAGTCTGGTTCTCCAATTTTCTGAGTGTTCAGCGGCTATCCCTGTTGTTGCACATTTTTACCACATGTTGACCATAATCTGTTTTAGCTGTGTGAGCCAGTTTCCCTTTCTTCACCCTCTGTGAGTGAAATTAATCTCTCTTGTCTGTTTCTCTGGGCCTTTCATGCACACTGGCCTCGCCACGGCTCCCCCACTTCTCCACCTAATGTGTGTGCTGGTAGTGATTTCTTCGTGGGCTGGATCAGAATATGCACCTCAGGTTCTTACTGACATATGTGGCTGTCAGCCTCATCCCCTTTTTTTTTTCTTTTTTCTTTTTTCTCCTGTTCAACGAGCAGTGATCATAAGCTTGGTTGTCTTTAATAGCCACAGACACTCTTCATGTGGAACGGCCTACATGTCTGCAGCAAATGGATGTACAGAATTATTGCTACACGCATACGCGGTTTTTCAAGGATAACAACAGGGTGAAACGATATCCAGCCTTGATCTGCCTCGCTTTAACAGATGCATCATGAAAACACCGTTTTACTTACTCACAATAAAGTATCTTCTCAAACATATCCTTCAGGTTCCAGCATCTTGTTTCATACTTTCATACCCAAGCTATGATCCAAAGTTATTTTCTATGCACACACTCCTATCCCACGTCCCTTTTTAAAGTGCAACTTTGAGCTTCATAGTCCATCAGGGATTCAGCTATTTTCAGGCCATCAGAGGCCAGTGTTGCGTGGGCTCGGTCCTGCATAGCACTCTTTGGAAAGCCAAGGGTCATCTGCTGTTATATGTAGCCATACTATCCAAAAATGCAATAGGGCAGTCCAAAAAACACCTCTTACACGTCAAAATTACCAACACATATCCTGCGTCTCAAATATCTGTCTCAGTTTCATCCTGCCACGGGTCCTTGAGAGAGCTTACGTATTGATATTGACTTTAGTATTTTCTTTTTCGTACACACAAATATTTGGTGGACAATATTGTGTCATCAAAGCCGTCACTCTCATCCCTGCTGGATGGTTGTAAAGGTTCAGACTCTTCATCTTGTGTTGTGTTATTGTTTGTGCCAACAAGATCAGCGTTCACGTGATTCTCCATGACATGTCAACGGATGAAAGTCTGTTGTATATCCACCTTTCTTCAATGATTTATTCCAGTTCCGCTTCTTTCCTGTAAAATCCAAAACAATTTCGATACGTTGGACTCGGCGGTACATCGTAAACTATAGCAGCTTTGGTTGTCAGACCTGCTGCTTTTTGCATTACAGTGAAAGCAAACACCGTGAGCACATGCATCACTTTCACAGCCGGATCCGACCAGGTGGAAGGACTGGTGCACAGTTTGAAATTGGGTGTAGACTCTGCTCGAGTTTTGTAACGGTACAGACCTTCATTGAGGTCCTGCTTTGTTTCTAAAAATAAAAAAAAAAGATCTGCTGCAAAAGCTCATTTAATCAAATTTTAAATATAGATAATTTTTGTATTATCATTTTATATTTGATGTATTGTATCCATTTACATTTAAACCTATCGTTACTTAGCAAGTGGATACTTTATCAGTGGGGGGTGTTATGCATAAATGACATTTAACGCACAGCTCTAAGTCTTCATATAGATATTAATGTCAGCACCTCCATTAACATCAAGGACAGACTGAAGGTAATGCTGTTCAGGGTAACTTCAGGGGACTCGGTGGCTGCTTTTACCACAGTTCTCCAAAGCCACAGTCCTGCGCTGTGACTTGACATTCACTGATGAAAGGTTTTCTCCAGATGCTGTTTTGCCACACTAATGCTTCCTGCAGGCCCACGCTAAGAGCTGATTTAGTTTTGCAAGGACACCTCTCCCAAGAGATGGAAAGAGTGGACAAAATTCCTAAGTGAAACAAAGGTGTCAACTCCCAGACTGGTTAGACTATAGATAGTACAGTGTACTATTGCATTTGAATATATATAGATGTCAGGCTGTTTTTTTATTTCATTTAGTAGTTGGCAGCGTTGTCTTTTTTTTTTTTCTTTTTTTCCCAGACATTGACAACTTGGTAAATGGAGACTTTAAAACCCATATTTTCAGCAAATTATAAGAAGCATCAAATCAGTCCTGGACTGGGGTTTCTGCAGATAATTTAATATAAATTACAGTCATCTGCCTTCTGGCGGGTAAGAATTCAATCAATATTTGCCCAGCAGCTTATACTATTTTTTTTATGACTAGATCATTATGCAGTCTCTAAAGCAGTAGACTGCAGGTTAAAACGCTGGAGACCGGCACGTGTTTTTGAATTGTGTAACTCCAAAACATGTGACGGTCTCCAGAGTTTTAGCAAATTCCAGCTACTGATTGAACTTGGTTTCACTTCCTATTTAAATAAAAAATTAAAAGACATTGGATGAGGAATTCCTTTCACCTGTTGTATTTGTGCACTGTCTTCATGAGGAGATGAAGATGTCACGTGCGTGTCTGCCGCACTGACGTGCAACAGCGTTCTGAAGCACCTGGAGGAATGAGAGCGTCCCTGCTGTGGGACCGCTGATTCAAACATCCAGACGTAAACCTTCACGCCCATCAATCATGTACTGCCCTGGAGCGGCGGAGGAGGAGGAGGAGCTGCGTCGCACCGCTCTGTTCAGTTGTAACCGGGGTTAAAATCAGGTGGCTGTGAGATTGTCTGGTTTAAAAGCTCGGTCCCCGGCTGATTTCTGGACATAATTAATCCCTCATCACAGAGCCTTGAAACAGGCCTCATTTTTTCACTGATAAATAACCTTGGGGTTGTGAAGAGCAGAATGATGAACACATTGATAGTTGAAAGGAGAGACGCATTATGCAGCAGAGTCAGGCGTAAAACTTAGTGGAGATAATCAAATTCAGCCTTTTTGTCCAAGTTCTTCCATCGAACATACAGTTTATCTATAAAGGTAGCCCACCTGTGTCCCTGAAACACGTCCCCTCCGTTGCCTCTGCTTCTCTTCCCATCTTATATAATTCTTCTGTTTATTTGGCAGCAGTCGCAGAGATGGAGACAATTACGCCCAGTGGGACACTTGGAGGAACGGTTTAAAATTGAAATGGAAGGACCCGCCCACCGCCGAGTCGTTCTTAATGCAGCCTTGAGTCGTTGCTCTCCTCTATCCGGGCTCTCATCCCCCACTCCCACGCGTTCCTTTCGAAGGACAAGCATGCAGAAATGCCCGTCCTGCATCATTTAAACGGATGTTCCTGTGTTAAACACACGTGTTACACCAGCAAAGGAGAGCCGGTTGTGATGAAACAGCTGATTGTGCAGCTTCTGCCATTGTGTCTTCCACTTCTCCCACACAGGCCTGGACCCTACAAGACGCTGTTTGTGCCTTTCTGGTACCGAAAGCAGGGTGTCTTTGTAGGAGTCAGGAAAATCAGAAGATAAAATGGCAGCTTTTTCATGACTATTTCTTTTTTTTTCGGCCGTCGCAGCAGTACAAATGAGATCCTGCAGGGTTTTGTAATCACACGGGGAGAGATGAATTACTCCTCTTTGGCGGAGTGATGTTCAAGGTGAGCTGATGGGACATCAGCCGGGGTGTTCACATTTATGTTTGTTCCAAATGAGAGATGATAACTCATTGCGGGACTTATTTATTACCTCTGTGTCCTCTCATCTCCGTGGAATTAACCTGCCTTTTAGCCAGCGTTATTGATCCACTCTTTTACCAATCAGGTAGTATTTTTTTGTCTCTTCCTGTCTTCCTCGCTAGTTTTAAAATGTGACAGGTGGTTTCAGGTCACTTCAGCATCCCATTTACCTCCAGTTCCTTCTTGCCGTAAGGACCGCTTTGATTTGATTTGTTACGATTTTGAGACAACTGCCACCGAGACATCTGTCAGCTTCCCAAGGGGACGAGGCTAAATTTCATTTGATTTGTGCCCTCGGTGCATTGAAAACTGCACTCTGAGACTGCATATTTCTACTCAAAGATAGACAGTTGCCATAGTTGTTCTGAATGAAAGCTTTTTATGAGCTCTTATAATCTCCCAAGACCAGATTTCTATAAGAAGAGTTTAAGTTTACTGTCTTCAAATGAGATTTTGAAAGTTTCCAAAACAAATCAGGGGATACTCCTCAGCTCCGGTGCAAGCGTCTGAATGTTGTAGATGTTCTTTCTACTAAAACTTTATTCTCTGTTGGAACAGTTTGAACAGATGAACAAATAAAATAAGAGTTTCAATATCTTTACTGACCTGCTTCTCTGTATTTAGAAAATATAAAGAGTCAATGATGTGATGTAATCAACAAATTCAGAAGAATTGAGGTTTACCAAGTAACATCACTCTTTTACTACACGTTTTCATCATTCTCAAGTGTTTAGTGAAAGGTCTGAATTGGAGGCAGGCCTCTCGAAAACCATACTGTGTGTCTATGAAGCTTCACTAAAATTAAAACCTCCATTAACAACAAAACGTTCATCTCTACACCATAAATACCCTTAGCTCGTTTTTCTTCTTTGGACCCTAGGTACATTTTTTAGGACACTTGGTAGAACCAGATTGCAGACATTCACATGCATGCTGTTTCCCAAAGGGCATCTATCTCAGCTTCAATTGAGATGCTTCTGTTACCAGGGCAACAGGATCTGAAAAACCTTTTTGCCTTATCTTCTCCTTAGGAGTTGGGTCCTAAAAGCTCATTCACTCTCTTCAGTCCAATTGGACCGTTCCATAAATTTTTGAAATGTGAAGTGAGGGGACTCGCATATTTATTCCAGCTGCTCCATCTTGTTTATTATGTTGATGTTGTTAAGCAGTAATCGCCTCACATTCCCCCTGCTGCCGCTCTTAAAGTCCTGCCTCCTCTCCAGCACCACTCATGAGTAGCATTTCCATTACCTCTAGATCCGTGCAAAACCCCAGTATCCAAAAAGAAATGCTGTAATGGAAACGGCTCTGGTTTGAAAAAAAAAAAACAACCTCCCAAATATTGCAAAAAAACTTTTTACACTTCCACAAGGTGGTTTTTCAGGCGTTTCGATAATCCACTTTATATCCACTTTTTATCGTAAAAGTGTAATGGAGACATGACTTTAGTCTCCGATTCTACAGAAGGGGGTGATGTTGTTTTACCTCCAATACCTTTATCTACATATTTAACAGTAGAGATTTATCAGATTGGAGTCGAGACGCCAAAAACTCAGGTGTGTAATCATCAGGAAAACCTTTGGCATCTTTATTCTCATTTCCTTATAATCACATTCTCTAATTAATACACATATTTTGCATGTTTTACATTCATGTGTGTGTTTTTAAATAAAGTCCATGGATGCAGATGAGAGGTTTCTATTTCAAAACAGTTCCTTAAAACAAGGAGTTCACTGGTAGAACATTGTTCACCCCTGGTGTCATCAACAGCACCTTCATATGAATTGAAAGTGACGATGGTTTTTAAAGTTATTCCTGGACCCATGTAGCTTTATTTGGGTACGATGGTTCCTGAGAGTGTTCAGGAACAACAGGGGGTTTTGACCTTCGGCCTTTAGATGCAGATTTCACACGTCGCCGTGGATGTTTTCATAAAATTCTGTTCTGCAGATGCTGAAAGACCATCACGTTTAGTTTCCTGCCCAAGGAAACTTCATAACTTTGCATGGCTACCACACTTCTGGCTAGACGGCGCTGATCCATCGCCGCCCCAAAGAAAACAATTTTAAACAATTTTTTTTCATTTAGCACAATTCAGAAACACAGAGAAGGAGGATATAAAACGTTAACCACCCTTCTACATAAGAGTGTCTCTCGTGTTTTTTTTCCCAAATCTTTTTATTGAGATTTTCACAATAGAATGTCTGACATACAGACATCAAAACAGTCTGAAAAACATGTAACAGTACATTGATCTGTCAATAATGCAGGGAAACATCTAAAACATGCAGGACACCGGCCCTCGAGGACCGGAATTGCCTACCCCTGATTTAGAGAATAAGTTTGTGTGTTAAACCAGACTCGGGGCAGGCATCCACCAGTATTGACCAGCCGGTGGTGAGGAGAGAGATAAAAGCATAAATGTGTGGAAAAAGTGGAGAAAATGAGAGATGGTCAGAGGTTCGCAGGAGGTTCATCCTTCATCTGTTGGCCCATTGCAGCATAACTAAAGGGCTAGGTCAGAGCCACCTGAGCCGGCACTAAAAATAATGTTGTGAGTCCATTCACATGAGCAGAATGTAGTGGTCTGCCCCCAGAGCTTATTACACAAAAGATGAGCATGACGGCTGAAGGATCTGCCTCCCACTGCAGCGCTGAAGGAGAGGGAAGTGCTCTGTTTGAAAAGCCGGGTCCTGTAAGCTCTTTAAAACATTTGGGAACTTGGTCATTAAAGGCTTTGTGTGCTTGAAGAAATAGAGGCGTTTTTTTGTTTGTTTGTTTGTTTTGCATTTGTAATCTAGATTTCATACACAATGAAGTGAAGAAAAAACCATCTGAGGGAGTAATTCTCTTTCGATCAGTACTCTCGCTGTAGCATTTTAAATCAGCTAAAAGCTTTTTCAGAGACACAGAAGATTGGTAATATTACGAAGGTGAAAGAGGCTGCGGCTTTAGTCTCGTTCTATGTGTGAGATTATATCCTGGTTAAAAATAACTGTCGTCCTCAGAGAAGTGAAGCATGGAAAGCTTCTACGCTGTTAAACAACATGTGTTTGAGGAGTCTGCAGCTCTATACAATCACTGCAGTGTTATCTAAAGCAAACACAGGCTTTTCACATATTTGTTTCAAAGACATGCTTTAAGCTGAGTTAATCTATTTATGTTATCTGACCTAATAAATTAATATATCTGAAAGCTAGCTTTGGGAACTTTGGGAAACTTCCGTCCAATCTTCCAAAACAGATCTACATTCACAAATATAATTTCAACACTAAGTGGAAACATACTCTAGGGTTTGGTGAGATGAGAAAAGATCAGAAAAGATCTTGAATCCAGATATCCCTGATTGTTTTTGGAATAAATGGAGTCTGTGTTCATCAAGGACGAGAGAAATAATATTCTTTTTAAAGATGGGCCGTTATCAACACGGGGTCCAACAGCAAAGCTCTGTGTTGGTGCAGAGGTCGTCTATCCTTCCATGAAGGGAGCATTCATTCAGGAAACAACTCTGAATGGGTGTTTGCATACACAGTATTTCGCGGACCGTTAGGTGAACCACATTATAAGGCACAATATCAATGAACGGATCTATTTTCATACATAAGGCGCACCAGGTTATAAGGTGCATGATAAAACATAAATATAGCAAAACAAAATAGTCTGGTAAGTCAAACTTTATTCAACAATAAGCAATAATAAGAATATTGTTCAGTTGTAACCAAAACAGAAAAATATGCTCACATTTTTAATCATTCATCTTTATAATAAAAAGTGGAGGAGGTAAGCATTGTACTACGTTCTGTTCTCTGATTGGTTCATCGTTGCCATAGTGGACACCTGAAGTTAGTGTGAGGTTGGAACAACGTTGTATTCCAACATTTGATTATAATTGGATTATGATATAAATTTGAAAATTGGCTTTACGCTTGTTTTGAAGTCTAATTACAGTAAGGTAATGTGGACTAGATGTTGGATGATGGTTGCTTGCCAGCGCTACATAATTAGTTATGTAACGTGGTCTGACGGTACAACCCGTATCCAACCAAGGATCGACTTCCATGTGTCAGCTGAACGGTCCGACAATCAGTCAAGCAGAGCGGCTTCGTCACTATCAAAGTCGCACGGAAACATTTTGACAGATTTTTGAGTTCACTACAACTGATTCGAGGTCAGTAAAATTTTCAAAACTCATACATAAGGCGCATTATAGGGCGCACTGCCGATTTTGGAGAAAATTTAAGGATTTTAAGTGCGTAAAATGCAGTAGTCATTTTGAAGTATTTTTTTTCCTAATGCATCTGTGCATTTTTCAGTAAGAAAAAAGCAAAAACCACATCCTGCACACTTTACAAGGACATGGCTGAAAGCTGCACTGGCCTGCTGTTGTCCTGACAAGTCTCCATTAGAGGTTGTGCAGAATTATGAAACTCAATGTTTGGAAAAAAAACAGCCCAGTACTGCTGTAAACTTTCAGACGTGTTTGCAGCAAGAACGGGACAAAAAACACTTGATCACTTCCTCGGTCGGTATCCTTAATCTTTACTGTCTTTTAAGTCTTGTGAGAAGGAATAACAATAATACTGAGCTTAGAAGTGTTACTGTTTGGATTACTTTGAAAGCGTGCGAGGGAATAATTAGGACAAAGGAAATGAAAGTGATGAGGCAAAGCGTAAATTATGTTGTAGTAATAGTGGATACAATGAAATAAAAGCCAAAGTTAATGTAAGAATCACCATCTTTTCATCATCCATACGCAGCCTTTTCTGATTTTATATTTATGGGGGGCTTCCTTATGCTAACAAACAAATCTCTAGAGTAAATGAAGTTCTTCTGCTAGATTAGAGAGGAGCTGAATCAAAGACATTAAGCTCCATGTTTCAGCCTATAATTCTCAAGATCCACTTGGATGCTAGTGTTACAAACTGCAGTCGTTTAATTTGTGCTCATCACTAATTTGAGTTTTAAAAAACTCAGCATTAAGTGCCGCCCACTGCTGTCTTTTGTCTCACGCAATTTAAGGCGGTTCGAGTGAAGTTTGTAATAAAAGTCAGAGTTTGGGATTGATTGCGAGGCTGGAGCGTCGACTGCTGCTGCCGTTTCTCCACCTCAGACTCACGGTGTTTCTCCAGCTGCAACCAGGTTTCTCTGAGAGAGAATAAATCAATATCACGATCAATTATTAATTCATTTACTGACCTAGACAGAGATGAGAGTGATCTAATATTTAGTAACACCCATTTTTCTTTGCTCTGCTCCACTGGTTCCTCAACTGATTCCACGTGAAGTGTGAATGATTTCTACCTGTGAAAACTTTCATTCTCTCTGAGGTTTCCTGTCAAATTAACTGGCTCATACGTATGCTGCGTATGACCAGTTAATTTAATCTTAAATCTAACCGTGAATACGGGATTCTATGTGGTGTTTGTTTATAGAAGATGCATATATCTTTCATCAATAATAACTCCACAGCTTTGTTAACCTTGTATTGACATATTGTTTCTCCTAATGCAGATCTTTCAGGGCCTGCTTTGTGTTTTCCACAACCTCGGTGACGGGGACTACAACCTAACCCTACCCAACTACCGCCTCGACAACGGCGAATGGCACGAGGTCTTTCTAGATCGGCATGACAACGAAATCACTTTGCGGCTGGATGGCGGCGGTGGACAGCGGGAGGTGACGGGACTGAGGGGCCGGAGTCGAGAGATCGTCATTGACCCCACCGCGGTGATGCTGGGAAACACTCTTCCGTCGGTCATCAACAAGAGCTTCCAAGGTGGGCTGTAATAGAAAACACGGCCGTCTGAGAGAGTTAGTCAGTTATAAAGCTTTTCAATGGATATGTGTTTGCCATGTACTGTGGTCTCAATGATATTCCCTGGGAATTTGGGAGGAATGGGAGGAATTTGGGAAGTAAACAACCAATAAACCCAACTTCTTCCTTCTTACCTCCATTAAAACCCACGCCTCCTGTACACATGGCCACTCAGCATGGCATCGTGCTTCATCCCTTCTGTTCCTTCACAAAAGAAAAAAATGTGTAGGGTGCATACATTTATTTACATTTTTTATAACCTGTTTGACACTTCTGAACAGATGCATGTCTTTACGTTAATGTACAGACAAAGGACCACAAAGGAACTTTTGTCATTTTAGCTCAGTGGGCCCCCTATAGAAGCTGAGGTCTCTTCCTAAAAGTGTCCAAATGTGTCTTCAAATTACATTAATACTGATATTTCGGCATGATAAGTCATTTTTACTGCTTCATAAATTGTGCCACATTGAAAGTGTTACGTGAACATCACCAGATCCGATCTAGTCAGACTGCCATGGCTAATTGTTACCGGTAGACACATGGGGGTATCAGATTACTGGAATGGGCTACGTTTGAAACCAGTGCTTTGTTCGGTGACTGGTTGAAAGATACAGGGTCCATCTCTGCAATCCAAAAAACTAGTTAGTATCTGCTAACCACTGCTTTTTTCTTGCTACGTAGTTTGGGTCTTGCTACTTGTATGCAGTTTTTGCTGGCACACCTATGTCTCCTGTGCTGTGCTCCCACGTAAGCGGTGAGAGCGGTGCGTCCTCTGTCCTTTCTGAAAAGCTTTCTGTGCCGAATTTATTGGGAGTGGGGGGAAAAAAAACCACTCAATCAGTGATGCACTCCAGCAGTTTGATGCTCGAAAAGAAATCTTTTAAATGGCGAGGTCATCAGGTCTCTAAATGAATTGACTTTTTCTAAATACAAAAAAAAATAATCTTGCTGCAATGAAATAATGTGCCTGTGTTCTCCTTTTCCCAGAATTCCATCAATCACTCTCAAATAAAGACAATTACTATGCCCGTCATGTTTTATTTTTGAATCAGAACAATGTAGCTTTTTTAGTTTTACAACAGAAAACAAGACATGTGTCCTTTTTCCTGTGTAACGTTTTAGAGTTTTTAGTTTATTCTCTAAATTACAGTTTAGCAAATTTCCAATTTCCGCCTGAGGAACTTTCGTCTTTCCTTGGCCTCAACTGGTTTTGGGGCAGCTGAACTTTGGCCCTATAAACACTGCCTGTCCAAGCAACAAGTCATTTATTATTTTCATCCGAAGTTGCATAATTGTTTTGCCTAGTACTGAAGATGGATGATGAAAGTCTTCTCCAGCACGTCCCAAAGAGTCTGAGTTGGGTTAAGGTCTGCACTCTGCTGTGGTCACTCTGTGTGGGAACATGTCTTGCGGTCCCTGACCCACTCCTTCACAATTTGAACCCGATGAATCCTAGCATTGTCATCTTGGAATATGTCCATTGATGGAATAACCTGGTCATTCAGTAAATCCTGACCTCATCAAGGATGCTGAACCTGGACCTAACCAAGTTCAGCAACCCCAGGTCACAGCACTGCCCACAGAGTTGTACAGTAGTAGGCACTAGGCATGATGGGTGCATCACTACATCCACCTCTCTGGGTAACTCTGGGTATATCAGACCACATGGCCTTCTTCCATTGCTCCAGGGTCCAATCTCGATGCTCCCCAGAACACTGAAGCCATTTTTCCCCAATTAGCCTCACCTTTAAAGCAGCACAATGTAACTTTCAGCTTTTGTTGAGTTTGGCGGCTCCTTTGGACAAAAGCGGTAGTGCTTTACCAGTAGTGTGGAAGAGTTCCTACCATCCACCTCGAAGTTACATAGTGCCAGTGAAGGAGATACAGACCCCTCAGACCATGACAGAGGTGTCATTAAACCTGTTGGAAGTTGATGTACCATCACAATGACTCTGGAAATATGATATTAAGGTGGAAAAGTTACGTAGTGCTGCTTTAAGTGGTTTTAAGTAGCTACACAGCTTTTTAGTCCCAAACCCTTTAGTCCTCTTCTCATTGTTATCTGGAAATACAAAGCTGTTCCTTCTACTTTTGTTGGTTTTTTTTTTATGACTTTAATTCACTAAAAGTTGAAGTGATAGTCGATCATGATCATTCAAGTTTTTTTTTTCTGACCACATTTCTACTATGAAGATGATGGTTCCCCACCATCCTTCCCATGTTAGTAATGCGTTTGGCAGTTCTTGACCCAAAAATGAGTAGTTTCATTAATCTCTTTAGATGTTTTCTATGCTCGATGCCAGTAGTTTGACCCATTCGAAACAGATCGACATCTTTTCCACAACCAGAGGATGTGCCTTCTGACTGCTCACTGCATCAGTTGGGGTTAAATAACCTGTTGCCATCTGAAACATAACCATCCACTCTGTAATTGGCCAACGGAAGGCTCATACCTGTTTGCCTAGATAAATCCAGGTGGTGACTTTCCTTTTTTTTTTCCTTTTTTACAACCCAGTGTATTTGTGCAGTCAACTGCAAAACTTGGCATTTCACACTTTCACAGTTTGTTCCTGTTATGTCGCTTTACACAAAATTATTTTCACTCTACAAATGCAAAATCAAAGATTATATTCTCAGAATATGTATACGCCTCTTGTCAATGTCTCCATATTTTCAGCAACATTTAGCTAATGGCACTAACAGGCAAGTAACACAGGGTTGGATAATAAAACAGTGTAAAAAAACCCACCTCATGCAGTACTCTTAAATCAAAATAGACACCGAGCACAAACTCCTGCAAAAGAAGGGCAGAGCGCCAAATCTCAGGCAAGGAAGGTGCTAATCAGAGAAAAGGCCAAGCAGTTCTACCTTGAAGAATGAGCAGAAATCCCAGAAGCTAGACGTGCCCAATTTATAGAGACATAACCCAAGTAGTATCCAGCTGTAACTGAGGCAAAAGGGCACTCTTATCAGGGTTTCTTCTCTTTTTCTTCTTTTGGTAGGTGTGTTGTGTTGATCAAATGATGCACACTTTCTAAAAAAAAAAGAAAATCTTATTTTACCCCTGGTGAAAGAGCCTAAGAGGGCACCATTACCTTGGCAGGGGTGTCTATGCAGGGACTGACCCTTGCAGAGGAGGAAGCGTGGGTTATCACACGTCTGCAGTGGTTATGTAACCAACGCAGGCTGATCTCAGTGCATCTCTGTTCTCTATTGTAGATCTAGTTGCTTCCATCCAGACTTGGGCAGCGGTACAGAGGAAGGGCTTTTTTTTTTAAACTACAGAGAAGCACTTTGTTTCTTTTTTTTTTTCTTTTTTTTCACGGCTTGGGGAACACAAGACCAATCCCTCTGTAGGATACGTATGCACTGCAACCTCAGCACCAAGTTCCTGCAAACAATATTCCCTCCAAAGTAGGTCAGATCCATTGTGTGTCTGCTTCTTGCTGGGAATGCTATTCTGAATCGTGCTGTCTCAAGTCAAAATGCTTTTAGACTTCATTTGGGAAAAAGAATATGAGCATTTTGTTGATCCAAAAAAAACCTTTAGTGGTATTGTCTACCCTAATGGATGGAATTGATTTGAACGTCTTTCCTGATACTTTAGCTTCGTTGCCAGTTAAAAGGCAGGATGTTTTTCCAAGCAATGGAAATAATAATATGAATATACAATAAATGAATAAGACCTAAGTTGTGCAACATCTGTAAAGATGCTTTCTGGTGAGAAGAGAAGGGTATCCAAGTTCATTTAGGCCAACCGTCTTTCCTGTGTGCACTTCTCTCGCACCTGACACATGAAAAGAACCATGATTGATTGATTGATTGGCTGGTTGACTTATTGAGTTTAAATGGAAAGTGATGTGTTTGATGTGTCACAAACTAGAATAAAAAAGTTGCTGTGCCATTCAAAGCACGCGAGTCAGGTTTAGAAGCATTTGTTCTGAGCAGCGCTGCCAAAAATAGATCCTGTCTCTATTCATCCACACTTTTAAAGGCAGGGCTCTGACATTTACAAATGCTAATGAACAATTGATACGGTGCATTAATGGCTAATCCACCCAAGTGTGGGATGATGTTCATTTCCACAGCTGGCTGTGTGGAGTTTCCTGTGTGTGAGAGCGACTGATGCCGGCTGTGAAATAACAGCTGATACTAAAAGCTAAAAGTTCTGGAGTGGTGACTTCTAACACACACACACACACACACACACACACACTGAGTGGGAGAAACTAGCGCTCAATACGGCTGACTGGTACAGTCTGTAAAATAAAAACCAAACAACCAAAACTATTATCCAGGAACTCAGAGGACTATGTAACTATGCATAGAAAAAGACAACCCGCTCAAATTATATAATGATAATATATTCCACTGACACCTTTGATGCAAATGACACTGTTAACTGAACAGGGAAACCAAATCTGCTGGTAGCCTGTGCTAAGCAAGCAAAAGGAAGTTACTTACTTACTCTTTGGCTCTTTGGTCGTCTGTTGATGGCAAGAAATGCAGCTTTTTGTCCTGGACTGTCCAGCCGACAGCTGAGCACTGCCAGTGCCTACCAGTTATGAACTGGCCTCTGTCTTTTTATGTACTCTCCTGTTCTTCACGTCTCAGCCCGCACCCTAATGATTAATGCATACATAGAGGCCAAATAGATCAAATCAAACTTTATTGATATACCACTTTTTGTACAATAAAGTGCAGCACAAAGTGCTCAACAGTAAAAGCAAACTCAATCCCACCCATCTGCCCATCTCCATGCCCACCAACCCTCATCCCTATCATTGATAAAACATGTTCTAAGATTAAAAGACACAGAGGAACCAGTGAGGAGCACCCGGGGGGCCGGGCTGCCTTGCAGGGGGCCACGTACAGTAGTATGGGCGGTGGTGTTGGAAAGCAGGCTCACCATGGGTTCTTGTATTAATGATTTTAAGAGGGTCGTGCCGGAGGACCTGAGGGTCCACGAAGGTTCTTAAGGTAAAACCACTAAGATACGAAGGTGGAGGACCATTAAAAACCATAAGACGTACCTTGAAATGGATCCTGAAAGACACGGGGATATCAGCAGAGCTGGGTAGAGGAGCCAAAAATTGTACTCAAGTAAAAGTACTGTTACTTCAAAATAATATGACTCAAGTAGAAGTAAAAAGTAGTCATCCAAATAATTACTTGAGTAAAAGTAAAAAAGTACTTGGTGAAAAAACTACTCAAGTACTGAGTAACTGTTGAGAAACGTCTGATTTATTTTTTTAACACAATCATTCAAACAGACAAAAGTACAAAATAATCATCTTCAGGCAAATAAAATAATAAAATAAATTAAAATTAATAAAAAAAATAGCTTAAATTAAAATAAGCTTAAAGTAAATTCAAGTACTTTAATAAATAATATAATAACAGAATAAAAAAATAAATTAAGCACAAGAAGCACAACATTTCATGCCTTTGTACTTTTATTTTTTAACCAGGCAGAACTAGAACAAGCCCATGAACTCATAAAAACTCTGTGTGTGTGTTTGACTCTGTATATATGTGACAAAACATGCAAAAAACTAAAGATGTTCCCAAAGAATCACCCAGTGATGTCATGAGATTGACACGTACGCGCAGGATTAAAAGAAAAGTAACAGCTCAACGTAGCCTAATCTAGCGGAGTAAGAGTAACAGTTCCTTCTTCACAAATCTACTAGTAGTTTTGTGAAGTAAAAAGTAAGTAAAAGTAAAAAGTATAGTGATTCAAAACTACTCCTAAAAGTACAAAATTTCCCAAAATTTACTCAAGTAAATGTAACGGAGTAAATGTAACTCATTACTACCCTCTTCTGGATATCAGTGCTCATTGGTCCAAGTGGGCCGACGGTCACATGACACCACAGCACGAGTGGATGCCTGAAAGAGGCAGGAACACTTTCAGTCATCATTTAATTGTTGTTCTTTATATTCTACAGTGTAGATAGAGGATTCTGTGCACTCTGCTGCTTTCATTCATAATTTAGGTGGACTCTCTGAACACCTAATTGGGAATCAGCACCGTTTTAGAGCAGCAGGATTACCTGTGTCCTTCCTGCGCACACTGAGAAGACGGTCTGCTGCTGCTGACGGCTGAGACTACCCCCTCAAATTCTGATAGGCAAATAAAAGACATAAAAATAAATGTTATGATTATTCATTCCTTTATTTATTTATTTACTGTAGATGAGCTTGACGCTACACTGTTATGTCCTGTCAGCCTCGGTTCTTTTTGTCTTTGCTGCTGAGCGACAGACACTAACCGGTGTGTGGACTGTGTGGGTCTATAATTACATGCCCGATGGAAGTCACGTCAGTCCTAGCTCGCTTTATGGTGATTTTATTTTTTTTTAATTGTAGAAGCGAAGATGTTCTTTACAAATCTGATCTCATAACAAAGCTTCTGCAGCGACACAGTTAACGCCTCCTTCACACCTCATCTAACAAGCCTCGGATTCTGTTTCTCCATCATTTTCCTCTTATCCGTGGATGAAAAAATGTAACTTGTTTATTTTGTAATTCTGCTAGTCATTCATGAAGCCAGAGCATGTCGGCCCAACGGGCCCTGACAGCTTCACAGAGCTGTGTTTGATTGGATCTGCTCAAGAGTTATGGCAGAGAAGCTCTTCTGTCATATTATTTTGTCGGGACAAAGTAGGTGGGTCAAAGAGCAGAATTAATCTAATCCAGGACCAGCCAGAGAGAAAAGTGGTTTTATCGTTTCACAGCCTTTGCAATCACCTGGAAATAGTCTTTTGAAAACGCAGGTCCTGTTCTTACTTTTACCTCTGGGGCTACTCAACAAACGTTTGGGGCTGAAGCCTCAGACGCCCGGACCTAACGGAGCCGATGCAGCATCAGTCACACACATATACAGGTAAAAGCCAGTAAATTAGAATATTTTGAAAAACTTGATTTATTTCAGTAATTGCAGTCAAAAGGTGTAACTTGTACATTATATGTATTCATTGCACACAGACTGATGCATTCAAATGTTTATTTCATTTAATTGTGATGATCTGAAGTGGCAACAAATGAAAATCCAAAATTCCGTGTGTCACAAAATTAGAATATTACTTAAAGGAGCATGAGGCTCCTTTTAAGAAATGAGACTCTCTAGCGCCACCCTTCACCACGACGGCCGTTGGGGGTACTGCAGCCAACAGTGAAGCCGGCACGGGAGAACGGGGAGAACGCGCATGCAGCGTCACGTGACGTCACATCCGCAGCCCAGCGCGGGAAATTTGGGCCCGAATTGCAGCACATTTTGCAGCACACCACCTGTTCAAGGCAAAGGAGAGATACACTAGACGGCTCATTCTTTTTGGTTTGGAACGCTTCATCTGACATTATTACTAGAAAACTTAAAACGTATACGAATTTTTTTCATAAATTCTGCCTCAATCCGGCCTCAAGCTCCTTTAAGGCAAATACAAAAAAGGGATTTTTAGAAATGTTGGCCAACTGAAAAGTATGAAAATGAAAAATATGAGCATGTACAATACTCAATACTTGGTTGGAGCTCCTTTTGCCTCAATTACTGCATTAATGCGGCGTGGCATGGAGTCGATGAGTTTCTGGCACTGCTCAGGTGTTATGAGAGCCCAGGTTGCTCTGATAGTGGCCTTCAACTCTTCTGCGTTTTTGGGTCTGGCATTCTGAATCTTCCTTTTCCCAATACCCCACAGATTTTCTATGGGGCTAAGGTGCCCTCCTTGTGCAATGTGTCGATGGTCGCCTTTTGGACAGCTGTCAAATCTGAAGTCTTCCCCACGTTTGTGTAGGCTTCAGAACTGGACTGAGAGACCATTTAAAGCCCTTTGCAGGTGTTTTGAGTTAATCAGCTGATTAGTTTGCGGCACCAGGTGTCTTCAAAATGTAACCCTTACACCAGGGGTCACCAATCCTGGTCCTCGAGGGCCGGTGTCCTGCATGTTTTAGAGTTTTCCCTGCTTTAACACACCTGATTCTAATTAATCATCGTCATCAGCTTGTCATTGAGGGCTGCACAATTCTCTTAACGACACAGTCACTTTTATCACGTTGCAATGAAGCAGCGAAACATGTAAAACATGCAGGACACCGGCCCTCGAGGACCAGGATTGGTGACCCCTGCCTTACACAATATTCTAATTTTGTGACACACGGAATTTTGGATTTTCATTTATTGCCACTTCTAATCATCAAAATTAAATGAAATAAACATTTGAATGCATCAGTCTGTGTGCAATGAATACATATCATGTACAAGTTACACCTTTTGACTACAATTACTGAAATCAAGTTTTTCAAAATATTCTAATTTACTGGCTTTTACCTGTACATCTTATACAGATTAGGAAATATTTGCATTCTATAAATACGAATGTAAACAGAATTTATACAATTATTTTTCTTTTTCCTTTGGCTACTGGAAAAATTTAGAAGCTAGATAAATAAACCGGATATAACCGGAATATAAACCGGAATAAACCTACTGGCTGAAGAAACTGAGCCCACTGGGCCGTTCAAAAAATCTTCATCAGTCTGAGTTGATTTGAACTTCGATCAACTCCTCACTAAAAGCATACTCTGGAAATGCTGCTTAAAACTCTGATTTGAATTTATGAATGTCACAAACTGGCCACATCTTCCCATTGCTTCTGAATTAGTATAAGGTGTAAAGGTGTATCCTCAGCCAGCAGGTCTACGTGGGGCAGGTTATGAAAAATATTGTTGTGCAACTACGGGGAAGTTTAAAAAGAGCAAGGTACATTTTTCTGACCTGTTCATATAAGGACGAGACGGGGACTGGAGAGACACGCGTGTGCCTGGAAAGGGGTGACTAATGCAGACAGTTCAGGCCTTGTTTTCTGTCCAATGAAGGATTCAAGAGCTGGCACGAAGTGGAAATCCTGGACATCACCAGCAGTCAGTTGGAACTGAAGAAGCTTTTTGGATGACAGATGACACCTCTCCAGGAACCAATTGGGGGAAAAAGTAGTCTGTCTTTCTATTCAAGCACTTTTGAATCTCAGGATACAGTTTGACTGGAAATAAGTGAGATAGCATTTTATAACCCTGGGAAGAGGTCAGAGAGTAAGAGATGCGAGCACAAAGGGAGCTCCCTGGAGTTGGTAGGAAGTGTAGACAGCTGAGCCTGAGGCAATAAAAGACAATGCAAGGGTTTATAAATTGATTTTAAAAGCATTTCTCTTTAACAGAAGTAGAGGTGATAGACCGTGGCAGGGATGTAGGAAGTTAATATCTATGGATATTATTCATATTTGCATTTACCTTGGTGGAAACACATAGAAAGAAAGAAAAATAAAATAAAATCACCAAGCAAGCAATAAAGTAACAAGATGAACACAAACAGCGTGTCCAGACAGATCACTGCCAGACGCCTGGGCCTGCATACGAACAGAGCAAGCACCATTGAGAAGGCTGTGTTTTATGAGGAGGATGAAGCAGCCTGTCCTCAATGCATCGATGCTGACTTCTAATCTGTGCTGGAGAGCCTCCCGACATCCTCAGCAACTGCCTGGTACAACAACCGCTCTGTGGCCGCTCTGAGGGTTGAAAAGAGCAGTCCAATGTGCTCCAAAGAAGCCTCAAAGCTCAGGCTCCAAGGCTGATGTGCAGCTTCTTCCCTGAGCTTTGAACCACAAGCTGATTTATGCACCTCACTGAACATTTGGTCCACACAATGTTCCTTTTTTAACAATGTGTTTTCATCGCTTTTTAATTTGAGGTTTTTATCACACTTTAGGTATTTTTTTCTTCTTCTATTTTAAAACGCTGGTTTTGGGAAACAGTTTTTCTTTCTTTCGTGTTAATGTCAAGCTGATTATGATTATAAAGGAACTTTGAACCTTCGAGTAATAGTTTGAACATAATCACTCAAATAGTTGGTGTTTTTTTTTTAATTTAATTTACCGTTTTCTTTCCAGTAGGTCCAGCATCTACTTCCTATAGTAGGAGCTGTATACATAACTGACAAAAGAAAACTATGGAAACAGCTCAGTTTAATATATATCTAAATATAACTAGTTTATGTAGTAGGGGAACGTTCTGGCTATGTAAAGCGCAGCAAAATTAAATTGTAATAAATGGCCTCTTCTTCTTCAAATCAATTAGAGGAAAAACTATGGACTCACCTTGTAATTTGCATTTCTAAAACAAATGCCAGCAAAAGTATAAATATGCAAATTAGTTCCCAGTTAAATAGAGTATTTGCAGACCTTTCCAGGCTGTTGCAGCTGGCTGACTGACAGGGAATGTGGCTCCAACAAGAGAGCTGTCGAAACTTTGCTAGGGATTATAAAACCTCCATTAAAGAGTTGAAGAAGAAATTAAAACAACAGGGAAGAAACAAGAGTCAGTATTTGAGACCAAACTTTTAAAAATCGCCCGAAGGAAAGGGAATTTACATATAGGAAACATAAATCATCATTATCACCTTAAATGGAAGAACACAGAGGCTGGAAGGAAACAGTCATGGGCGCCGGATGATTGGATGAAAATGATATCCACTGATGAATCACGACTGTGCAATGGTGGAGGGGATGATGCTGGGTCTGGAGCTTGGTGCAGGTCCAATAAAACATAAAGATGACTGCACAGCACATTTCGTCACCCGCCGACGATACGAGGTTTGCCTGGTAAAGAACCGGTGAAGATGGAAGTCATTCAGTCGGCAGTAAATGCACAGCAGAACATTGAAATCTTGGACACTTTTCTCGTTCCATTTATGAAAAGGTTAAGAGATGATGAGTCCATCTTTCAGGGTGATGCCACAGAGCAAAGAAGGCTAAAAACCTTTCCTCAGAAAAGACATATTAACAGAGGTAGCGAACAGCCTTGGGTCAGTCTGATTGAACATTTACGGCGGATATTAAAAAAAAAAACGCCCATGACGAGGCTCTATCTATGAAGGGAACAAGGAAGCTAGAACCTGACTGACAAATGATTTTCATTTGTGATTTCTGTGCCTTGAGAAATTCAAGTCACAGAACAGATTTCAGAGAAAAGTAGCAGCGTAATCGTCATAACAGTTCAAGCAGCAGAATCAAGAGCAATGTTAGCATTGCTGGTTGTGTTACTGCTTTAAAAAAGATTTTTCTTCTTCTCCTACATCAATACAGTCATTTCACTCTGTTTCCACATCAAACAAAATGTCGCTTGACTGGGAAGTATTTTATTGAATGCCCTTTCCAATCCTCAAAGTTAACTCTGCTAACAAGGGCACATCAAAAGACAGAAGCCATCAGCCATCTCTTCCCATCACATAACCTCACAAGCCAACTTAATGAGTGAGCTGCCTTGATCAGCATGTAGGTAGGATTTTGTATGTTTGTCACAGACCTGATCTTCCAAGACTTCATTGGTGCAAGTGGGAGGACAGTACTCCCTCTCAAGGGCACTTATTTGTCATGATTACTGATCAACGCTCTTACCAGGGTAAACTGTTTCCACACAAAGAAGCTTACTTTGTGTGGCTGCTATCTTGCGTTCATGTATACGACCAAGACTCCTTCAATTGCAGTGTGCCGCAAATAAAAAGCTGGACCGTTTTTTACTGTTGAGTATTATGATGTTTGCTGAAAGTGAGGACATCATGTTTCAACTAGGGCTGGGGATCGATTCAAATGTCAAGAATCGATTCGATTCCGATTCTTAAGATTCAGAATCGATTATCAAGATTTGATTCGATCCAATTCGATTCCGATATTGATTTGGGTTAGTGTTATTAAAACTGTTTTTTGAGCTGTCGCATGAATTATATGACTGTAGTTCTGCAAAATATTACTACTAGTATTATATTGAGATTAAACAGCAAGTATTGGCAGCTAATGATGCTGTAAGGACCAATCAGCTCCCAGAATGCTGATAGAACTGCTTTCAGAAACATCATGTGGGTCAGAATTACCAAACAGATCCAGGGAGGAAACAGAGACGGATGAAATCGGTTTTATTTTTTCCCAGATTGCGTTTTTATTTGTTCCATTTTCGGTCTATTTTGGTTTTTAATTTTTGAGCATTTGGTTTTTAGCATTTTTTGCAAATGTAACCCCAAGACAGTATATAAAGTAATGAAATATAGACAATTTATGCAATTATAACCTAACACTTTAATGTTTTCATACCTTTAAACATATTTAAAGGCAAAAACATGGCAGTAGTTATTCTCGTGTCCAACAAAACATTCCTTTTTTGGGGATAAACAAAAAAATAACCAAAAGTTGTAATGTAATGATGAAAAAAAATACATAAATAAATAAAAGAAAAAAAAACAAAAAGAGAAAAAAAAATCAATCTTTAGACATATGAATCGATTTAGAATTGGGAAATCGATTTTTTTCAACACAGGCCTAGTTTCAACACTATGTCACTGTAATCTGCCACGTCTGAATGCACAGAATAACGTAAGTTACGGATGTAACTATGGTTCTGTGAATTCCTGGATGACTGCCAGTGGCAGTAAACAGAGTGGATATGTCTCCTCGCGCTCCGCGCAGGTCGAGATTTAATAACAACAGTGTCACGTGAGTGACGTGTAGGCTACCTGTGCGTCTATAAATACCGCCCGGTAGACTACATCCGGCCTCCCAGAATCTTCTCGCAGGAAGTTCGGAGTGACCGGTGTGACTGGCAGTCATCCAGGAATTCACAGAACCATAGTTACATCCGTAACTTACGTTCTGTTTCATTCCTTCCAGACTGCCAGTGGCAGTAAACAGAGTGGATGACTCATACCAGCACTGTCACGAGGAACAACACCCACCTAGTGGTCAGCCGTAGAAGCCAAAGGCAGAACGGCCGAAGCCAGCGTGGACCCAGAGGCCACGTTAAGGCGATAGAACCTGGAGAAGGTGCACGGCACCGTCCAGGATGCCGCTGCACAGATCTCAGACAACGGTACCCCTCTCATTGCCGCCCAGGAAGTGGCCACACCCCTGGTGGAATGACAGACAACGCCTGAAGGGGCAGGTCTACCTGCCACGTCATAAGCCTGTTTGATTGCTTCAACAATCCAGTGGGAGAGACGTTGCTTCGACAGGGCACGGCCCTTGTGCGCCCCCCTGTAGCACACAAACAATTGCTCAGAGCGTCGAAAGCTCTGTGTTGCCTGAAGGTAGAGCCGCAACGCCCGGACTGGGCACAGCAAATTAGCCCGCTCCTCCAGCCGGGACTCAAACGGGGGAGGATGGTATGCTGCCAACTCTATGGCCTGATTGGCATGGTCAGGGGGTAACACCTTTGGCAGGAAAGCGACATTTGGCCACAGGGTCACTCCTGAGCTGTCTGCCTTCCACCGAAGGCACGTAGGACTGACTGAAAGGGCGTGGAGCTCGCTCACACGCTTGGCAGACGTAACAGCCAACAGAAAGGCGGTCTTCCATGACGTCGTCCTCAAGGACCCCCCTGCCATAGGCTCAAAGGGGGCCTCGCCCAAGGCCTGCAGGACCAGCGGCAGGTCCCATGCTGCTGCACGCTGCACTCTGGGGGGGCGCAGTCTCCTGGCACCCCGCAGAAACTGTGCCACCCAGTAATGCGCACCAACTGGTCTACCATCGATGTGGCCATGGTGGACAGAAATAGCCGCTACGTGCACCTTCAAGGTCGAGGCCGCCCGGCCCGCCTCAAACAGATACTGCAGGTACCGCAGTACAATTTGTAACGGACAGGAGATCGGGTCAAAACCCCCGTCCCTGCACCAGGAGGAGAAAGCGGCCCAGCAATGCGAATACACCCTTCTTGTGGAAGGAGCTCTAGCATTCTGCAAGGTCTCACATACCGAGGGCTCAAGGTGCGTCAAGAATGACCCTTCCCTCTCAACGGCCAGGCCCAGAGTTGAAGGAGGCTCGGAGAGGGATGCCATACCTCCCCGCCCAGCTGGGACAGGAGGTCCGACCGTACTGGGAGCTGCCAAGGCTCCCTGTCCAACAGGCTGAGGAGCGTGGAGAACCAAATCCTCGAGGGCCACTTGGGCGCCACCAGGAGGACCCTGTGACCCGATAATCTCACCCTGTGAAGCGTGGGCATCACCAGGGGAATCGGAGGGAACGCATAAAGGAGGCCTCTCGGCCAAGTGTTGGCGAGAGCGTCCATCCCGAGCGGGGCACTGGTCTCTGCCAAGGAGAACCACAGTGGACAATGAGTCGTACACTCCGAGGCGAACAGATCCACACGGGCTTCCCCGTATCGATCCCAAATCATTCGCACCACCTGGGGGTGCAACCGCCAGTCCCCTGGCGGCAGCTGCCGGCGTGAGAGGGAATCCGCCACCACGTTGGCTCTGCCAGGGAGGTGCATTGCCCTCAAGGAGGCCAATTGAGGATGAGCCCACATCCACAACCTCCGGGCCTCGTTCAGGGAGTCCAGCGACCTGGTTCCCCCCTGGTGGTTGACATGAAACACTGTCGAAGTGTTGTCTGTCCGGACGAGGACATGCTTGCCCCTGAGAAAGGGCAAGAAGTGCCTCAGCGCCAAGTAGACAGTCCGGAGTTCTAGGACATTGATGTGCCGTCCCCGCCACAGAGGGCCCCAAACCCCCTGGACTGACCTCTTCTGCCATACCGCACCCCAACCCTGAGGTGAGGCATCTGTTGTCACCACCTCTCGCCTCGAAGGGACTGAGCCGAGAGGAACACCGTGCAATAGAAAGGTGCTGTCCCGCCACCGGTGGAGATGAATAAGGCACTGGTGGGTAACCTTGACCTTGACCCACCTGTGAAGGCGAGGGTCCATCTGGAGGCTGTTGAACCACATCTGCAGGGGGCGCAGGTGCAGCAGCCCCAGAGGTGTCACAGCTGAGGCCGCCGACAGCATCCCCAGCAGTCGGAGCCATGCGTGGACGGGCAACCTCATCCCGAGGCGGAAGGACCGTAGCAGGTCCTGAATCCGCTGTGCCCGCTCTGCAGTAAGGCGTGCCTGCATTGACACGGAATCGAGGGACAGGCCGATGAAGGTGGTCTGCTGCGTAGGACGCAACAAGCTCTTCTCCCAATTTACCGACATGCCCAGAGCCTCGATATGTGTGAGGACCCTGGATGTCATCAGCTCCGCCTCCTGGAGCGAGGGGGCGCATATAAGCCAGTCGTCCAGATATGGGAGAATCTTTACTCCCGACAGGCATAGCGATGTCAAGGCCGCCCTCATGCATCTGGTGTATTGGGACGTGAAAGTAGGCGTCCTTGAGGTCTATGGAGGTGAACCACTCCCCTGGAGTGACAGATTGAAGGACGTCGCGTGTACGCAGCATCCGAAATGGGAGGACCTTCAGGTACTGGTTCAGACCCCGAAGGTCCAGCACAGGCCGAAGAGAAGTGTCTTTCTTCGGGATGAGGAAGTATGTTGAGTAAAACCCACTGCTCTGTGTATGTGGGTGAACTCTTGTGATGGCCTTTTTGTCCAAGAGTTTGGCTATCTCCTGTGACAAACACAGGGCCCTCCCGCGGTCTCTGACCGAGGTTTCCCTGACCCCGGAGGGTGGTGGGGGCCGGCGGCGGAACTGCAACCTGTAGCCCTGGGACAGTGTTCTCAAAACCCATACATCTGGAGAATGGGCTGCCCAATAGGCCAGGTGCTGATGTGAAAACCTGCCCACCGCCGGCCCGAGGCCCTCATAGAGTGCCTCGAGGATTATTTGGGGGTTTGGGGGGACGCTGGTGTTGCCCCTGCACCCGCTGAGACCGGCGAGGTGGAGGGTGTGCGCCCCTGGGCTGACGCCCACCACCCCCAGCAACCCGGCTGTGCTGCCAGGGCTGCGGAGGGGGGCTCGGGGGATGTGAGCGGCGCAGGTCTTGTGCGCCCCGTCTCCTGGAGTGCTGAGCTGGGGGTCCCATGCTCGCACTCCGACGACCCCAGGCCTCTGATGCCTGACCCGACTGCTTCCTGCGCTCCAACGCCTGTTCTGCCTCTGGCCCAAACAACTGGCCCGGCACTACCGGAAGCTTCCGTAGCGTCTGCCTGCAATCATCAGACATGGGTGCCTGCGCCAGCCACACCTGACGCCGCGTCACCACCAGGGTGGACATCAGGCGGCCAAGCTCTCTGGTCATCAGCCCGAAGGCTTGGAGCGCAGCGTCGTTAGTGTCACCCAACTCCCCGCCCTCATGCTCCGACTGCAACATCTGGGACTGGGCGAGGAGGAGCACGGAGAGGGAGTTCCCAATGCGAGCCATGCGGCCTGCCGCATCATAAGCCGTCGAGAGAAGGCTATCCGTTACCCGGCACTGAGGCCTAGGACAGCGGGCCTTATCTTTGAGCGCCTCATCTGGTGAAAGGACCAGTGAGGCGATACACGGGTCCACGGGAGGCATGTGAACCAGGCCATGTTGCTCCGCCTGGCGCATGGAGGCCAAAGTCCTCGCATCCTTGCCATGGTAGGCAAACGCCTTTGGATCTGCCCAGCAGCGCCGCAGCTCCTGCAAAAAAGCAGGCGAGGGCGGGACATCAAAGGGCGGGGCTACAGGAGTCCGGCGAAAGAATGGGTTGCTCGCCGGTTGGGCAGCGGGCGCATCATCCAGCCCGACCTTAGCCAGGGCCGCACGTAGTGTTGCCTGCAAAGGGCAGGGGCCCTCTCCCAGCTCAGTGCTCCCAGAGCTCCTGAGGGATGTCTCCGAGCCAGCCTCTGCCTGTATGCTAGCTGGGTCAACCACCAGACACGGCAGCTCAGGGGAGGGATACTCGCCAGAGCTAAACACACTGTCACGGCCTTGAAACATGGAGTTTGAAGCCCTGGTAGACATAGCATCGTCTCCACAATCTGACTCCCAGGGGACCGCCAGAGGTGGGGAGGGCAGAGCCCGCTCCCTCACTAAGGCCTTAAGCTGCTCCAGTTCAGCCCGTAAATCCTCCATCTCACTGCGTGAGGGAGCATCCTTCGCCTTCTTCTGCGTAGGGCCACTGCGCTCGTCATGGGGCCCCGCTCTGCGCTTGTCCCGGTGCTTTTTGCGGGAACCTGCACTGACATGAGCGGGCCCAGAGGGTGGGAGGTCGCTCCTAAAGAGGAGGCCTTCCACCTGACGCAGCCGGTCCTCTCTCACCGAGAGCGGCAAAATGCTGCAGTTGATGCAGGGGTCGGAGAGGGCCTCCCTCAGGTGCCCCACCCCCAGACACTGGGGGCACAATTCATGGCCATCCTCTACCAACAGTAGGGTGCCACATGATGTACAAGCCATCATCGCTTCCTCCAAAAAATAAAAGGGTCAAGTTAGGAAATCTGGGCGAGAACCGAGACTCGATCAGAACATCTAACAGACTCCTCACACCACTGTTCTTAATCCAAACAATTCAGTGTGGAGCCAGGCAATCCAAGCGAGAACTGTGGCCGCCACAGAACGCGTCCGGAACCTCTGGACTAGCTTTTTTTTTTTTTTTTTTTTTTTTTTTTTTTAAATATATATATATTTTTTTTTTTTTTTTTTTAATTTATATATATATTTTTTTTTTTTTAAAGCTTAAGCAAAAAATACTCACCAAGCCAGGCTAGGAACCAACAGACGAGAGCAGTGGGCGGACCACTGAACGCGGCTGGGACATCTAGCATGTGGAGGAATCAGCTCAGCACAAACAATTCAAGACCGTTTGTGTGGCTGGGGAGCGAGCCAGCCCGACACACGGGCGCTCGGATCCTCCCGATGGAGAAAGGGAGAGGTAAGATGGCTTGACAGTCACAGCCTTAGAGGGCACAACGTGCGCTCCGACCAAGAGTCACAGGCAGGCTGTCAAACACCACCAACCAGAGTTGAGCTTACCTCCCCGAACCTGCAGAAAATATAGATCCGAAACACGGATCTACGGAGCGATTAACCAGCGATGTACGTCAGGTTAACAGCGAGAAGATTCAAGAGAGGCCGGATGTAGTCTACCGGGCGGTATTTATAGACGCACAGGTAGCCTACACGTCACTCACGTGACACTGTTGTTATTAAATCTCGACCTGCGCGGAGCGCGAGGAGACATATCCACTCTGTTTACTGCCACTGGCAGTCTGGAAGGAATGAAACAGAACTTAGCGTAACCTGAGTGCTGATGGAGTCTCTGAATGCTGGGACAGCAGTCGGGCGGTGTCATTTGTGAGGCCTGTCAATCATAATCACCTGATATCTGCCAGAATTTACACAACTGTTTCAGAAGAGGGTAGCGAAGGTCAGATTTTCCAATAAAAGCGTCTATTTGTATGATCTACATCCAGCAACCATAACTGTAACGCCAACACTGTTTGAATACATGTGTTGTTTGTAGCTGTTCTAAGCAGTTTCTGGTTTGAATCCTGGCAGGGGCCTTCCTCTTTGGAGTTTACATGTTCTCCCCATAGTTGCACTAAACCGTTCATAGTACTACATTTTTGTGTGTGCTTGATTGTTTATATGCAGCATTTGTGATGTGATGGTCTGGCAGCCTGAAGAACAGGTACCTTGACTAGGAAGGTTTAAGTGTACTCTATATAAAATAGACAGGTATAAACAGGTGGATGGATAGATCCAAGAGAAATATGTGGATCACACTTTTCCTGGTAACTACACATGCTACCTGGCTCTAATGGCTTGGTTATCACTTTTATCTAATTTCAGTGGTGCTGACATTTAAATTCCATCCTGCTTTGTTTCACACATTTGTATAGTTTAACAGCCAATTACCCCCTACGGTGAGGTGATCATGTGACCAGACCAGGACCACAACTAAATACTGCAGATAATTACTCTGGCCACATTTTTTGGCTTCAATGTTCAGAATTTTTATGTGTGAATGGATGTTTTCAATCACTGAATAAAGTAAAACTGATTTTTTTCCACAAAGGTGAAAAAGCTTTTTAATCCTGGACAGCTCTGAAATTGAAAGGCTGTGCTGATTTATGCTTTAAGCATTAAAATCAGAGCCAGTAATCTTTGAAGAACAGCCTGTTTATGTGTTTTATCAGGTAGAGATAAAACTGTTTTATTTTCTTGTCTGAGGAGACAAATGCCAATAACAGCTGAACTGAACTCTCTTTTCCACTGTCGGTTCTGCAGGTTGCATGAGGGACCTTCGCCTCAATGGCCGATACATGCCACTGGACAGCCAACCACGAGACGGGGTTTCCCAACTCAGCGTCCAAGGACTTTCCACTGGATGCTCGTCTGACTCCTGCAAAAGGAACCAGTGTAGCCCCCCCTTCACCTGTGTGGACTTGTGGAGAGTGCATGAATGCAGGTAAACAGTGAGGCCCGAACACACCAATATACCTGCACACTCACACGTGGACATTTCGCAGGCACATTCATCATTTAGAGTCATAATCTGTCTGAAGAGATCAGATCATATCATTGCTTGTGACTTGTTAGCTCTTTTCATACAGAACCATGACACATGTTAATGGGAATGAAGATAGTTTAAATCATATTGATCTGATACTTTTCATTGTGTTTATGAGTTTGAGGAGTTTTTCTTCAAAGACCAGTTGGTCATGGAGTCCCACAAGGTTTGGTGCTTGAACCAATACTTTATATTTATGCTTCTGTTAGGTATTATTACAGTGCAGAACTGCATACATTTTTATTTCCATACAGGTGGAAATCAGCTGTACTTATCGATGAAGCCATCTGAAGCCAATTAGTTCAACAGATTACGTGCCACAAAACCAGAACAACCAATACTTGTTTTTTTCACTCTTGTTAAGCAGGGTCAAGCACAATCTTATAACAGCTTTGTGCTCACAGTAGCACATTTGTGCAAACACTACCTTCACACTTGTAAGCATGCTTTTCTGCTCATAATTTCCCACTTATGGGTATTGTGTTCACATGTTGGTATTACCTGGTAGGTTTACCCACTTGGTCTCATTATGCTTTAAATGTAATTTAACACCATTTTCATAGAAAACAAAAACATTTAATGTGCATCTGAATATAGAAGGGCAGGACAGTGGCTTTGTGGTTAGCATTGTTGCCTCACAGCAAGAAGGTTCCTGGTTCGGCTCCTGGACCCAGCAGGAGTCTTTCTGTGTGGAGTTTGCATGTTCTCCCCGTGCTTGCGTGGGTTCCCTCCGGTTACTCCGGCTTCCTCCTACAGTCCAAAAACATGCGTAGTAGGTTAATTGGTTATTCTAAATTGCCCGTAGGTGTGAGTGTGAGTGTGTCTGGTTTTCTGTCTGTATATGTGGCCCTATGATGGACTGGTGACCTGTCCAGGTGTACCTCCGCCTCTCGCCTGTGATGAGCTGGGATAGGCTCCAGCAGACCCCCGTGACCCTGAAAAGGATAAAACAGGTATAGAAAATGGATGGATGAATATAGAAGTTGGCCTCGTGAAAATTAAGGCAAATGTTTTGGTTTTCATCATACCATTCATATACCGGTATCTGTTTTTCCTATCAAAGAAACTCATAAGGTCACAACATGGCTGACAATGACTTTGTATTTAAAAGTTGGGAATTGGTTACAAGTTTATGAACTTTTCAGCATGAACGTGACTGAACCGGTGTTGACCAGATTTACCACTTTTCTTCAACTCCACCACGATTATCCGTCCAGCCATTCTCTAACTTCTGTTTGTCTGGGTTCTGGGTAGCGGGATCAGGAGTGTAAATAGAGAGAAACAGACCTCCCTCAGCATCTCCTCGACCTTTTAGAGGAGGAAAATGCATTTTTTACCAAGAGATATAATCTCTCCTGTGTGTCCATGGTCCGTTTCTTGTGCCTTTATCAATAAATCAGCTGAATATAGCGACATAAAAACTACATGGTTCTGACTGCATTCTTACATTACAGCACTACAGGAGGGGAAGTACAGAATGAAAAACACAGATTTCATCTGTATTTTGTCTGAAATCTGCTTCAGTTACAAGTCAAAAATTGTGCACAGAAACACAATGATTTCTCCCATCGTTGTACTGCCAGACGGTTCTGCTATTGAGTGCGCGGTTAAGCGCGATGAAATGTCAACAGGGGTTGCAAGGAAACTTTGCTTTTTGATAAAAGAGTGTTCATTCATCAGGTCTAATAAAATCATGTCAAGGAGTTTGGGGGATCTTGGGAATTGCAGGATCAGGACACTTTTTGTATATGTGCAGCAGTAAATACAAGTACAGAACTCGGTTAATTATGTTTTTATGTGTTGATGATCAGGAGAGAGGCTTAGAAGAGCATTCCTGTCGTACATTTCCTTCCCTGTCTAAGGAGAAAAACTATTGGTCAAGGTTATTTGCTTTCATTTCAGTTCATTTGTATACAATTCATTCACAAGAAGGTTCATCAATTCAAGCAAACAACTTGACTACAAGTTGATTAAGGTACAATCAGACTCAAGCCAGTTATATTTCAATGACATTCTATTTGTAATAATCAATTTAAAATCCAATTCATTCCACTTACATTTAATTCATTATAAATGTATTTCTATCATTCCAGTTGTTAAAAAGCAATCTCATGGTCTCGAGAAACCAATAGATCTCATTCAATTTTGCTTCAATTCAGACCCCCACCCTGAGCATCACCCAGGTGGGGGATAAGAAGGACAGATTTCATCTGACATGACCATCTGAGAGGGTTGTGAAGACAAGACAGAGACAACAACCACAAACACATTTTTGGGAGGACAAGGACAAAGTTAATGAAAGATTGAAAGCGTGTCTGTCTCCTGAACCTTAACTGGAAGTTGGTTCCTGAAGAAAGGAGCCGGATACCTGCAAGCTTTATCTTACACGTTAGAAATTTTAGACACCACCAGTAAGTCTGCAGTCTGAGAGCACAGTGCATTGTTGGGATGTTATGAGGTCTTTGACTGCAGTGGAGCTCGCCCGGTGAGTGCATCATTTCATCCATGACTGTTCCTGCAGTGCCCCAAAGTGCAATCCTCCTTCTCCCAAGCAAAATTAAAACATTGGTTTCTTTCTTTTCTTTTTTTTTATGAACCTTACTAATAAGTAGCTTTCTTAAGGCTATACAGCTGTTTAGTCCCAGTACCTTGAGTTGTCATCACATGGTTTATGTGAAAATGCACTTATCATCATAAAATATTGATATAAATTCTGCAAATTCTTCAAATCCATCCTTCCAAGTTTTAATAATAAATTGGGCAACTTCAGCTGCTGCCCTGGTTGTTTTGTTGGCTTAATGCAGATCAATAATTTCATCTACAATAAGATTGACCACGAGATGTGATTTCTGAGATGGTAGTTTAAAGAATAAGAACTAACTGCATCTGTTCAGGTTAAAAAGCTTGCATTAATCACTGCTTTACTTTCCTAACGGGAGGCTCTTACCTATTTGCTTGGTTGAATCTAGGTGATTTCTTTTCTTTTATCGTTTTATTTTTATTTTTATATTTTTGGCCAGGCAGTGTAGTTTAAGACCATAATGTGCTAATTATCTGCGCCTGTGAAAATTGTGTCTCCACTACTGAAACATTGCAGTTCAGATGAAACCAAATGAAATCGTTGTCATTCCACCACCTTACATTTTTTCACCTCCAGCGCAGGAAAAAGGATAGCCTGCTGGAAAATACACACAATCCCGCTCATTAGCCTTCACTTGGAAGCCGCAGTATATTGATGTTGTAATTTTGACTAAACTGGTATTGTTGGACTTGTTTTTTAAAGTAAGAGCCAAGCTTTTGAAAGCAACATATCCATCAGCAAGATGTTTTCCCAGAAAGCTCATCTTCCGTCTAAAGCTGAGTAGTTTTGCAAACAGTTTTTTTTTTTTTTACTAATGGGGCTTTGTAGTGCTTGGTGTATGTTGTCAGCAACATAATCACAATCATTCTTTATCTTGCTCTGTGCCCCCCCCACCCTAAAGAAATGTAGGGTCTGAGGTGGCAGAAAGTTCCCTTTGAACTGTCTTTTCACTTCAAATAGAGCAAAGCTGTAAGAAGTAGAGAATGGGTTGAAAAACTCGTGATAATCATCATAATATTGCATAATAAATTGCAAAGCATGAGTATAGTTCATAGTATTGGTGAAATGTGCAACAGTCATAATGATACTAATAATAATTTGTTAATTTAGCAAATATCCATATAATGTGAAAACATTACTCGATTTTTGGTCATTAAAATTCATTAAACATAATGGGGCACTCATGACAAAACATTTATTAACACTGAGCAGTGTTATTGTCTCTCTCAAATTGTCATCAGAGACTTCCACAAGTCCAAGGGACACACATGCAAATGTATTCAGCAACAGCCATGACCCCTTTTACTACGTAATTAATTCAATTCACTTCAGTTTATTTGCATAGTCTCAGTTCACGGCAAACGTCCTCTCAAAGCACTTCATACAGATAAACAAGTTAATTGCAATTATAATACAATTATGTTCCAATTATTACAACATTGAACACCACCCGCACAGCTTGTAACTCATTATGGCCATGGATGAAAGATGGATTGGTTTGAAATCCTTATTGGATTCAAACTTTTTGCTTAATCAATACTTCTCATGCAAAAACGATTCCAATTAAAACAAATTCATTAAATTAACAATTATGATTATTTCTTCGCTAAGGAAACCAACAGATTGCGTCAAAACTTTTATTCTCCACAATCCCCCATCCCTGAGCAAGCACCAGGCGACCGTTGGAAGAAACACTCCCCTTTAACGGGAAGAAACCTCTGGCAGAACCAGACTCAGGGCCGCTGCTGTTCAGGGCTGACATTAGTCTTACAAAGATAAAGAAATTAATGGAGCTATGATACATTTGGTGATTTTTTTTTTTTTTTCTTTTTTACTTGAGTTCGGCAATCATTATTATTAGTGTGTACTTAGCTTTTGTTTCTCTTGTTATTGTTGCAATGAATCATAAAGTTCAGACAATGCCTGCTGCAAGTATCTGGTTAACAAAAGAAAAAGAAAAAACTTGCAGCAGCACATCTTCCCTCTCCACGTGAACTTGCGACAGAGACTGGCCTGCGTCCTGACTCAGCTTCTGCTGTACAGAAAACAACTCTTTCTCCTAATTTGGAGGAAGAGATCGGGTTGATCCGGCTAATACACTGAGCGAGTCTCACACCAGCCACATACAAGATTTCCATGGTTGCTTTTGCAAGGTGGATCTGAACTGTACATGCTCAGCAGTTTGTCTAAAACATGCCTGCACTTTTCCAAATTGTTTCTAAATGGTTTCCTGGGGAGATGCCTGGCTGACAGCACCAGTGTCCCTGCCCCTCTCTGACTGATACTCCTCCAGATCATTCCAGTCATTTGACGATGTTGTGCACTGTCGAAGGAGAACTATGGAAATCCGGATCCATCTTTATTTGAAGAACTTTGGTTTTTGGTTATTCATCATATTTGTTGATGAATATCTTCTGCCCTTCGTTGCTCCTCAAACACTTTGACGGAGTGAGACAATGGTCTGGCAAGTGAGGGAGAGAAGGCGAAACAGTCTAATATGAAACCAAATAACTATTATAATCACCTCTTGACATCACTTGACTGAAACAACATCTTTGTTTTTCCTCTCATCTTACTGCTGATACTGTATTGTTCCTGTACCAGCGTTTATGTGAGGGTGTTGGTGGCCTGAAGTGCAAACATTTGTACGTGAACTGACACCAACTTAGCATAACACGAGTGTAACTGTGTGAAAGAAAAACACTTGCACAGATTTAAATGTTAAGTTTTTTTTTGTTGCATTATTCAATTAAAAACAAAACATGTGGCCTCACATGGTCTTGAAATACATATATTTACATAATTATTTGACGCTGTGTAACTTATCCAACTAAAGATGAAAAAATGCAGGAACTAATTCCCCCTACTGCTTCTCGGGTAAGTAAGCCAGTTTCTGCTCATCACTGATAACCAAATATGAAAAATTTTTAAAAAGCAGGGGGTTTCACAGTTTTGGTGGACTGGCGCAGTGAGAACTGTGTGAACAAAAAGCAACGTAGACCAGAATAGAAAATGCTTCCCATCGAACCGCGAAGGTTTTTAATCAACGATGAAAAATTTGGAGTTCATCAGATTATTCACAAGTTGAAATCATTCTCAACAGTTTCCAGTCTTCCTGGGGGTAAACTTTCCTGTAAGTTCACCCCAAGCACTGTCATGAATAAGAGCTGGACAGAAACAGTGATGTGAGACACATGAAGTCCCACATTTATTACAAGTCATTACTTCTCAAGATGGTTAAGCTGTTGAATCATGAAATGCACTTGCTTTTTCATCCACAGACTCTGAGCCGCAGCTTGGTTTTTGCAGTACAATAATGGCAGGGCTTGATCTGTCATGTGTTGTTTTATTTAGTTGATTTGATGATCAGGTTTTGAAACTAACTTCTGCTTTTTGTTTTCACCACATTGCACATGACCATTACACGACAATATTTACCTGATTGAGTTATGTCAACATATTAAACACCTCTGAAGTCGTGCTTGTCTCGATGGAGCACAGCGGTGTTTCATTTTGCAGAATTGCATAAATCAAGTACAAACACATTAAAATACCACCTTTTATTGTATTGAATGAAAACAACATAAGGGAACACATAATGTTCAAACATTCAGACATTATTTACAGATTTGAACGAGCCTCGATGGCTGTCTCGTTCTTTGTGTTGGCAGAACCGTTAATCATCATAAATAGGCCTACCTCCCAATCCTTTTAGTGGAGCTTTGCCTTTGTTCACTACTTTGTGAATTTGTTGCTAATGTTTAACTTTAAAATCCGTATTTACAATATAAGCCTTTATGATTATGCAGAGGAGCCAGAATTATCCGATGCATAATCAGCAGCCAATGGCAATTTCTTTCCATTTTTCACTTCACTGCTTCTAAACAAAAGTATATTTTCAAATTAGGCAATGGGGAGGAAAAAAGCTGTCTGAAAGCATGCAGCCGAGACGAAAATCTCTTCAACTTGTAGGATTTTTGAATAACTGAGAAGCGCAGGATACCTAAAGCAACCTGTCGTCAGAAACTCCCACACTACACCTGTTACTAATTACTGTTGTAGGGAACATGTGTGCTCCTCCAGGTTGCATTAAGAATCTCATCACTCGCAGACTCCAGTCATGGTTAATGATGGGCGATGATAACAGGAAGTGCAGATAAGAGAAGCCGCGTTGCCAAACTGACTGAATACCGTAGTCAACACCTACACAGACTCAAACGAGGCATAATGAAAACTGAGCGTTGAGCTTTGGTGAGGGCACACAAATCCCCACCACAGCTAATTATCTATTAAAATGTCTTTCAAACAGATGAATCAGTTTTTCTCCCAACCGTTATGAAGAAAGTTGGGGCTCCATCTAAGCTGTGAAAATGACATATACAGTCTGGCTCTCACACTTTGTTTGCTTTTAAGGGAAAAACTAAAATCACTTTCCATCAATAGACTGAGATGGGTGGAATGTATTATAGCTTGTATTAACATCTTTGAGTGACATTAAAAGTCAAAAATAAAATCTAAAATCTGTGTAGCAACACATAACAAGGAGAGAAGCAGCATGTTCCCTTTTCTTGGCACTACTTAATATCCCCCTACTCGTGCACCAAGTGCAAGATGGAAACTAGACAGCAATGTTTGGCACTGATGAACAAAGTGTGTTATATAAACAAGTATTTCTTCATCCAGACTGTTAGTTTGTAAAGCTTAATACGTCTCCATGAAGATGTAATGTACAGAGAAATAAGGAACATATTTAGTCCGCTATATAACATCCCCTTGACTGAAGACATCTCTGATCATGCCATTAAGGCGGATGACTTGTGATGACAAGCGGAAGGTCCTGTCTGCACTTAAATGCATCTGTCATCACAGTCATCCTTCAGGTTGACAGATGCTCCTAACCGAGCCCAAGAGTACTGTGGGGCAACCAAGTGCTGTACCTCGTTCATCTTCTTTATAGACATAACTTGTCATTCCCTTTCACTCAATTCACTTGGTACAAAACATATAGAGCAAGATGTTTATACACGGCCAATGGAGCAGCTACCAAAAAAGGGTCGGGTGCAGCACGCAGAAGAAACAACAGACTAAGCCACAAAATGGGTTGTCACATTCAATCTGTAGTGTGGCGTGATGGCCACATGATGGTAGGACAGATGCCGTCTTCAGAAATCCCTGTAAACGGAGCCTGTGGCATTCCTGCGCCCCTGATCAAGTGAGCATTTGCCCCATGAAACAAAGGGAGACCCCTGCTGCTCTCGGATAGGGAAACTGCTCCCAAAATTCACTGAGACAGCCTCTGCATAGACAGAGCTCTACCTCTGGCTGGAAACCAGCCAAACAGTTGACTGCGTAGATGCATGATTTGAGTGCAGTCAGTACTCTCCATGCACTGGGCGCATGCAGTGCAACCTCCTCTAGTCCTCAGAAACAAAGGCTTGTGAGCTCAACTCCCATAGCGTTTAAGTCTGAGGGAATACCTTCACGTACTGAAAATATCCTCAATATAGGAGTAGAGTAATCTTACTCATACAAAGCAAACTCAGCGCATGGGGGATGCACCAGCATGTGAAGGTCTCCCGCCTGTTCAGCAGAAGTCAGAGCAAAAAGTAGAGCAGTCTTGTTTGAAAAAATGTTTGTATCCTCTGACTGACGTGGCTCAAGCAGAGAGCAACAAAGACCTTCAGCAGTAAGGTCAAACCCCATGACAGGATGCTGAGGTTGAATCACATTTACCATTTTGGAATATTTGCACAAGTGTCAGAAACTAGCTTTTTTTTTACTGAGTGCTCTCCACACACCCACAGTGTACATAGTAAACCAAATGCATATGTGTGTGTAAGGCGGGACTTGTCCTTGGGAGAATGTGAAAAGGGAACACAATGCATTTTCCAACTCGGCACTTGAACACAACAAAGTCCTATAGTAAGAAGGACTGTGCCTTGTTCTCCTAAGGTGCTGTGTCTCTCTGGAGACATGTAGGGGGGGAGGAGCTTTTTTTGACTACATTGGTCGAGAGCCCAAACCTTTGGTGGGAGATGTAACGTTGAGAGTACTCGCATTGGGCTTAGTTTTCGCATCATTCCTTAGAGTATCAATATGCAGAGCTTCACGCTGTTTCTTTTTAAGCTCAGACTTCACTTGTATTTCCTTCGAGTGTTGCCTATACAGTCCTCGATCCTATAGAGGCCCATCCAAATAAATGGGGACCTTTCCCTTGACAAGGCATAGTGCTGTAGAGCGTGGCATATGAAAGACATAATCTGTTGGGACTCCAATTTCCTTCAGGAGAGGTGTTGAACTCCCGAAATGCACTTAACAAGTACGAAATGTACTTGTTGTCTAAACCATGATCGCAGAGCCCATTGCCTAGCTTTAGCCAGAAACTGCCATATGGGTAGAGAGGGGCTTGCCCCACAACAATTTCCGCTCAGAGACAAAGTTTGGGTTTGTGAGCAAGAAGTTCTTTCACCAAAGTAAGCAGTAAGAATGTCCCATCCTGTCCTACAGGAGCAACAACACACTGTCCTGACAATTAATCTTCATGGTCAAGCCAGTCTTTCAAGCCATGCATGTTAAGGCCAGTTTCCATGACATCATCTTGCTCCTTCCAAGAGTCTAGCTAAAATTGTAGCTTCAAAGCACTTAGTTGCTTACAGATAATCCGTCAAGTCATCAGATCAGATTCAGATGAAGCCATGTCCCTCAACCGTCAAAGCCAGGGGTCAGTACATGTAACAGCAGTCTGTCCCAGCGTCTGTCCTCAAACTTTACCTGCCTTTCCAGAGGGAGCACCAAAGGAAGTGAAAGAAATCACCAGTGAATGCTCTCCTGGCATGGAGTCCCAGAGAGATGGGGTATGGCTTGTGTTGGTCATTTTCATGGAAAGAGAGGCTGCATCCCTGAGGAAAGGAGCAAACTGGAGACGGCATCTTCCCGCAAGTAGGCTTGTTGCTCATGATGGCATCACCAAACCTACTCACTCTTGGACACGAGAGGAAAAACTTGAACGTGGCACTCCCCAGGTGGACATGCTGACCAATTGAGGCAGGTTTGGTTCACACCAAAAGCAGTTACACTAACTTCAATCCAGGTGGAGCCTTTGGTAGAACATAGCTAACTAGCACTTCCTGGCTACATTGATGCGAGTGTTGTCCTGAGATGTCCTGAGATGGCCATGATGACGGATGCTTTAAAGAGCAGACGGAGCGTTGCACCACTCATCATCATGTTTTCACATGTCCAAAGCATGATTACAGGTGCAGTCAAAAACAGCAAAAATCTGATAACCCTTAATATAGGTATTATACTGAGTGTATCCACTGAAAGGGCAGTAGTGTTACTAAGATAAACTTAACTTCAATGAAACCTTTTTTGTCTTTGGTTGTTTGGGTTTCTGTCTGTGTACTTGTGGCTTTTTAAAATAAATAAGTTGGCAAAGCTTCTCAACAGTGCAGCAAATGTAATAGCTAAACCCACAAGCTGGATATGAACATTATTATACAGTAAAAGAGTTTGGGAGAAGTTGCTCTACGTTTACTCTTTACTGCCTCGTCTGGAGTCCAGTTTGTTAGTGGAAGAGGATCAATTAGGACATATATTTATTATGAAATATATTTAGGGAATAAATTACAGCACTTCTGAATTTAATGTTGCTCTGTCATAGTAAAGTTAGGCCAATATTTATAAGCATGAGCACCTCACCAGAGAGCCGAGGCTAAACCTATTTCTGTTGTCATCAAAATTTACAGCCTTGAGCTATTCCATAGACACTGAATGAGATACCGCATTAATAGGTTCATAAAATGTTTGTTTGAGTTGTTACACCCAAATGAGCTTTTAATTACAGCAGTGCTTTCTGAAGTGAGGCAGAAAATGTGGCCCCATCTGCATAAAATCACCCTTGTTACTGCCAGTGCCACAGTCAGCATTTTTATCTCCCACAGTTCCTTCTCTATTAAAGTCTACATCCCTGTAAGATCACTGGTTAAAGGCGTAATTAAGTTTTCCCACTGCTGGAAATTGTAATAAATATTCCACAAGATTAGATGTGAGCGGTAATGATTCAGGGTTCATAGATGGATGTACTTCTGTAGCTCTGTTGAGTGTTTGGAAGAGTAGTTTTAACGTTGAGTGTGTTTTACTCTTACCAGAAAAGAGTCATATTAGAATGATGCAATTAGTGCACTCCTCTTATTTAATACGTAATTCATTTCATTAATGACTTTGTGCCTTCATGCAAATTCTTACGCTCCTCACTGTGCTGGTTTACTGTTGCTCCCTCTTATCTCTACTCAGAATAATGGCTAAGGTTAGAGTCAGCGATGTAGGTGAGAGGAACTTCCTTCCTCTCACTTTTGAGCCACTTGGTCTGACGTGGCCACAGAGAACCAGGGCTGAACCACTGACGCCACAGAACAGTAATGTGTCTTGTGTTAATGTTAAAACGTAAAGTATTTTAGGCTAAGAAACCTCAGCAACTTGGGACATGTTTCAAAAGATATGTTTATTCAATAGAATTACAGGAAAATGTAGAGATGTTTTATTTATTCATGTATTTATTTATACATCTTTAAAAAAAAAAAACAGCTTGCCAGTTATGTAGCCTTGATCTAAGTCTGACAGGATTCATAATGATCAGATTAAAAATGTGTATCTACACACACACACGATAGACTACAGTCCTGAAATTACGACAATAATATGCATCCAAGAGGTCAGGAAAGGTCAAGGATCAAGCTAAACATTTGCATTTGAGTTACTAATGTTGGCTAACTTTTACTGAAAGAAACACTTAAATTTTGCCTTCACATATTAAATACAACAACTTTCTTTTTTTAAATTTAATTAACCAAGTATTAAACTGAACACAAAACAGAGCCTTGTATCAACAAATCCACTGCTGGGTGCTTTGATGTCCCTCAGATCTCTGGTTCATAATCCTCCTGTCTAACACAAGGTCACATCTTTATTCAAGTCTCAGCTTTACCTCCGCAGACAGTTATTAAATCCAAAATATCTGATTTTAGCATTAGCTGCATATTGAATTAACATTTTGCTCTTAATCATTTTGACATTTAATAAACAAATAAATAACTACACTGTTGCCCATAAAGTTGGACTGATTTTGTTTTCAGAAAAAGTCCTCTTATCATTTTAAGGTTATGAGTGGTGGTAATAAATAGTTGCTGAATTCACATGCTATACTCCCACACAGCTTCCCATCATTTCAGTACCAGTGTAGCCTGAACATTGGGGGGGCATTTCTGCATTTCTACCTACATTAGAACTACCGGTATGAAGACACAAAACCACCCATATCATTTTAGCTGGAAATATTTATGGTTCTACAATGTTTATGAGAAACAGCTGCCATATATTATTCAGTCAAAAGACGATTGACTAAGAATTGAGAAAATCAGTTCATGAAATTAGAAATCTTGGACATTTATTTTGCATTCTGTGTGTGATCAGTTTTGAGATAATGTGAGTCTATTCCTTTTATTTATATAACATTTTGCTTCTGCTTCTTGTCTAAAACTTCACCTTTTGATCCAGCTCCTCCTCATCTGTCTTCTGACATAAAAAGACAAAAGGTTAAATGTTGAAGGAACAACAGGAGCTATAAACCACCTTTGAAACAATGATAGTGTAGGCATTTTTTTTAAATTCAGCTTCATATTTTCATTAATCATGTGATCACATTAGAAGAAAAGTGTAAGATAGAAAAGTGTAAACATCTCACTTTCATGGTCAGCAAATCAAAATCACCTTTCTACTGCAGATCACGTTTCAGCTGCCGTCTCATCTTTGTTTCTGGATTCCAGGACAGAATTAATTCAGGTTATAGAAAATCAATGTCAGCACTTGTTTTTTTCTATGTAAAAAATAATATAAAATATAAAAAGTCTTCAAATTATAAATAAAGAGGTGTTTCTTATATATCTACTTGATTCCTACAATATATGGCATATATTTGAAATGTCTAGGCCAAATGGTTATAAAGCGATTTAAAAAAAAAAAAAAAAAAAAAGGAAAGTCAAAAACAAAACATTGTTTCCCCATGTAAAAAAAATGTACCTTTAAAAATTTGAAAAGAGCGTGGGGTGTAGATTCTGGATTCCAGTGGAAATTACACCTATGAGCCTAAATATGACAAATCACAGGTACATGGAGTCAGTTCTGTTCCCTGACGAGCGCTACATAGCTAAACCAAAACCACGCACTGCAGCTGTATCAACTCACAATCTTTCTACAACACAATTTTACTGGGTTGTGAATGTTTTTTATGTAACCTCTAGGGGGGAAATCTGGGCTTTAATAGTTATTCCTCTAAGTTATGCTGCCTTGTTATCATGGCTGCTTCTGTCTCCACAGTAGACGACAAATAAAAAAGTGCACTTCAGCTCCAATCACTTATAATATGTGAACTTTTAATATGTCACATTTGTCAAGAGGTTTGGGTGTTTTTGTTTGTGCCTTAAACCATAACGGCTGCGTTGTAATCGGAGATGAACATTTTATTCTTCCGATCTCACCCTTTTTTAGTTGTTTTTTGTTGTTTTTTTAATGACGGTGGGAGCTACTTTATCTCTGGTCATGTGATCTCAAGCCTCAGCTGGTGACCCGTCTCCTCAGCTGACTGAAGCGCCTGACAGTTTAAATGTGTCATGTTTACGGTAACTGTTCTTGTGTAACTGTTTATCCAAGCCACTGAAGATAAAACCAGAGATGACTGACACAGAAAAGTGGAAAGGATCCTGGAAATAATCAACTACTCAGACATGTTCAGCGCTGCCAGCACGGCCATGAGGTTCCAGATCATTTCCTTCCTGCCAGGGACATCTTTCCTCTTGGAAAAACAGGCTTACGGCCTAGTGTTGTGCGTACAGGAAATCTGAGTTCCTGGTCTTTTGATTTAATTGACTCAATTTTTGCAGATGTCCCCCTGGTCACATGGTCCGTGTGAACGGGACCAGGAAGTCGTGCGTGTACACCCTGTGTGCCACGAGGCCCTGCCACCGCGGGACCTGCGTGGCCCAGTCTCCCTCCAAGTTCACCTGCCACTGTCCAGACGGCTACAGAGGACGCCACTGCGAGACCACGCTGGCCATCTACAGGGAGGACGTGGGCCTGAGCTTCAGCTCCCTCTTCGCCATCTGCATCTGCTTCATGGCCCTGCTGGGTAGGTAGAGCTCGCTCTGCATGTCACATACATTACACGCCTGGCCAAAGAAAAGTCCCTTTTATTCAACTGAACCAAGAGTTGAAAACCTCTAATTAGGAAAGAACTGCAGTGTATCGGGTTCAGGACGCTATTAAAGGCTAAATGACACAATGAGAAGACACATCCTGGTGCTGGGAAAATGTCACTGTGTTTCAGAAGGATCCAATTATGGGTCAGCATCAAACAAACAAAACAACAAAGGTTACTGTTGAAGCTAGGATCAGGAGAAGAACTGTCCAGCGCATGCTTAAAACCTGCCAGGATTCAGGTGGACCACGGTTTTCCTAGAAGAGATGTGTGGGATTAAACAGCTCTGTTTTCTTAAGAAAACCACTCGCAAGAGATGCTAATGAGAATAAAGAAATAAATAAATAAGATAAAAATAGAAATAAAAGGCTTACGTGTTCCTTGGAGCAGAAAGGGTTTGACAGTAGAGTAATGGCAAGAGGTCATGTGATCTCCTGAGATTCGTCTTTTTCCAGATTGATGTTTACATCAGGAAAAGACAAGTAGCAGATGGAGCGATGGGTTTCTTTCATATGGTCTTGGTTCTGCAGAGTCATGTGACCATGTGACCGTAGATATTCTATTCTATCTATCTATCTATCTATCTATCTATCTATCTATCTATCTATCTATCTATCTATCTCCATCCAGATTACAAGCAGCAAAATATATTATTTTGTTGTTGACATGAATATAAACTTTAACCTTTAATCATTTTTTAGCAGATTCTCATTAATGCAACATATTTTTTTTTAAATCGCGTAAACCTCCTCACCCCAGCAGTCTTCATGCCGTAGTGTCGGAGGGGTTATTGAATAAAAATGTCCATCATGACTAAGAGCTCTGCACATCTCACCTCCTGCTCCCAACGTTCCCTGTACCGGGTTTAACTGTTATTAAAATACAGTCAACACAGTTGTTTTGTCTTCAAATATTTCAAGCATGCCGCATTCATATTGAATAACCCTCGTAATTCTCTGACTAAATCACTGCAGGATTTGGATTTACCAATCATTTCTCTTCCAGTAAAGTTGGGTTGACCTGCAGATGGGATCTTTAAGAAACAAAACAGGCTGGGAAAGTTGAGAAAGTCTGACTTGTTGTTATTACACGGCTCTCTGATTTACAATGTTCATTGACTGAGGTCCGTCCTGGGGATGAGGAGGTGATATTCAAAATCCTCTTCAGTGCCTCACAGCCGAGCAGACAAAAGCCTGAATTATGGTTCTACGGTAAACCTACGCCGTAGGGTACGCGGCTACGCAGGAGTCTCCCCGTAGCCTACGCCGTAGCCTGACATGCTCCTCCCAAAAAATGTAACTACGCGTCGAGGCGACGCAGACCCAACGCAGACCGAGAGGGCTGTGATTGGTTTGCTTGGTAGCAACGCATTTCCGGTTCCGGTTCGTGAAGCAATGGTGAACTTTCAGCACTCTATTCTTCGTGTCTGTGTGATTTTTTTTTTTTTTTTTTTTTTTTTGGGGGGGGGTGGGGGTTGTTTAGTTTTTTTGCAGCTAAACAAAGTGTCAACTAGCGCTCTGGGGGGGTATTGCACCGCGGAGAAATGGAGTGACGGAGAAGTCCGAAGGGTTCATGACGGCGTCACGGCAACGGAGTAGGCTCTGCGTTGGTTTAACGCAGAATCTTAAATCAGGCTTCAGGTTGTTCTGTTTGGTTTTTAAGGTGTGGAGCTCTGAGAGTCTCAGTTTGAAGATGTTTTTCAGGTGTAAGTTTAACAACTCAGCCTGAGGCTTGAGGAGTTAAATAAGTACCTTAAAACATCCAAGGAACCAAGGTGATATCCATTTGAAAACAAAAGACGTACACTTGAAAAACAGGAAAATGTTTGTTTTCAAAAAGAGTCATTAAATTTCTCCTCCGGTGTCATTATAAATAAGCACAGAATGCACTCCCCCGATGTCTCATTTAGCCATCATAGCAGCCATGTTTCAGTGGTTTTTTTTGCCCATCACAGACGAGGTCAACCAGCGATGGGGCCCTAAGATGGAGAGACTTCAAGTACACTTAGAATAATGACAGATGCTGAGAAATGAGTTCAAGGAAACTACAGATAGATGGGATGAAAATGAAATTAAATGAAATTATTGGATTGACATTTGAATAAAAGGACTTTTTAGGAGCTCACGTTCTTTCTCTCACACAGTCATATATTCTAAGCCAGCAGTGCCAGATGTTTTCTTCCATAATGACTGCCTACCTGGGGCCTCGCAACAGACTGCACACCAGAAAATTGCTGCCATCACGTGAGGAGTTTCTTTTATTAGGTGGCTTAAAAAAAAATAAAACGGAAGAAAGAAGTTGAATTATTTCGCTTGACAGATAGAAGAGTAAAAGGGAATATGTTATAATGACTGTTTCAGGTCTGCAAATGCAGTGAACCTGCAGAGGCCTCTAATTGTGTGGAGGATGGCGAGTGTTGTCCATTATGTCTGACAGCTTTAGCAGCATCCGAACAATCAGTCCCAGCGCCTGCAGACCCGTCCGCACCGGCACAGACCCACGCTGTTTCATCAGCCTGTTCCCTGTGTGAGGCTGCTGTGCTATGCTGTGTTACACTAATGAGTGTGTGTGTGTGTGTGTGTCACCCTGAAGGCTAACAGACACACACAGACACACGTGCAATGCAAAAGAATCCTTTCATTTTATGCAGAACCTTTTTTTTTTCCAGCTGAGCTCTGGTCTGTCCACCATGTGAGGGCAGGGAGGGCAAGGAGGTTAGTATGCTCTAGACTCTAGACCTCTGTTGGATTTCAATTGATAATTTAGCATTTAGTTAGTTCTCTGATTTATAATAGGAATACAGCATCAAGTGTTTTGGTAAATGCACTTTTAAAGTGGGGAAGGCAGTTTATGACCTTTGACCTGTTTTTTCCCCAGTGCGTCTAAAAAGCTGCCGTCTCAAATTTATAAAAAATAGATAAATAAATAAAACAAGATCAGGGTTCTGGAAAATGATGATCTGCTGTTTGGCATACAATCATGCACTTAACTACTGGTTTTGATTCGGTTTGGGTTCAAGAGCATCCAAGTCCACCTCTCAGAGGAAAAACCCCACCATGAACTTTACAAAAACAACTTTCAGCAAACATTTACGGACTATAAGCTTCCTGAAGAAGGTCAGACATCAACGCCGTGTTGCACATTCAGTGCAGTCTTTGACCCAGGTGAACACCCGGGAATCTGTGGTCCTTCACTGTTTCTCCTACTTTGTCCTGTTCACACTGCAAATGAGAGGATTGTTCTCCACAAAGCGCTCCGCCACTTCTCCGTACTCTGTCTCCCAGCTGTCACCAGTCGGCCCCAGCTGCAGTGTCTCAGCAGATGACAGTTGTTGGAGTTGGTTGGTAGTTTTCCTGGTGGTCTGAGCGGTGCAGGCTGGAGAGTGATGAGTGAGTCCCCTGTGGTCCTGTCAGGCCGTTGACCCCCTGATGAGACCTCCCTCTGGTTCACATTTCACCAGAATGAGTTTAATGTGGGATGTTTTCATTGGTTCTGCTTTATTGGCTCATTTCATCTCTGTTTTATATATTATCAAATAATGAGGTTGAACTTTTTCTTCAACTTCTTGAGTTTGTATATTAGGATTCACAGATTATGAGCCTTCTGTTTAGTTTAGTTTATTTTTTTCATTGTAAAATCTTTCCCCCCTCCAGTTTAGACTTCATGCACATATCTGAGAAAGGTTGACAGCCGCCCAGATTCTGGTACAGAGCAGAAACCCTATGATCTTTGTTGTGTCACGTGCCTTTTATGTTTCAGTTTGCTGTTTTGTTCAGGAAGGAAACCCTCAGCTGCAGAAGTCTAAAGAAATCCTCTGTGTTTATTAGTATTTCTTTTCTGTTGTGTTTCACCTGTACACATCCGTGATACTTTTGTTTCCTAGTTGTTCTTGAGCGCTTTAAGTGGATTGATAGATGCAGATACGGATACTACGAGTATATAAAGCAGCCACTCTGCTATTGTCATCTGTTTACTTGGAAGCCTATAAGAGCCTTGTAAAATCGGATTCCTAGGTTTCGTCTGTCTACCTTTGATCATGGGGGGTATTATGTTGCTAGAAGGCAGCGATCGCCTGAAGATGCAGCCGTTTTTATGATAGTTATGCTTTTTTATTCACCAAAAAATCACCAAATTAACGGCAGGAATCTGAGGTTAGGAGGTGTGTATTTGCTAAACGCGCGTGAAAGAGCCCCCGCGCTGAACTTTTAGAGGGTGAGCTGCAACCCGCTGTCTGATTTTCTGTTTTTAAAATCAACACGTTTCTGTCTTCCTGCCTTTCTGTTTGCATTTGCATTCTGAATATTCATCTCCCTGCACTTTTAGCTCTCTGTTCCTATATCTAACGGAGAGCCCAGGGCGGTTTCTGCAGAGAACGTGCCCCGGGCACCCTCAAAAAAAAAGACTTGTCGCTACAATGGCATGTTTTCCCCTCTTTAATTGAGGACAATGCAACAGAAGAGGAAAGAGAAGAAGAGCCAGAGACAAAAGAAACACGGATCAGAGGGTTAAAAATAAAACGGGACATGGAACAATACCAAAAGAAAACAAGAAGGCGCTGAGATTACAAAGTGGAGGCGACGTGCAACACATGACGGGAAGGGAGGGATGTAGAGCTGAGAAAGATGGTGGCGTTATCGCGCCGCTGCTGGTCCCGTCTGCCGGCCTGATTGGTTATTCAGAGCACATCTCCTTCACACCTTGAGACTAGTCAGACACAGTTCAAATGTTCATTTCTCCCTCTCTTCTTTTTACCTTTATTCCGCAGCGCTGCTTCCCAGATTGGCTTTGGGCTCATATTAAATGTGAAATCCAACCTTGATCCTGCCGAAGCTCAGTTCTGTTTTAAGTGTTAATTACTTGATTTGTAGGCATATACGTCGCTGTTTACTCAAACCTGCAGAAATTGAGATCAATGCTCCAGGGGCTCTGGAAGTAATTTCGATTGGTGGGGCATCCTGCGCTCGATTGGTCAAGCGTGCGTCTCTCTGAAATTCAAGCAGCAAGACAGACTGTTTTTTTAATGCCTTAATTAAATATTGCTTGTGCAGACGCCAAATATTTGAATAGGAAGAACAAAAGAAGGGCATCGTGACGGGGGGAAATTAAAGACACAGTCTGCACCAAAGATAATTGAACTTGATTGGTATCCTTCATGTAATAGTCTTCATTTGTGATTGTCAGTTTACTTCCCCGACAAATTTGTATCATTATTTTGATTAGTTTTGAGTCTTTGATACTGAGATATTTGCAAATGTAACTTTGTGGCATTCGGCAGAAAATATTTACTCCTCTTTTCAAGCAATTTTCCAAACTATTCAACCATTTTATGGCTGGTGTTTGCAACTCATCTGCAACCTTCGGTGGCTTGTCTGAGTAGATTAAAACTCACCATGACGCACTTCAGGTCCGTTTATTTCTGCTATTGCAAATCTTACAAAAGTCATCTCAGGGAACCTTAAAAAGAAAGTAAACAAGTGCAGTCCACGTGCTTAAATGGACCGATTTTCTCTTTAACTTTTGGATCCTAATCCACTTTTTATCGACTGCTGGCCAGTCCCAGAATCTGTCTGTCCTGCAACATTTACGAGCTGGTCCTTGCAGCTTGTGGAAGCCGTTGTGAGTGTTTACACCTGTGTGATGGCGCTTGAAGTTTGGAGATCCCCAGAACTCCTATTGACAGTAGTTTTATGCTGCTGCCTCAATTTATTGCGACTGAAAGTAGAAGTTATCAAACATAAATCTGGTTTTATAAGTACAGGGGGATCTGATGTATGCCGAACAGCCATCATTTCCAGTGATATCAGTGCAGCACAGAGGAGACAGAAGAGCGAGGGGGCGGCGCGTAGAGCCATGGAAACAACTGAGGTCACAGCATGTCCACGCGCTGCAGGCTGAATACCAGTTATTGCTTTGGCATTATGAGCAAACCTGATGAAATTGCAGCCCGTTACAGAGTGCAGTTTTCATCAACACCGGTATTGTATTTGAACAAAGCACCATCCACAATAAGTACGGCGTACCAAGTGCACCAATCACTTTTGACTGCTCGTACATCAGCACAGACTGGAGTTGCACTTCACGGGGAGGTGCATGTCTGTGCCGGAGGCTCCCACACCCTCCAGTCACAAACACAGTCACAATAATGTTATTTCTATTTCCAGATTTCTTTGTTGCTTCGACAAAAGGCTCAACTCCGGTATCCACAAGTTTCAAAGGAGATACTTCAGCATTGTGCCATTTTTCTTTTCACGAGCTGATGCAATTGCCTCGAGTCTTGATAAAATGTTTGTAACACGCTAAGGTCAAAAAATACTAAATGGTTACGGTATCAGTGCTGCCTTTTCGATCAGGCATTTGCACCTCTTTCCCGTGGCATTTTAAGCAGTGGGTTGAGGTGCTATTTACCAATCCTCCCCCTCTCCTCCACCTCACACAAGACTGGAGGTTTTGAATGACAATGGAAGCAAAAGCTTGCAAGTTTCAAGACAATGCAACCATTATTATTATATCTAAGCACAAATTGTGCTCAATAAACAAAGCTTAAAGTAGTTTATCAGTGTAAGAGAAAGTACACAGTGGCATCGTTAGTGCTCCGAAACGGATCTCAAAATAACTGTCTGACAGTTTTATTCTCAAATACTTTAACTCTCTCCACTGCAGTCCTGCACTTGGGCTTTTAGGTACCGTCTTTTTGCAAGTCATGTTGAACTGTCTCAGTTTGTTAACACACAAATGTAATTCAGCAGGTAGTAAACCGGACAATCATATCTGATGGTGCAAAGACATGATGATGACCAGCTCGTGTTCTGCTGGCTCGTCTGAATCAGGGAAGAAGTTCTGGTCGACAGGTGTTGGTCACGACATACGTCATCATCCATTAAGTTGATGTATGTGGATCAGAGTTCTGCAGCGAGTGGCCTGAAGGACTCACAGCCACATCCAGTGTTTTTGTCTCTTAAATAAATTGTTATGCCCGATCTAGAGGTCGTTAAAGGACATGACATGAAAGAGGCCTCATGTCCCCCAATACTCAAACAGCCAGAGACCTTGCCAAGTTGACAAATGATGTTTTACCACATTTACAAGCATTTTCCAAGAAACTACAGTTACAGCTTCACCGTGGAGCAAGGCCAAAACAACAAACAAAACAGAAGCTACCTTAAATAACCAACCGTACCCACCAGAAGACAATGACTTACCTCCCTAACTAAAGTAAACGTGAGGAAACTAGAATCGTAATAAACGGCAGCCCACCCCTACAAACTGTCGGATTTTACATTGCTGTCGTTGTTACCACCACAAGTGGCTCTCCTTGATCGTCCAACATCCTGGCCCTTTCCTCCGTTTGGTGTAGCTTCACGTAGCCAGGAACTGGAACGCTTCACCAGTCCTGCTCCGGCACCAGGTCCGTTATCTACGCCAGTGGTTCCCAACCTTTTTTCCTTGGATCCCCCCCTACTTGTGTCTAAGACCAGCCAGCCCCCCGACCCGTACGTACTAGCAGCAAAAGAGTAAAGTGATTCGTTACAAATCTTTAATTGAAAAAATGAACATTAATTATGTTTTTGTAATACATTTTTCTTTGGTTTACCCTGTATACATATGACTTTGTCTTTCTCACTTTCATTTTGTGTCACCAATGTATAAAATACGCACAGAAAATAATTGCAAAGACATAAAATAATTTCTGAAAAATGTCTCTTTTAGAGAGCAACATTTTTTTAACATTTTTCTTTTAACAACCTGTCGGAGTAGTAGTATGATTAAATGTTGAATAATGATATAATAATAAGTTATTACGTTTTTATCCTTCTAATACTACGTGGGTTTATACAGACTTGGATTACAGTATTCCATTAGGTGTGTTATTATTATTTTTTATTCATTTAACATGCACGAATATAATTTTTACAACTGAATATCCTCAAAGCAGACAAAGTTTCGCGCCCTCCCAGAGATCTCTGGCGCCCCCCCAGGGGGGCCCGACCCCAGGTTGGGAGACACTGATCTACGCAATACACACACAGCACACCAGGAGTAACACCCCCATTCACAAAGATTAAACAATATGTCTCAAATAAATGTTTCATACGACAAACTAAACCTGGAAAGTGCAGAATTTTTCTAAACCATTTATTTGGTCTGAAGAAAAAAATCTATGAAGATAAATGAAACTAATTGTATCCTCAACAGCTGGTAGCATGCAAAGTGTGGAAGGGAGGAGTGTTTTTCTCACAGTCTTCCCTGTTAGACGTGCTGATGATAAACCTGGTGCATCAAAGCAGTTGGAGGGTCTGTTTGTTTGCTTCTTTGTTTGTTTGTGGATCTGAAACTCACATCCAGGTGAACTGTTTGAACGAGCACTTGTACGATGGTATTTGTCTTTGGACTGGACCGTGCACGTGCAGAATGATTGAAATGGTGTCCAGATTTTCCTTCCAGATTGTATATGATATGTTTTATGTGTTGATCTACAGCAGTGTCCCCCAACCTGGGGTCCGGGCCCCCCCTGGGGGGGTGCCAGAGATCTCTGGGGGGGCGCAAAACTTTGTCTGCTTTGAGGATATGCAGTTGTAAAAATTATATTTATACATGTTAAATAAATAAAAAATCATAATAACACAACTAATGGAATACAGTAATCCAAGTCTGTATAAACCCACTTAGAAAATATATTTTGGTCATTTTAAAATACGTTATAAGTTATTTATCAGGATAAAAACTTAAAAACGTATTATTATATCATTATTCAACATTTAATCATACTACTACTCTGACAGGTTGTTAAAGGAAAAACCTTAAAAAATGTTGCTCTCATATTAAAAGAGACATTTTTCAGAAATATTTTTATGTCCTTGCAATTATTTTTTGTGCGTGTTTTATACATTGTTGACACAAAAGGAAGGTGAGAAAAACAAAGTACAGGGTAAACCAAAGAGAAATGTATCAAAAAAACATAATTAATGTTAATTTTTTCAATTAAAGGTTTGTAACGAATCACTTTACTCTTTTGCTGCTAGTACGTACGGGTCGGGGAGCCCGGCTGGTCTTAGACACAAGTAGGGGGGGCTCCATGGAAAAAAGGTTGGGAACCACTGACCTAAAGTATATTTCAGAAAAGCAGGATTTATGCAAACTGGGTATCTTGAATCTAAAGAGAGGGAAACTCAGGGTTTTCCATTCAAGATAGCGAGATTACTTCAACCAAACACCGAGGTTTAACTCAGACCGTTTCAGAAGCGGAAGCAATGTGAACTTCTGTTACCATAGTAACTTGCTCTGTAAACCTAACCTGGGTTTTGTTCAACAAAGCTGCAGTACCTCTCTGCCTCCACCTTCTCTGGAGCTTAACCAAGTTAACCGCCATCAGAGAATTTCATGTTGCAACTATTAATGCACATTTTTGGAGGCATGTGAACACAACAGCTCCTTTTATGGATGGAGAGGCTGCGCTGGTGAGGATAACGCTGCCTTTACATTGGGAAAGTGCATTCATGCTCCCACTAGATTGTTTGGCTTACTCAGATGGTTTATGTTAATGTTTTTCTGCTCATTTACATGTATTTTTATACTTTATTTCATCTGATTTTAGTTGCCACTCATGATTTTGCTTTGCTGGGGCAGCTTGTTTGGATGTGGGTGACAGCCGTGAGCCTGTTACACGCCGCTTACACATCGCAATAAGATTTTTATGCTTCATCCTCAGCTGTGTCCGAGATTTGTTTGTTTTTGTTTCTATCTGCATTTCACCTGCATGAAAAGTGACTCTTGGGCAGCCTATGATACGGCCGGCCACTTATTAACTGACTTATAACAGTCGTTAGCTATTTAAATGACGCATTCACTCGCTGTGTAATTTCTCCCACATCAACTCCCCATCTTCTGCTGCTGCAGCGGTATTACCTTTCCTCAATAAGATGAGCTCAAATTCACTTTTTGATTGCAGTAAAAAAAAAAAAAGGGCAGTAGGTCTTGCCGTGGGAATCCCGGTAATGAAGATCCACTGATGAGGCCTTTATACTGTCGGTAACTTGGAGTTAACATACTCAGAAGTGACTGAACCAACACCAGACCCCTGATTCAAAAGCACAAGTGCTGACTTGTCAACACTGACTGCGTTTACATGCAGTCAATAACCCTTTTAAAACCCGAATATTGGCAATAACCCGAATTTGCCATGTAAACACCAATAACCCCTTTGAATAACCCAAATTTGCTCATATTCCGGTTTTTAAAAACCTGAATATGACCCCTGGGTTACTCCTTTTAAAACCTGAATATTTGGTCATGTAAACGCCAAACGGAATATCCCCATCAAACGGAACAGGAATTTGTTTTCTGCGCATGCTCTGTTCACAAGGAATCCTGGTCTTTTGAGTCCAGGAAGTTCTTATAAACATGGAGCAAGGCAAGACCAGGAGGAGACTAATCACTTCATAAATGTAGTGAAGGATATGAACATTTTGGCATTTGTAGACGGTAGAAAGTACCGGGATAGACAGATTTACAAGAAGGTGAGCGAAAAGTTGTGCGAAGCAGCATTTGTTTTGAATTTGGATACAGGAAGAAGAAGCGGAAATGACGGTAATTGCGTCATCACGTTCTCCGCACGTCGCTGGTTTGATCGAAATATCCCGAATGATTAATTACCATGTATACAGGGATAACCCTGTTTACTCACGCATGTAAACGGAATATTCCGAATGTTTCAGTAACCAGAATATTAGCAATAACCCACATTTTGACTGCATGTAAACGTAGTCATTGAGTGAGTGTTTTAACTCCTGAACTTACTGAAATAAGCTGCTGCATGATTCTGGACACAGTAAAGCGAAAAGGTTGAACTTGTCCTTGAAGCATCAGTGTAAGGCTGATGCCTTGCGGATGTCAATCCTCATCCCCAGTCACCAGCTCTGACAGAAGGAAGCCCACCCTGCGTGCAGGGGATTTCCTGAGGCTTGCCATGCAGCCCTGGCTGTCTGACGCCGTGATGTTGAGCGCTGCACGTCCACGATGCTGCATCATAACTGGCATGTGTCATTTTCTGACTTGAGCCTGTCACAGGCAGTCAGTCCACTTCATTACCGGGGCAGTGTCCGTTCACTCTGCTGACAGTGAGTCTGACATATCTAAATGAAGACGGGCTCCTTAAGTTCACTGGGTTTAAATTACAGTAACTGGGAAATAATGGAGGAGTGTCTGATCTGCCAGGTGGATATCAGGAAGAGTCCGTGGCATGTTTGTGAGTCGCTCCCGAGGCATCACTTGAGCAGAAACCTCACTGTCTGTCAATGCTTCGGGTTAAAAGTGAAGTCTGAGAGCAGAAGAAAGCATTGTTTGAATTCAAAGACCACGCTGTTAGTCCTTTTTACAGCACTTGAAGCTGCTTCCTGCTCCCTTGTTTGGTCTCGTGAGAGACGCACACGTACACACACTCTCGCAAAAACAAACACTAATCCTGCCCAAAATGCCCAAAGCAGGGGGGGAAGTCAGTTTCACTTAATTTCTAAAAGTAAAGCCTGCTGTAGGAAGACTACAAAGCAGCCAGCTCCCAGCACAAACCCGTTTCCATCTCTCCGACGCCCCAGACGGCGTCTTGATCTGTTTATTTCTCACGTTCCAACCCGGTGAATTTTAAACATCTATGCACATGTGTGTAAATGAGTTTTAGCCCAGTCTTAAAACATTTCCCCCGAAAATCTGCATTCAATGTTCCTTCTGAAATTTGATTTGGACGTTGCCGCGGTTACGAAGCGTGGGGCGGCGCGCAGGACCACCTAAATCTATTTTCCTGCCGAATTCCACTCGTGTAGCTTATTAGCCTGAACAAAAGTCTTCCCCTGTTGCTCAGCTGCTCCGGGAAACGTGCGCTCCTGTCATTATGTGAGCATGTTGGCTAATTAGCCGGTGGACTGTGGCGCGTTACACAGCATTTCAATTCGGCCGCACCTGCTCAGATGCATGTGCAGCTCTCAGCCATCAACGCGGCGGTAAACACCCAGGTTGTTTACTTTGTGCTGCTCTCCCCCAGGAGATCGACCTGCCTGCGTCTGAGTATTAACTGCATCAAACAGCAGCGCAACCTTGAAACTTTCAAATAACCTCCAGTCCAAACGCACGGACAGATTACCCTAACGTGATTTGAGGGTTACTTTGCAGGTCTGCGGACGGACTTGTCTGAACGCTTTTCGGAGTTGACCATAAATCCATTTCCCTCGACTCCCTCGACAACATTTAACATCATTTATAGCCCGAACCTACAAGTTGCAATGGATTGGAGACTGAAAAAAGATTGAAGTCTTACATTGACTCTGACTTTGACTTTGCTAGAAATATTTCCTGATTTGTTGTCATCATTTAATTTGTCAATACACATTTCTTTCCTACATATTTCATATAATTTCCACCTATTTCTTCTTTAAAACGTGGATGAAGGTGCACGAAAGGTTGTCAACATTTCATTTTCCACCGCAGGTAGTACTATCCGCACGTCGGCAAGACATTTTCCCATCACCACAGCCGCACTGAGGAAAGTTTGTTCTTTCTGGACCCAACATGTAAGTGCAGCATCCATTGTTGTTGGAAGACATGAGCTTATTAAAGAAGAAACCGCTGCTTCTGTTAGCTTTTCTTTCTATTTTAAAAACCATTTATTTGCTCCTACTGCATTTCCAGTGATGATTCTCCAACAAATCATTGGTCACATCCCATCAGGGCATTGAGACTATCGGTACTTTATAATAAGTGTAATCGGGAGCAAAGGCATAAAAGAAAAGGCAAAAACAAGACGATGAGATGAACTTTAGCAGGCAATGGAAAATTGCCAAATTACTTTTTAGCTGCACACTGGTTGACCTTTAGAAGCAGGATCAAATGCTAGCGCGTCAGGAACAGTGGACGGTGAACGGTGATGGATGAAGCCCGTGGAGATGCATGGCTGCAGCAAACAGAATTATAGTTTGGTGAGGTAGAAATCCATAACATATTATTGACTCGGGCTGATACACTCATAGACACAGATCTCATTGTACGGCCGCTTGGATATTGATTTTCTGACTGGAAATCCTATTACAAAACACACACACACACACACACACACACACACACACACACACACACACACACACAGCATCATTTGGATTTCCCTGCTCATAGGAATACCTCCGTGTGAATGTGTGTATCAGCAGGTGTTACCAAACAACAGTGAAATCAATGTGAAATGACTTGATTGACTTGGGATTTTCCAGGAGTGCGTCTGTGGGGGGGGGGGTTGGTCCCCCAAGCATCTGCAGGTGGGGGTTATCGGTAAAGGCCAAGAGATTGGATAGGAACATCTTCAGAAGGAAAAGCAGCATCTGAGTGAGGGAGACAACTGTTGAGAGAAGCGTTGACGGAGGACGGGGTTGAGTAGAGTGTAGCGGACTTGAATTAGCTTTAGAATAGGATGAATAAATAAGAAAAGTAATGCGTGTTGTCGCAGGATGGAGACGCACACTTTGATGTATAACACACCTGGGTGCACGTTACGGTTTGGGGCGAAGAAACTGCCGAAGAAATGGCATAAATTTCGCCAAAATTACATGATTAATTGAAAATGGCCGACTTCCTGTTTCGGCCATGGCTCCAAGAGACTTTTCTTTGAGTTGCGACATGATACAGGTGTGTACTGATTTTCGTGCATGTACGTCAAACCGTATTATGGGGCTTGAGGCACAAAGTTTTCTAGGGGGCGCTGTTGAGCCATTTTGCCACGCCCATTAATGCAAACCATTTAATATCACATTTATCGCCAGGCCTGACTTGGTGCAAAATTTGGTGACTTTTGGGGCACGTTTAGGGGGAAAAAAGGCCCTCCGTTGTTGGAAGAAAAATAAAAACGAGAATATCTCCTACAGATACAATAGGGCCTTCGCACTGTCCGTGCTCGGGCCCTAATAATAATAATACCATTAAAAATCGAATTATTAATTACAAAAATAAATAAATCAACCTTTCTATTTAGAAGTCCACCTGTCAGATAAATGTCTGTTTTTATATTAATTTAATTATAATATTAATGGTTAAATTTATTTCTATTTATCCCTATGTATCCCTATTTTATTTTCATATTTCATTTAATTTCTTTACAGGTGGTTCATTAATTTCCCTAAACCCAAAATAAATTAACAAGTAGAACACTAAGAACAATAAAAAAATTTTTTTTTTTTTTTGTGCTGCATCAACTGTAATGACGTTTTCTGATTAAAAAAATATATATATATTTTTTTTTAAACCAATAATTTATTATTTCAATCATCTTCACATAACTGCCAATCACTCTTAGTGAAATAAATAAATAAGATTAAAAAAATGATTAAACTCTTTGGTAACCCTGGGTTACAAGAGCATGATTCATGATACGGTAGTAAGAGTCGACCACAGAGGGCGAGAAAGCTGCACAAAAACAGAAAAAGAGGAAGATCTGGTCAAAGACAGCACGGGACCTCGGAGGCTCTGCAAACAAATAAACACGTAATCCTTCTTTTCTAACTAAGCTCAGAGATACAGATCCAATTCTCCCGTTTCCCTGCTGGCCCTCTCGGGGCGGCGTTGAACAGAGCAGATTAATCTTGAACCCCCTCAGCCCAGCTCTGCTGCTCACCTGCCCGTGGAGGTCACTCCATCCCTTCTCCACACTCCTGAAACCCAGCAGAGGGAAGACAGAGGCTTCACCTCCATAAACTAGAGCAGGAGCTCACCTCATACCTGCAGTATATTTGCTTCAGCAGCAATTAGACTCTATTTTCCCTTCATGTGGGCCGAAGCACTAATGCACAGGATATTGATTCAGGCGTTGCAGTGCAGTCATCCTCTCAGCGGCTCAATATCAACTTTCTTTGTCTCCTCACAAATCATTTCTTTTTGTGTTGTGTGAGAGAGAAATCTGCAACAAAGCCAACGTGAAGCCTAACGTAGTGCACTTAGAGGACTTGTTTTATCATCGGTGAAGGGGGCGCGATGTGCCCTCCCACGTCGGCAGCGTGTGATGGGGTTGAAGTTTGTCTCGATAAATCTGTGGACGCTGGTGGGCAGCGGGCGTGAGCGGCCGACCCGAGCCGGGTCAGCAGTAGTGAGCTGGGATGGAAAACAAGGGGCATTCACTCAGCTCCTTCAGCTGGGGTTCATCAAGTCACTCTGAAGAATTTAATCTATGAAAACGACAGGCCGGGGGATTTAAAATTCAGGAGGTGTACTTGTTTCACATGCCTCGACTTCTTATCTAATCTGTGTCTTTAAATGTAGAACAGCCGGAGCAAATGATGGATGGACGAAACACTGACAGAACACGTATCAGTACAGTACTATGGAAGAGTATTAGGGTCATGCAGGAGAAAAAATATTTGAGAGGGGAAGATCTTTTATTGTGCACTTCGAGAAAAAAGTCGAAATGTTGAGAAAAAAGTTGAAATGTCGAGAAAAAAGTCGAAATGTCGAGATTAATGTTGAAATACAATTTCAAGAATAAAGTCGAAATTTCGTGAATAAAGTCGAAATTTCGCCTTTTTTCTTAACATTTCAACTTTATTCACGAAATTTCGACTTTTTTCTCAACATTTCGACTTTTTTCTCGACATTTTGACTTTTTTCTCTAAATTGTACTTCAACATTAATCTCGACATTTCGACTTTTTTCTCGTCATTTCGATCTTTTTCTTGACATTTCGACTTTTTTCTCGAAGTTCATAATGGAAAAAAAAAATCTTCCTCCTCTAAAATATTATTCTTATTTTTCTCCTGACTGGCCCTAATACTCTTCCGTACAGTACAGATGAAATCTGTAATGAGCATTAAAGTCACTCTTGGTTTTGGACAGTTTTTTTCCCCACCAGGACACAGATTCAGTCCAACACATCAGTTTGTTCTGTGGTTTTGCAGCTGTCATTAGCTGCATCATATGGAAGTGGGAGGCATGAAACGGCTGCAGACATGCTGCTGTGATTTCCACCTGCTGCTGCAACACCACAAAACTCTGAGTTCCTAATCAGGCGTAGTTCAACAGCGCCAGCTGATCAAAAACAGGACGTGGTGAGGTCCCCACTCTGGTATGTTCATGTCCCCGAAGACGACGGATGAAAGGAGTCGGAGCACATCTAGTCCAGTGATCCAAATTACAGCAAACGTTTGTCATTAGTCCGTGTCAGTCTCGCAGCATCCTTGAATAATGTCCTCAGGCCGAGCCCCGTGTCTTCACTGGCCCTGGAAACATCCACGTTTCTGCATCACTCGCTTCTCAATACAGTTCTGATTTCCTTTATTTTTCTTAGTAAATTGAGGCCACAGCATCTGGGCCGGCGGACTGAGGCTGAGATGTGGTTTTGGCAGGTTCACTGCCTCCTGGCATGGAGGCCAGCTGGTGCAGCAGTCAGCCACGGCTCCTGCAAAAACAATCATCTGTCCTCCTTCCTCTCTTTCTCTCCCCTTTTTTCCCCTCGGACTTCTGGCTCAGTGGCCATTACAAACCATATAGGCATTCAAAAAAAGTAAGCACCGAATCCCTTGAAACAATTTGCCTCATGAATCTGCCAAACACTTAAGTTGAGGGCAACAAGTTGACAGTAAAAGACTATTGATCCCCCCCCATCTCTTACTGTGCAGCCGTGTCTGGATCAGTGGCTTTCGTCGTGCAGAGTTGTCACAAGGCGGGCCATGTTGCTCATTTGGTGTCGTCACACGGTGAACCGAGCTGCCGGGCTGCAGTGGTGACGTGAAAGAATCTGAATAAATAAATCCGTAAAAATCCTCAGCTTGATGGAGAAAGACAGAAAGGGGGGGGGTTAAAATCTCTGTTGGAGTTGTTTAAACTCAGCTTTCTTCTTCAGCCATGCTGATGATTCGCTGTGATTAATAGGATTTGAAGTGCGTGGATGTTTATAATGCTACCAGTTAAAATCAGCTGTGGTACGAAATGCTGCTTTTCTCAAATGTGATTAAATGCTTCTCTCCTATCTGGAGTCTTTGGGAAAAACGGAAAAAAAAAAGAAAGAAAGCAGATCTTAAGATACAGCGGTGTCTGAGTCGGGATGTAATTCAGTCAGTTAATGACATCTGGTTGTAAATTCTCCAATTTTATCTCAACATTGTGCTCAGACTCCACAAGTTGCTTCCGATGCAGCTCTGTTGGAGGAAGTCACTTTAATTCAGTGGCAGGGAAGTGCAGAGTGAAACAGCGGGTTGGTGGGGATGTAAGGCAGATTAATATCAGGGAGAAGCCAGTGGAGAAGTGACGGGGAAGAGACAAGACACACAGGATTTGTCAGACATTTGGAAAGGTCACAGCAACGCTGGAGTCTGCAGGACCAAACAACAACACGTGGACTAGTAGAGTCTGACTCGCCCACAGTCTGCTTATTTACCACAGCCTTCACTTCTTCCTACACGTTTGTTGCACATTTCCTCTCACATGCATTTTTAATTAGTCTTAACCATTGCTGTCAGGCTCACTAACCGTCTTCCCCTCCCACTGGCCCGCGCTCTGTCACTCGCTCCTGACACCGTTTCCAGTGGAGCGCTGCTCCGTAAGCTTGTTTTACAACAAATATCATTAACTTTTACGACTGAGAAATTCACATATACACACCAGAGGAGTTAAAGGGGACCTATTATAAAAAAAACACGTTTTTTCTTGCTTTAACATATAAAGTGGTCTCCCCTCAGCCTGCCAACTCAGAGAAGGAGAAATGCAACCAAATTCTGCAGTGTCTGTACAGCCGCCCGGATGATCCTTCCAGTGTCATTTGACTTTTACCAGCCATTCAGAATCTGCGCCTATGGTGACGTCACGATAGGTGCAGAGGTTCGGCCTCCGCTGCTGAAAACACGCCCACAACTAACTTTACCGGCCGGAGCTTCAGCCATTGTTCAGAAGCGGTGGCTGTTTCAACAACGAGGGACGGTAAAAATGAGGTTTTGCATCGACATTTACCCTCATAAAAGGATCAGTACCAACAGCACGGACCCGGCAACTGCACACGAGTCAGCGGTAAGTGACGTTATTTTTTTATGTAATTTATATTTGTTTACAAGTATGATATTTGCATGGGCTAAGTATTTCTACTCACCGGACCGGACCGGTGAGTAGCTCCGAGTAGCTCCCGTGCTCCCTAACGGAGTGTTAGGGAACACCGGAGCTCTATTAGTAATACATTTTTCTTCTGTTTATGGTTTCAGATGTTCCAAGCACCTGAAGCTGTTCAGACACCTTCAGAAGACGCACGGTCCTTCCTTGAGCCAGTAATAGTGCATACATGTTATTTATATACAACTTATGTTTTATTTTTTTTAACAATAAAGTTTTCATTTGTGAACATTCAGTGATGTGATTTCTTTACAGTTAACATGATTCATTTGTCTTGTAACATAAGAAATGAAATGATGAGGAATCGGAGTAAAGAACTGTGGTGAATTCAATTAAATCTTCCTGTGTGAATTAGTGTGAAGACAAGGTGACCCGGTCCCTCTTCAGGGAACTAAAGGCTGATTTATGGTTCTGCGTTACACCAACGCAGAGCCTACGGCGTAGGGTACGCGTTGAATTAACACAGAACCGTAAATCAGGCTTTAAGATCCGTTTACAGCGTGTAACTGAATGAGAGCGTCCGACTATCGCGTTGAGCTTCGTGACATCGGACGCTCTCTGTCCACACTGAAACAGTTAAACTCACGGCCAGTTAGGACAGTCCAATACAAAAAAAAATAAAGCAATGGAATTGATTTTTTTTGCCGAAACTCGCTCGCATGGGACACGCTTTGTGTACGGAGCCGCTGCTCTTCCCGCCCGGAGCGAGGCTTTGTTCCCTTTGTACACTGCTACACGTCATTCAGGCAGCCAATCAGCACAGAGCCTCATTATCATAACCCCGCCCCCTCAGAATCCCTCATAGAGAAGGAGGTTAGAAGCAGTAAAACTAGAGACATGGCCCACAGGCTGAATTTCTGATTTATGTAGAAATTAGTTTGATTGTTTTTAAGACATTCATGGCCTGTTTAAAATATACATTAAATGCCATAATAGGTCTCCTTTAATGCTGCCATTGACTTTATAAAAAAAAAGTCCTACATCCTCTTTTTATTTACAACCTTTTCTTGAGAAGAAAAAAACACGGTTATTCCAACTTCACTGGCAGCAGCGTGTATGAAGAAAAATAAGGTCGAAGGAAGAAGATTCTCTGTGATGCATGAGAGGAACCAACGCCGGCCAACTCCGTCAGTAAAGTGAATCACAGATGAGATTAACAGAGCTAATTAACACAGTAGGAAAATAATCATACATCTGATTAGGCCGCGCGGTGGCTGCCTGCCTTTGGAGCTGCTCCAGACATGCGTAGTGGAGCTGCCCGGGGCTGGATCTGGGACTCGCTGGAGGGACGTGTTCCTCGCGTGGCCTACATCAGCTCCCCCTGGAGAAACCCCAAAACCACGTCCACAGGACCCTTTATCTCAACTTGGATGGATGTACGGAGGCATGGAGTTGGATGGAAAGTGTGTCACTTCCTCCATGAGCTCCTGTGAGTCCGGACCAGTGTTGTGTCTATGCAGTTTGGGTTTAACTGTCTTACACAGCTGTGTGATGTGCGTTTTGACCCTCTTGCATGCAAAAGATCACTCGTATTCACGTAGTGGAGCCGTCGCCCGGTCCGTATCCCTGAGTGTTGGATTATTTCAGTCTTACTGAGATGTTGCACTCACCGCTCGGTTAAAATGTATTCATACAGACGTGTTAGATACTATTTTCCACCGGTTCTTTGTGCCTGTCGGTTCTGCTTAGATTAATTGCTACTGTTCTATTTGGCTGCTGCGTTTGTTATCGGCGTTGTTTCTGCACGGAGGAGGTTGCGTCTGTGTGGAAAAGTGCTGCTCTGTGACAAAAACTCTGATTAACCACCAAGCACCTTTGACTGAGCACTCTGAAGCCGTTTCACCGAACAACACATTTACTTTATTTTCTTTTTTTTAAATGATGTTGGAGAATGAAAAAGAGAAAAACAAGGATGAATGAGGGACCTTAACGACAAAAGATGTGACTCAGAAGTGGTGCTAGTTTTGCTCCTCCTAAGCTTGAGTTGTACACTGGCTAAGTTATAAAGCATGTGCTTAATAAAGTAATAATGAGTGAATTAAGGTGTGATCGTGGGCTTGGTTTGTTGCTATTGCAGATTATGCGGGGACTGTTGTCGGGGGAAGGACATCTCACTCTCAGTTGTCACCTGAGAAGGTTTTTGCAGTATATTTGACCATTGAAATTAAAATCTTCAGCTTTTCTTCCAAAGCATTCATCGTGTTTTTACCAAAACAAGTCACATTTCAGATGATGTTGTTTCCAAGCAATGCTCAAGGCCGGTTCCATCAAAGTACTTGTTTCTCTGGAGGGATACCTTCATGAGCTGAAGGATAGGGATGATTTAATGTGTGATGCTGATGTCTGTGTTGTTTTTAAAACGCCGCCCGTGTCTGTGTGGGTTGCAGTGCTGCTGCTGGGCATCTTCCTGTACACTCGCTGGCGGTCCTACAAGGGTCTGAAGGAGGGCGTCTACCACGTCTCTGCACATCACGATGGCTGGGAGGACATCCGGGAGAACGTGCTCAACTACGACGAGGAGGGAGGCGGAGAGGAGGACCAGGTACGCTGCTCACATACAGGAACACGGCTAGTAAAGAAGAGCATAAAACGGTGGAGAGGGACTCACAGATTGTACATTTTTACATCCAACTCTCCGTTAACTGCTTCAGTACTGCTGCAGCGCTGCATGTGCGTTTGCATGGTGAAATGCTTTTTCCCCGCATGAAATTGATTTTACAAACTGTCATTTTATCTTTTTTTGTAATTCTTGGCAGTAGACCCGAGCTTCTGGGTTTGCGCTGGATTAAGTCAGTTCAATTTGGAATAAGATTGCAGTGTGTGTGGTGGTATTTTAATTAGGCCCACGCAAAATCCTTATCTCCTCTCTCCACCAGCGAGTGGAACCCACATGCACTCGGCAGCGCGAGGAGCCGCACAACATCACAGCTTCCATCCACACAAAAACACTGGGATATATGTAGTGAAACCAGCATCGCCGCTGCGTTGTTGCTCGTCCAAGGACCATAAACGGTGAATCTGGTGCAGCCGGCAGGACGTTCTCAGTCCTTCGGTTTAGCATCTGTTGCTCGGTATTTCGGGTTTTTGGCACCAAATGTCCTCACGGCGTAACACACTTTTATACAATACAATTCTGATAGAATTCAATTTTAAGTTTTTGCTTTAAAGGAAACATTTGATGCCCCTTTTTAAAAAAAGATGACGACAATTCATCGAGCATTAATAGAAATGTCGATTTAGATGCTCGGTCAAACTACTACACGGACGCTTCTTTAAATCTTCATCTATGGTGGATGTATCAACGCTTAGTTGATCTATTATACAATCAGAGCAAACAGGCTCTATTAAGGATAGACATTCTTTCATTTAATAGACTAATTAATATTATAGATCATTCAAATATAAATAATCTGGAAACTACAATTATATCTCTAGATGCAGAAAAAGTATTTGATCGGGTAAACTGGAAATTTCTATTGGCAACTTTGCATAAATTTGGATTCGGCAAATCTTTTATTGATTGGATAAAGATATTATATAGCTCTCTCAAGGCACGTGTAAGGACAAACGATCAAATCTCAACAAGCTTTAACTTGCAAAGCGGTACCAGACAGGGTTGTCCTCTTTCTCCTTCACTATTTGTGATATTTATTGAGCCTTTAGCAGCTGCTATCAGGCAAAACCAAAATATTAAAGGCATACAATGCAAAACTTTAGTTCATAAGATAAGTCTTTATGCTGATGATGTACTACTCTTCCTCCAGAACTCACGGTCCTCACTGTCACAGACAATTGCACTCATAGATGGATTTTCATCTCTATCTGACTATTCTATCCAGGTTTAGTTGGTAATCAGTTATGGTGAAGTAGTGGACTACATACTGGGGGAAATGTTCATTCTTCTCTGGTGGATTTTTTTGTTTTTTGTGCCTCCAAACCTTTTCTCCGTGAGATCGTTAGAAGCGCATTGATGAGGTCTGTGCCTTTAACTGATTGGGATGTTGATTTTGCTGCGTGACGCCGACTTCCCCACATCAGGACCTCATCAGAGCAGAGCTCACGTCCACCGAGTGTCCTGTTCCAGACTCTCGTGTGAGTTCAAGAGCCCTCTCAAATGGCGCATGTGCAGCAGCGAGAGCATATTGAAGTGGGAGATGTGATTGAAGCAGCATGGAAGCAAATCGCAGCTGTTACTGCCGACATCTCACCACTGACGACCGTCGCTTTCCTTCACTGTTACTGATTGATTTCTGTCACGCTGCCGACGTTACGCCGGCTTCTGCATGCCTGCGGAGAACAGCGCCCTCCTGTCGCACCACACTCAACGCTTACATTGACAATCAGATTTCTGTGGCCCCGTAGTCTGGGGGGGTGGATGCAGACCTGTGGACGGAGGTCAGACTCTTCAGACTCTTTTGGACCTCTAAAACCGATCAGTGCAGACGAGGCGCACGTGCCTTTCCTCTACCTCCTGCTTTCTCTCCATCCAAACTGTGAGCAGATTTTTCTCCTCCGCGCTAAAAGCAGCACTTGTCACATAATCAGCTTTAAAATCCTCCCACCTCCACCGTTCCTCCTCCTCCTCCCCCGGTTGTATTCCTGGTGAATCCCATCAGCGGTGAAGTGGCTGCTGCTGAACCTCCGACACCCGTCCGCAGTGGAGCTGGAGGAGAAATGGAGAAGCTTCACCTCCTTGGTTGTGTAATCTTCACTCATGTCCCCCTTTGGGGTCACAAGCACACAAACACGCCGATACTCTGGACTAGCGTGAGTAACTTTTCAGCGACGGTAAATGGAGATGGACCGGGGGCTTAAACAGGTGGAACGTTGGCGAGGAGCGTCCAGGAGGAGCTGATTGTTTTTCAGCTCTCTCTTCATTTTTCTGCTTCCGCGCTGTCACATTTGATTTTCTTCCGCCTCGTATCTCTCCCCCAGACATCCAAACTTTAACTCCAGGTTCATATCTTCTGTTTTTTCGATGTTTTCTGCAGCCTGGGCCTCGTCGCTTGCTTCTCTAACTGTGTGTGTGTGTGTGTGTGTGTGTGTGTGTGTGTGTGTGTGTGTGTGTGTGTGTGTGTGTGTGCTTTTTATTATTTTATCTCTTTTCTTATCATTTTATTTCATTTTATTTGTTATTTAAGCGTACTCTTAAATTAAATACTTTTTGAAAACCGCGCGAAGTTATGGATGAGACCTGGAAACAGGCATTGTGGCATAGAATTGTCAAATTGGTTTAATTCACCGTACGAATTGTTACAGATTACTTTTGTAATACTGTATTTGACCAGGTCTTTGTACGTTTTGACCGTATAGAAATGTAATTCTTGCCATTGTAAGAATGAGATGTACCTGCTGCACTCTACTGCCCTTACTTTTTAACAACTTGTGCTTTCTATTATTTTACCTCTTTTCTTATCATTTTATTTCATTTTATTTATTATTTATTAGGGCCCGAGCACTGACAGTGCGAAGGGCCTATTGTATCTGTAGGATTTTTTTTTTCTTCTCGTTATTTTCCTTCTTCCGACGAAATTTTGCACACGATTCAGGCCTGGCGATAAATTTGATATTTAATGGTTTGCATTAATGGGCGTGGCCTAATGGCTCAACAGCGCCCCCTAGAAAACTTTGTGCCTCAAGCCCCACAATACGGTTTGACGTACATGCACGAAAATCGGTACACACCTGTATCATGTCACAACTTAAAGAAAAGTCTCTTGGCACCATGGCCGAAACCAAACAGGAAGTCGGCCATTTTGAATTAATCGTGTAATTCTGGCGCAATTTATGCCATTTCTTCGGCAGTTTCTTTGCCCGAACCGTAACGTGCACCCAGGTGTGTTATACATCAAAATGTGCATCTCAATCCTGCGACGATGGGCATTACTTTTCTCAGTCAAGTGTTACCGTGGCGACGATAGACACCAAAAAGCGCGCCCCCTCTTTATCTGATTGGTCCACATTTGATAGTTCCTACTTTCTGCCATAACTTTTGAATGGTTTGATATAAAGTCGTGAGTGGTGTCATCCACTAAATGTCCAGGCCTGAAGAATCTACATGCAAGTCATAAAAGCTTCCACTGCAGCCTGAACGTGCACAAGGGTGCGAGGGCCCGTTCATCGCTGCTTGCAGCTTCAATGTTTTAATTGTGTCTTGCCGCTTCTAATGTTGATGTAAAGCAGTTTGAATGACCTTGTGTTGAATTGTGCTCTACAAATAAACTTGCCTTGTGTGTTTCCAGAACGCCTACGACATGGCGGAGCTGCAGAAGTCCCTCCAGCCGAGCCCGGCCCAGTCGGTGCAGTACTGCCGGTCCCGAGCGCTGCACCACCCGCCGCCCCCCCACCACCACCACCACCTGCTCCACCAGGCCCCCCCCTCCTCCTCCTCCTCCTCCGCCCAGCCCCCCCTCAGCAGGACGTCCAGCTCCACCACCCTGCCCCCCTCCGTGGCCTCGTCCTCCACCACCACCACCACCACCAGCCTGCGGCGGGACGTGCCCCCGGCGCGGCCCCCGGCCCAGGGCCAGGCCCGGCCCGCCGCGCTGGCGCGCCGCTCCCTGTCCTTCTCCAGCCAGGACCTGGCCCGCTACCTGTGCGAGATCATCCGCGACGCCGACCAGCACCCGGACACGGGGCCCTTCGACTCCCTGCAGGTGTTCTCCACGGAGGGCGGCGGCTCGCCCGCCGGCTCCCTCAGCTCCTTCAGCTCGGCGGGGCTGGACGGGGGCGGCTCGGCGGACGGGGAGGGGACGAGGCAGGAGACGCTCGGGGACTGGGGGCCGCGCTTCGAGAAGCTGCGGGTGCTGTACGAGCGGGCCGAGGCCAGCGACCTCTGAGCTCCGAGCAGACTGATGGACCCTGATGACGGGGAGGAGGCAGGAAACCGTCACCAGCACCGCGCTGACTAACTGGAACTAACAGTGTTGGATCTGCTGGACGACGAGCCTCGTCAGGCGACACCGGTGGCCTCAGACAACTGAACGTATCCCCGTGATCAGAGCTCTTAATCCCCAACGCCTGCCTTGCAAGGCTGCTGTCCAACAGCAGATCTGATCCAAACCTGCAAGTCAGATTAACAGAATGTCGCTCTCTTCCCGGGATACTCATCACGACGGAGCTGACCTTCACCAGAGAAACGAGCGCCAGACACAAACACTGACATCCTCAAGTTTCTCTCAGCTGAAGTCCTAAAATGTGAAGAAAAAAAAAAAGATAAGCAACTTGAGCTAATGAGCACCAGTGAAAAAAATGTATTTTTTATCATCTTGCTGCTGAATGAAATCATTGTAAATAAGGGACATTAATTGCACACTGCGCTGCTAAAATGGTCAAACGGTTCGACGAGTGGCCCGTATACCAGACTTTGAATTCTCCCCGTAGTGGACACATGGTGTTCTCGCTGCCTGGCTGTACACGGCTTCTCAGTGTTTTTATGAAGAAAAAAAGAAGAAGAAGAAGAAGAAGAAGAAGTAGTGCTTCGACCGTCCCTGGGTTCCAGTGCGAGATGTTTTGCTGTCTTTTGCTGGGTCGAGTAAATCTGTATTGGTCGGCTGTTTCAAGCTTTAACGCTCTGTGGGTTGTAAAACATCAAGCTTTGTACTTAGTACGGCGCCTGTGTCTTCATTTGATTTCCTATTCTCATTCGCACTCCTCTGCTTCTCGTTCCCGCTCGCCCAGGGGGGGGAGGAGGGGGGGCAGGAAGATTCAAACAGATTCATAACAAAGAAGTGTGAGTGGACGTGTGGACGGCGGGAGGGAGGAAACGCACGCTCTGCTGCTCTGCTGCTCTGCTGCTCTGGTCCTCTGTTCCTCGTGCACTTTCTCCTCGGGCGAGGGAAATGTGGCGGCTGCCAGAGACTCATTTAACAGACAATTGCTCGGTGGAATGCCAACTATGTCACGCAGCTGTCCAAGGTGACTACCGGAGGCCTGAGCACCGGGGGAGGAGGAGGATGCAGATGCTCCTCAGCTGATACAGACACAAATGAGACAATATTGGGATAGTATGGGGGGGGGACATGTTAGAGGTCGCCGGTCCCAATCATCCCAACCATGCCAGGTCTGGACTCTGGGGGCGACGTGGAGCATGTGACCTCCGGAGAGGAAGCTCCCAGCTGACAATCAATCCTAGAAACTTGTGCTGTGAGTTTCCTGCATTCCAGCAGCAGACGAGGCGCTGAATCTTTTACTGCTGGTAACGTGTCGACGCCGGCCGGTGCTGCTCCAAAATCTCAGTGTGCTCTTCAGCTTGGAGATCTCGGAGGTGTAAACGCACTCCGCCGCTGGCACTGATCCGGCCACACACAATCACACAGCCCGACTTTTTGCTGTTGATAATCCGGATGGGCTTGTTTTCATCTTCGGTTCAGAGCATACGGCCCCACTTCTTCAGAAAAGGAAGAGAAGAGCTGGAACACCGATTGTTCTGACCGCGGCACATGTTTCTGCTGCGATGGCTCCTCCAGAGGCCTCAGAGCCCAGAGATGCTGATGCAGGCTCACGTGAGGCTGCTTTTACGCACAGCAGCAGCTGTGAACGCAGCTCTGTATCCTCGTGCTTGACCAAGGTTTCCCGAAGTAAATCCAAGCACATTTGATTTTAGTGCTGACTGATGAATGACATCTTTTTTTCTCTTTTTTTATTCATCTGAGTGTGCAACATCTTACGATATTGCACACTGTCCGATCTTTCTTTGAGGGACATTGTTTTTGAACAAGTCTCACTGCTTTTCCTATCAACTCATCATTGTGATGGACTGGTTGAAATGACGTCATTGCTCATGCATTACGCTTGTGCCATGTGCAAAAGTATTTAAAGTATTTCAAGTTCACACACTCACTGACACACGGCTGTGCAATGTTTTTATTTTTATCGCCGTGGTCGGTCGGCACTGACTGATGCTCAGCAGCTTTTTTTCTTCCACCTCACTCACAGTCCCATTCCTGCAGTTTTTGAAGAAGTGAGAACAGAACAAAAAGGAATAAAATAAAGTAGGAGGCAGGATCAAAGCAGGGTCAGGTCCTCTCCTCCTGAGAGATGATGGAGGGCTGAATCCGGGAGCAAGTGCTGCCGGACCTGTGCTGGGAGAATCGCACCAGCAGCAAGTCCTGCCCTGGAAGCAACTGTTTCCGCAGCAGTCGTTCCTCCCACAGCTCTCCAGAAAGCAGCCTGGCATCTCCTGGCATCTCCGCTGCTGCTGCTCCGCTCCGAGTAGCAGCGCCGCTGTCATCATGAATTCTTCTTTTTATTCGTCTTCATCGTGGCAGATCCGTGCCCGTCGGCGGAGCAGTTAAAGGGTAGGAGCGTGTGAAAACATGTCAGGCCACTAATCCTAATGGGAGTTGATGGCTTGCAGTCGCGCTGGGGAAAAAACAAAGGAGCGTGTGGACTTTGAGAACCGCTGACAGAGGCCAACTCCCTCAGTGCTGCTTTCCAGAAACAAGCCTCTCCTTTTTTTTCTTTTTCCCAGCTAAGGGAACAATGCAGCTTTTAGAAATAAAAGTCCTGACATGCAGGCAGGGATGTCTCTGGAGTGAAGCCTCAAAGGCCCCCCCCTCATCCCCCCCTCAAGACCGCGGGGATTTATGGATGCTAGTATTTTATCCCTCTGTTGTGGGAAGCAGAGCCCGAGTCGCAGAGGTGAACGATGAAGACGCCTCATTCTTCTCCTCTCCCTCGGCGACGCAGGAGCAGCATTTCACTTCTCAGCATCCATTCGCCGGCTCCATAAATCAGCTTCTTATATGTTGTGTGCTGAGTGCAGACTTGTCGTGAAACAGAGTTAATGTTTTTACCTCATTTGTAAATACAGAGAAAGATAAAACACAAATGTTGCTTCTTTTTTTTTTGTCAAAAAGAGCAGCCATGGTTTGAAATGAGGAAAAAACTAAAAAAAAATATTGAACATATTTTCTATCAACATGATGGTGAGGAGCTTTTGACAGTTATATAAGTGTTTTGTATTTGCTTTGATCTCTTTTCTCAATAAATCCATTTATTTGCACCAGAGACTGAACTGAATCTTGACTGCATCTGAAATAAGTTTGAAAAGACGACCCGTCTTCACACGTGATCCGTGTCAGGCTCAGCGCTGGTGGCGGCTGCAGAGTTCAACAGCAGTCCTGCTCAAGTTGGTCTTAGTCTTTGGCACAAAAACATTTTAATTAGATTGAAGAAAATAGGATTTGGAGAAAAATACACACATGAGAAGCACCATTTTCTCCTGGGTTACCATGGCGACAGAACACATCTGGCTCCAGTCTCTAGTGTGGGATGAGTCAGTCGGGACAAGCGTCTGTCTGGACTCATTTACCTTTAGTTCAGGAGCACTTTTATAATTCACAAATTAACAGTTGTTGCAAAATGTTTGCTAATTAAATTGTGTATATATATTTATATTGCAATAATAAATTAAAATAATTGTACATTATATATATTTAATATATATATAATATATATATATTTTATATATATATATATATACATTTTATATATATAATCTATATATATATATATATTATATTTTTTTTGAGAGAGAGAGAGATCTATAGATAGATCTCTCTCCCTCTAATAAATTATTAAAATAATTTACAATTAATTTTAAACATTTCATGGCTTTTTTAAATTGTCATTATTCAAATAGAACCACTACTAAAAATAGACACGTAGGAGGAAACCACATACAGACAAGGTAACAATTCAAAAAAACCTTTATTGATGGAACGAACACTGAACAGAAATGTGTTTAATAATATTTTCAAAAGTGGCATTTTATATCTCCCTCCACTGACGATGAGCTGAGTTCTTGGCTTTAGTTTTTACACGTTTCTGATACGACGACCTTCTGTGACACACGTGCTGAGTGGATCTATGAAATGAAGAACTTGACCAAAGACGACGTTCCTCGGTCATACAAACTGAAGAAGAGAAACAAACCCTCCTGCAGCACCAGTGTGTGTGCAGGACGCATAATCTCCTCAAAAACACGACACGTGGACACCTGACACGATGCAATTACACTCGCATCATCCTCTCAACAAAACCACACCGAAAACACAAGAATCCACACGACAAATGTGAAATATCTGAAGTGGACGGTTTGTTCCCCCCCAGAAGAAGTTTATACACAAAGTCAGGAATCGTACAGATCTTGTACCTGCCTGTTCCGTTGTTTTAAGGTTTGAAATCTGCTGCCGTCATGACAACGGTGTACAAAGACAACCACGTTGTGACGCATCAGAAAAATATTTTAGTTACGCTGAATAGCTCTTTAAAAAGTTGTACAATTTTACTGGAGCACACAGTGAAAGGCCAACTTCATCTGCTCTTCATTACCAAAAAAAAAAAACCATAGGCCGCTCAGAATGAACCAATTCCAATATGTATGGAAATTACCAGCGCTGAAAAAATATTACATTAGTGCGCTCTTATTAAGCAAACATAATGGAATCACTTTGCTCTCAAATACAGCAATGAAACATCTCCCAAATTAAACATCCAGTGCGGCGGGACCGGAGAAGAACGAGCGGCTCTTCAGCGCTTGATCCGATTGGTATGCATTAGAACGAGACAGAGACTTTAGGAGACGCAGGGCCGCGTTAGCAGGTGGACAAACACCAGACAGCTGAGGGGACAGAAAAAGGTGGTTTGACGAGAAAAAAAAAAGAGACGAAGGGATCAGTGTGAATCCTCGTCCCTCTCGTGTCTGAACAGGAAGCCTGGGTTTGATATGCAGGTGTCGCCCCCCTTCTACCAAACCACTCTGAATTGCGGCGGGGAATCAGAGCTGCCATCAGCCCGCCGCAATTTCCTCCCCGCTTCCATTATTTATACGTGTGTTTGAGAGCCGAGCGGGAGGTTGAGACGCTGCTGATCAGAGTCAAAGAGCCGACACAAACAAAAACATGACAGCAGACGCAGCGGCAGCACCGACATCTCCCACGATGAGCTCTGACCTTAGTTTTACGGCAATAAACACCTTCAGGTGGGAAACAACACTTCTTCTCTTTTCAAGGGGAACAGATAACATTTATTGCCACGGCGAGGAAATGAGCACACGTGAGGAGTCAAACCTGCGGTCAAACACATCCCTGACCTCTTCTGTGACGGATCAAGTGTTATTCGGAGTGTCGGGGGGACGGATGAGTCCGGCCGTGACGAGCGCTGCTCATCTGTGTGCAATAAACGAGTGTCTGACCAATGACAAACCGCTGACTCATCAGGGAGCTGCAGGTCTCCGTCAACATTTCACTTTAAAGTTAAAACTGCTTTGAGGAACGTTGGCCGATGGGAGCTAAGCTCTTCTCCCCGTGCAATAAAAGATTTATTTATTTAGAAGGGCAGGTGGTGACCCCCCCACCCTCCACGTCTGTGTCACACTTGGTCTAAATACGGACGGAGATCAAGTACAGAAGCTCCTTTTTCAACCACGTGTCATCATCTCTGTTCACAGCGGCTGGTGGGAGGGGGCGGAGCCAGAATCTCAACTCCACCCCCTTCAGAGGAACTGCAGACGTGAGTTTAGTGGAGACGAGTATCGAAGGGACGGTTCAACTCGGGTCTGTGATGTCACAGAATCTGGATAATCAGAACCTAATGTGGCCCCGACTAACGAGGCGGCATCCCTGTAAAGTATTAACGATAGACATACAAACATGTCCTTTATGGCACAAAACACATTGATATGGCCCCTTCAAGATTTACACAAAAATATCTTGTTATCCCGACAACGCCAGCATCATCACCACGGTACCGGTGAGTATTTACATTACAAGAAGTTATGAAATATACCGGTCTGAAACTTCCTGTCCTGATTCTAGGTGCTGGACTGCACTAGCATTAGCGTTACCGTGGAAACACGTCGTCATTTTAAGCTGGAAAAGCTGGAAAATCCGAGCAGGACAACTGCAACAGGCTAAATATGTAAAGCTGCAGTTTCAGGTTAGAGAAAGTCCTCACAGCCAGAGATAGACAGCAGCGACGGGTAAAACCGGAGCATCCGTCGTTCCAGACGACCAGCCCATCACTGTAGCAGTTCATCTCTGAACCTGCTTCCTCCAAACACTCATTACACTGACAGGTTTCACGTCAGCCCCAGGACAGACGTTTGGAATAATACTGGTATCCGATTGGTTCTCAGCTTGGCCGATCTCGACCATCGCCCCGGAGTCGGTACTGGGAAGAAACCAAATGGGATGGAAACGAAGGAAAACCTTTCAACATTCAAGTATGATCTTCTAAAGAGTCCCACGCAGCTTCGGAGGAGAACGCCACGCTAACTCTAACTCTAACGCTCCAGCGGGTCAGAGTAGTGCAAGTCAAGTCCAGTGGTACAGCAGCTTTAGAGAAAGCAGCCAACGGGCTGGAATGATTCAGATCGAGACAGAAAACTACCAACATTTTCATCCATTCAATCAATATCACCTCTTTAAAAACGAATATACACCATCATGAACCCAAATCCTTAACTTGACTTAAGGGATTTTAACAAATCCCCAAAGTCAACATCCCCAGAGTTATATTTAACAGTTTGACCCTTTATAAATCCAACATGTTTCTGAGGGAAGAAAACTCAAACTGGGGTTTTTGTCTAATAAAGAAAGATCAGCAGCACAAGCAGCACTTCTAACACGTGCTTGAACCCTCCACACCCGGGACCTGCAGCCCCTCGCCGAGCGGCCTCGCGGCCTCGCGGCTCTGACACCAACACAGCCACATGTCAGGAATGAAACAAACAAACAGAACCAACAACAAAGCGGTGGTGGTGATGGCAGCTGGGCGCGGTGCTGGGACCGAGGAGCGGCGAGCCTCTTCCCTCCTCCTCCGGCCGTCCGTCCTCCCCGTTACTAGGTAACCGTGGGCTCCGGCGAGCCCTTGGCTCCTTTCTTGCGCTTCTTCTTGAGCCGGTAAACGTAGAAGGTTTTGTTCTCGAACGTTCTGGTGAAGAGCGCGCCGTAAGCCGCGGCGTCCGTCTTGACGGCCTCGCAGAAGCGCGGGTGGGCGGCGTGGACCAGGTCCGGCTCGTTGTCTCCAGGGCCGTCCATGACCTGAGGAGAGGGAGAAACGGCCGGAGAGGCCGGACACTCGTCAGCGCTGGAGACTCCGGTCCGAGCAGAGACTTAGACTACGTTCTAATAGCAGGCCTTAATGCTCAATTCCTTTTTTTTTTTTTTTTCACCTATCCGATACCTATACTAATAATAAGATATACTAAACATAATAATAATAGTAGTAATAATAATAATAACCATCTTTGTATAGTATAATATTGATAAATTATTACATTTTGTTGTCCTGCCAATGGAGGCCCGAATCCTCCATGGCAGGACCCTTCCATACCGCATTCTCACCGACACAGACCTACAATCACGCACCGTTTCCCCCTCCCCGGGGGGGTCCAGCACCGCCAGAAGGCACCCCAGGCTGCACGGCGAGCCCCGCCAGGCCCGGGTATCCCGACCCACCTATCCCAGGCTGGCGAGGGAACGCGGGTGATGGGGGACCCCTTCCCGCCCCTGGTGTTGAGTGCATGTGATTAATGCATTAAAAACAGGGAGGGGGAGGACCAAGTATCGATTTGACACCGACCCCCCCCCCCTCCCGAACTACGTGTCCTTGTCAAATGTATTTATTAAGTGTTGAATGTGCAGTGTCTATTTTGCTGTTAAAACCGTGAGGCGGGGAGTGCCGGGCCACGCGGGACAATGCCCCCCACGACCCGGACCCCCCGCCCCTTAGCCTATGTGCGTATGAATCGTGTAGGGGGGGAAGGAGGGGGAGCGGAGGCCGAAGCCAGGAAGCAGGACCAGCAGAGCCGGCCCTGGTAAGACACCCACGTTCCCCCACCGGCCATCCAGTAGACGGGGGCCGGCCCTCCGAGCCGGGCCAGGGCCCCACCGTACCTCCACGGGCGCCGCCGGAGCCCCCAGATGGAGGGGGAAACGGTCCAACATCCCCCCATTCATACTGACAACATAAGACATAGACTATGTTGTCTTAATGTTCAATTCCGATTTTTTCCCATATCCGATTTTTTTGTGTGGCTGTTCACATTATCTTTTAAAATGTGTCCTATATCAGACTGGAGTGTGAACGCATCGCAGCCCTGAACTGACCCGCATGCGCAGAGGAACAATAACAAAGACGTCACACGCAGCACGCCGTCAAACGGCGGTAAACATGGAGGCAACAGAAGTGAGTGTACATGCTCTAATTTAACTTGTATAGTATAAAATAATACTTAGAAGGTCCAAGACCTCACTGTCCCTCCACTGATTAGCTCCGTCGCCGCCATCCTCCATGTTTGTCTTGACCTTTTCCGATCTCTTCTGAGTGACTCCCGCCCCCGCCAGCGCAGTATTATGACAACGGTCGCTCTCAAGTGAAGTCAAAGTCGCATTAATTCCGACCTGGCTGTTCACACTGAGGTCGCATTGCAAAACATCAGACCTGTATCCGATTTAGAACCACATATGGAAGCGACCTGAATCTGATTTGAAAAGATCAGATTCCATGTGACTTGTGCTGTTCACACTGTCATAAACAAATCAGATCTGAGTCACATATGAGCAAAAAATCGGATTTGGGTCACTTGGGAACTGCAGTGTGAACGCAGTCTAAATCACACTAAAGTGCCGTCAACAGCCTCCACCGTCTCTCACACAACTCTGCAGGGAAGCTGCAGACACACAGAGAGCTCAAGTCTTCAGTCCCACATATACTGATCTGGGATTATTGATCGCTGCATTGATGAAGCGTCTGCCACAGGAGGTTGATCTTGAAAGATTAAGAAGTAATAAAGGTGGAAATGCTTCATGCTGGATAGTTCAAGGACGACAGTCCTTAAAATTAAGAATAAAATCAAGGAAAGTCTCCTGGCTTTAGATTATCAAAGCAAACTGGTACATTAAAACAATGTTTAGGAAGATATAGAGTTGAATTCTCCTGGTCAAGCTCAGAGTTGGAGGTGATAAAACGTTATCTCTCGTTTCAACGTGAACACCATGTAATTCATTGTAACAGTGATGAAAACTGGCATCAAGATGAAAGGAAGAGGATGAAAAAAGAGGCCGACAGAACAGAGAATTCAAAAAACCAGAAGTCGAGGGGGGAAAAGAAAAAACAGAGGACTACATTAAAGAAACAATGAGGGGGAGAAGAGAGACAGAATAAGACAGACTCCCGGAGTTGCTTCAATAAAGCTGTCTCCGTGTCAGATGTTGTGTACACTGTCTGACATTTACAGCAGCACAAACAGACACACGCCGTCTCTGGGCCGCCGTGTTTCATGTGTCTTACAGCACACTGGGACAGACTTGGCTTGTCTTGCCTCTGGTAATCCAAAGAGCCAGCGAGCCACAGCCGACATGGAAATAAAGAGAGAGCAGATGGGAGGAGGGGAGAGGAGGAGGAGGAGGAGGCGAGAGAGTGAGAGACAGCGGTGTGCAGATAAGAAGTGAGACTATTGATCTCTCTGCGGAGGCTGAGAGCTTTCACCGAGACACAGACGTTGACAGAGGGAGCAGCAGACACACACACACACACACACACACACACACACACACACACACACACACACACACACACACACACACACACACACACACACACACACACACACACACACACACACAGGCAGTCACTCTGAGTCACGGTTAATAAATGCCGCCCACATGTCCGTTGGCCAGGTCGAGCAGGTCCCTCAGTCTGCAGCCGCGCCGGTGCCGGCGCTCGTAGCAGATACTGTTCTCCAGCACCACGTAGTCGGCCCCCGCCGCCTTCAGGGTATCGTACACGTCCTCGGGGGAGCGCCGCGCGTACACCTGGTACACCTGCACACACACACAGGGACACACACACACAGGACATTACTGGGGGTCACTTCCCTTTCTGAGCACAGGAATGAAGCCTTCTCTGCTGAACCTCGACCGGCGGATACATCCCGAGTCACAGTTTAATGAGACTTGGCTTAGTTTCACTTAGAACTCGGGATGAAAGCAAATGAGCGGGAGAACAAAAACAAAAAGGGCTGCACAGAGAAAATCTCCTGCTTCGATCGCTTGTAACAACAGATTTAAATACAACGCAGAAACTCTGGAAGAAATCTGAACTTTAACCGAGTTCGATAGGCCTGTGTTGAAAAAAATCGATTTCCCAATTCTAAATCGATTCATATGTCTAAAGATTGATTAAAAAAAAAAAAAAATGTCTTCTTTTATTTATTTATGCATTTTTTTTTCATCAACACATTACAACTTTAGGTTATTTTTTTGTTTATCCTCAAAATAGGAATGTTTTGTTGGACACAAGAATAACTGGTGCCATGTTTTTGCCTTTAAATATGTTTAAAGGTATGAAAACATTAGTGTTAGGTTATAATTGCATAAATTGTCTATATTTTATTACTTTATATACTGTCTTGGGGTTACATTTGCAAAAAATGCTAAAAACCAAATGCTCAAAAATTTAAAACCAAAATAGACCGAAAATGGAACAAATAAAAACAGAATGTGGGAAAAAATAAAACCGATTTCATCCGTCTCTGTTTCCTCCCTGGATCTGTTTGGTAATTCTGCCCCACGATGTTTCTGTTTCAGTTCTATCAGCATTCTGGGAGCTGATTGGTCCTTACAGCATCATTAGCTGCCAATACTTGCCGTTTAATCTCAATATAATACTAGTAGTAATATTTTGCATAACTACAGTCATATAATTCATGCAACAGCTCAAAAAACAGTTTCAATAACACTAACCCAAATCAATATCGGAATCGAATCGAATCAAATCAAATCTTGATAATCAATTCTGAATCTTAAGAATCGGAATGGAATCGATTCTTGACATTTGAATCGATCCCCAGCCCTAGAGCCCGAGTCGGAGCGACCAGTCAAGTCTCCGCACTCCACGCCATCGTCTGTGGAATGACTCGCCGTTTTAAATGCATCGTATCTAACAATGGCTCGTGCGTCATGTTTCCACTCTGAACGCTGGATCTCTGCAGCTCTACAATCAACAATCAAGAGAAGGAGAGTCTGCCTGTTGCATAATGAAGGAACCCTGCATTCTGCCGTACAGTTCAATAAGAGCAGACACTCCAATCACCGACGCTGGACGCATCAATGATGAGACACGATGAAGACTCCGTCTGCATGCAGACCTGGACATCCAACTCTCTCATGGACAAAGTTTCAAAGCTGCTTGTTTGCTCATGGATCAGAGTTCCAGCTCGTTTCCAGGTTCTATTCTTTCCAAATGCTTAAGCTTTAACAGACATCTAAAAACAGCCAGAGTAGCGTAGCTGCAAGAGATGATGCAGTGATGGAAACTGAACCCCTCCTTCTGTTAGTTATTGTTCGTGTAATCACTGGGATGTAAGATCTCCGTCCCTTCTGGCGTAAACCAGTCAGCACTGGCCGGATGTGCAGCGTCACTTCAGAGCTGCTGTTGTCTTTGGAGGACTGATAGCAAACATGTCAAAGCTGGTTGAATCCAAACTTTGGCTGCAGAACAGCTGATCTCACTTGCCATTTCAGTGCACATGAATTGTTAATAAGACTCATATCAAACTCATATCAATGCAAAAATGGTTTGGGACCTAAAGCTCGGCATTAAGAGAAATGATTCTTCCACATAGACAAGCAGACATTCAGAAACTGACAGGTCTGGTAACGGTTGAGCAGCAGGGTTTTGTTTGTCTTCCTCTTTCTTTTTTCTTGCACAGTGTTAAATCTCCAAAGGGCCGGAGGTGTCTGCCCATCATTTCCTGGGCTAAGAGAGAAATTGGAGCTCAAAGGCAAATGCCAGCAGGAAGGAACGGCTCGCCGGCGAGGAGGGAACGACTGCAGTCGACGCTGCCAATCCCCGTTTCTCAGTTACAGCCAATCAAACGTGTCATCATGCGGCCGCTTGTGTGATAAGCATGCAGCTATCAAAAAAAAAATCCTCCAGTCAAGATGTGGAACTGGCTCGGTGTGTCCTGTGTGGCTCCAATCTGCTGACCCTGTAATGCTTTTCACTGCCGTCTCCACAAGCAGCTCATTTTGTCCTGGAGAAGAAGAAAACTCCTTCTTCCTTCTCCCAGAGATCTGCTTTTGAAATCTGCTGTTAAAAACAAACTTAGAGATCTAAACTTTATAGAGCAGTTTATCTGATGAAAGTTGATTTCACTCTGATAAAGATCCACTAATGCTGAAAGCTGCAAATCTGCAAAGCTGCAAAGATGCAAAGATGTAAAAGTATATCAAAAGTTTTGTGTCAGAGATGAAGCCAAATACTGTCCGACACTTTACACCCATTTACTGAGACACAAACCCACTCAATTAACCTCTCCAGAATTCAAAAATGTGAAGGATGAAGGTATATCTACTTTGGTGAACATCAGAAACATCAAACATTTAGTTTAAATCTGCTGGTGTGATTACTTTAAAGACCCCGAATGACGGAATTACTCTGAATAATACACACTACTTTCTAATTTTAGAGAAACGTGTAGAATGTGGAGCTGGATAATCACAAGACAAAACTATTACAATCAGGATTCAGACAGCAGAGGAACAGGGGAGAAGAGACCTCTTTCACTTGTCCACTCATCCTCCTTTAGTGATACAGAATCAGGACTGGGAACAGTTTCCCCCCTCAAACGCACAAACGGCAGTGTTGCAGCCGTTAAGTTGAAGTTATTACTTTTGTATATTTGTTAACTTAGTTTTATAGTGTTTATTCTGCTTATGCTTTTGCTAAGAATGTTTATATTATTGTTTTGTATGTCTCCGCAGGGCGTGTTGTGTGCGTCATCAGGGCATATGGGTCAGGTGATGGGGACGTGGAAAACCTAAATGTTTGGTTACGAAGGTGAGGGTTGTGTACAGTTTTTTGACCATTTTATTTAAGTTTTTGTTGCCATGAAAGACTTTTTCATTTGCTTTTGGATGTCGTAATAATTTAGAAAATGCTTTGAAACAAGTTGGAACGTAAAAATAAAAGTTATGCTTTAAAAAGCTTGTTAACCTAAAGTTCTATTAACGTGAGTGAAGCGGACCGCCCCCTTCTATACTACGGCTTTCAAAAGAAAAGGCCGATACGTATGGTGGTGGATCACTAACGAGCTCCGAGCCGGCTCCGGCCCCGCCAGCCTCCCAGCACGCATCACTTCCCCGCTGGGATGCAAAACACCAGCTCAGCTACCCGAGAGGTGACCCACACATTACTTCCTGCTCGGTTTAGAGGGAGACACGGCACCAAGCAGCAAACTGAAAACAACAACAACACGGAACAGAGAAAGTCATTTGTGACAGCGCGGCTTCACAAGCTCTGTGAGGTTCACAACATGTGGAGGTCAAAGGGAACTGATAACTGGCAGAACTGCACAGAAAAGAAAGCTGAGCTTCAATTACATTTTCAGGAATTTAAGAAAGAGTCTCCTTAAAGAAGTAGGAAAAAACTGCACCAGGGTGCGTTGTGTGGATATTTTTCTCTAAATGTCAGTGAAAACTTGCTGCAGCTTCACCACAGAAACTGAACATCACTTCTGGACTCCACTGCAAGAACCAAAGTCCCCCCACTCAACCCTCATCCACAACATACACATAAACCATCATAAGCATAAAGAGATATCTGTATACGTTTCCATACGAATATGCACCACGACTGTAACAACAGGAGAGCAGCATCGCCGGGACCGTTCTCTGTTCTGATGAGTAATTTAATGAAGCTTAATACAGTTAGGATCCCATCCTCCCCACTGTGGTGCATGTGGGACAAAAAACGCCATCTCCTTCATTAATGCCCATCATGTTTGTGGTTTCTGGCCTCCTCTTCCAGGTAGGCTAAACAACACGTCCTCTGAAATAACACAGTCCCAACTGCGGCGTTCCGCTGCAGAAACCCTCCGTTAAAATGACATCTGGGCAAAATGTACACAGTTTAATAGAAGTCAATTACATTAAGTTACTGGCAACGCACTGGCAATCAATTTCTCACTAATTGTCCGTGAGGATCATTGGCAATTCCTCAAACTGATATTGATTGATTAAATGTATGATCAGTGCTAGGAACTCCTCAGTGGAGTATTTGGGATCCTCCCAGAGCCCTCAATGCATGATATCAAATTAAATAGTTGAAAAACCAATTAGAGGTGAAAGGCTGAAACTTCCTCCTAATCCAGTGCAATCTTCACCAGGGCTGGGGATCGATTCAAATGTCAAGAATCGGTTTGATTCAGATTCTTAAGATTCAGAATCGATTATTCAATTCAATTTTATTTGTATAGCGTCTAATACAACAGATGTTGTCTGTAGACGCTTTCCAGAGACCCAGAACATAAACCCCCGAGCAATTATTACATAAACAGTGGCAGGTAGATGTAGATGTCAAACTCCCCTTTAGGAGGGAAGAAACCTGGACCAGGACCTGGATCATAAGGACCAGGACCCTCCTGCCGAAGGCCAGACTGGGGAGGTCGGGGACATTATCAAGATTTGATCCGATGTAATCTTTTCCCACATTCCGTTTTTTTTTCCATTTTCTGTCTTTTTCGGTTTTAAATTTTTGAGAATTTGGTTTTTAGCATTTTATGCAAATGTAACCCCAAGACAGTATATAAAGAAATGAAGTATAGACAATTTATGCAATTATAACTGAAAACTTTAATGTTTTCATACCTTTAAACATATTTAAAGGCAAAAACATGGCAATAGTTATTTTGTCCAACAAAACTTTCCTTTTTTAGGCATAGACAAGAAAATACCAAAAGCTGTAAAGTAATGATGAAAAAAAAAAAAAAATTAAAAATTAAAAAAAAAAAAAAAAAAAGAAAGAAAAATCGATCTTTAGACATCGAATCGATTTTTTGGAAATAATATGACAATCGATTTAGAATCTGAAAATCGATTTTTTTCAACACAGGCCTATTCTTCACTTAAGAAAATCAAAGGATAAAAAATAAATGTTCAACACGATCATCATGAATTTATGAGGACAATATATATATATATATATATATATATATATATACATACACGGTATATATATATTTATATATTTAAGAAAAACCACTGTGTTGCATGTCCTTCAAAGTAAATAACTGTCTTAATAAATAAATAATTCCATTGTTTCCTTTTGAATAATTCACACATAAAGGGTTCAGATCCGCGCTGGGCCCGGGTGCAGCTGGAGCCTCGGAGCCTTCCAGAGACACCTTTTACAGACGGTTAGCACTCAGGATGCTCACACCGTCATGGTTTCTGTTCTGGGCTCGACGGCCCCTTAGGCCTCATTTGTCCTGTTACGTGGATCATTTCTTATTGGATACACATTGCACATCTTGTGGACTGATGTTCATTCCCCAAACCTCTGAAGGTCACAGCATCTGCAGGATAACTGCATGATCTCCAACGCGAGACGTTGGCAGAGCTCGCAGAGTCAGATGGATGAGTGCAGAAATGAGGCTTCAGCTGCAGTTATTAAAAATGGATTGCTCTAAGTGGAAAAGTACCAACAAGCACTGCAGAAAGACAACTCTGACAACTTCCTCATAATTTGTTTGATGTAACAGATGTGGCACAGTTTACTCCTGATATTTTTACATCTTCTTCCTACTGCCACTGCTCATATTTAGAGGCACTTTTCCACAAATTTGATATTAAATATACACTAAAGACTGAAAATGTTGATCTAAAAACAAAATGCTTTATGAGCTTTCGTACAACTTTATTGCCCACAAACAAAAAGAGACCAACGAGTGACCAGTTGCCCAGTTGTGGTTTAAGCTGAAACATCTGTGACCCATAAATGTTTCAAACTTGTATGTTGGAGCCGAGTAGAAAGGAGAATATCTACAGGAGAATAGGAGAAAGTGTAACTCCAGGTAACTGCTGCAGGTATCAGTCTTGTGACACTTGAGTGTACATATGCATACATATATTTTTTGTTTGTTTGTATTTGGTTTATTCAGTTGAACTCAGTCAGTGCTGTGAATACTAAGGATGTCTCAGTCACTCTTTTTTGCCCGCCAGTCCAAGTCCAAAGATTCCTGATTCAATCCACAAAAAATACCCCAAAAAAATAAAAAATGTCCAAATTGCAAGCAGTGGAAGCTGCTGTAGCGCTGCAGGCCAGTCCAGTTGGAAATATTCCCAAATTGCAGCCTTTTCTGAAACATTGAGGGGCCTGCTTTCAGTTTGTGCTACGCTTAGGTCAGCGACTCAGAGAGTAGCTATTGACTTTACAATTAGTACATAATTGTAATGGATGCTGTAGGAGAGAGGAATAAAGTCATGGGAGAAAGAAAAGCGAGTAAAAAAAACAAAACACTAAATATGTTTAAATCTACAAATTAACTTTATTTTTTTCTCTTTATGTTACAATCCCAACCCTCCTCCTTTGTCCTGCATAACGGCCTGTCCAGCGCTATTGAATACTTATTCTAATCATTACATTTATTAGACTTATATAAGAATAATTATTATTATTATGAGTTATTCTTAAACTGCACTGCGCCAGTACAAGATCCGCCAGCTTTGGATTTGCAAAGTTTTTGCAGTCTGGATTTGGAGAGGTGAACGTCTCCGCTGCTGGAGGACTGAGCCGCCAAATTACCTTCTACAAACGTCTATAACACCTGAAAGAAGTCGCTAGATTTGTAGGTAATAGCTTTTATGAAAAAAAGTAGCTACAGAGCTCCCGACCCCACCTGACCTGTTTTGTTTGCAGAGCCACTGTGGCAGGAAAGAAACCGCTCGTTCAGGTCAAAAAGTCACGGCGTAATCATGAACTGCTGAGTGTCCGAGCTCATTTAAACCCGAAAGATATTGAAAACTATGTTGCTAAACTTGAATAACTCCATATTCCAGACTCTTACAAAGCTCTGGGATTATTTTTTAAAAGCATGGAAACTGCAGCGGAGCTGCCCGACCTCCAACATCCCCACATCTACCACCACCTGATCAACTTTCCTTCGTCCTACTCTGGGATTCTCTCAAAAACTACAAAAGCCTGGAGGGAATAAATGGACGTTACGCCCTGGATTCGTGAACAACATTAAGCTGTGAGATCTTCCAGCAAAGGATTATTTTACCATTACTGGAAGAGTAAGTGGCGCTTCATTAATCTAATTAACAAAAGGCGCTAAATAAAGACACAACACCAACAAAGCCAGTGTCGGCTGACGTGATCGGCATGTTTATTACAGTCAGATGTTCCCATGGATTTCCACAGGATAAATTACACTGTTTACTGAGTGAATGAAAGTTTTAAGGCAGCACCTCATTTCATATATCTATGATAAATAGTTATCATGCAAGTTCCTCTTTTTTAAATTTTTCAGGTGAGTGATTCACAAGACTACATGGCCCTCAGTTGAAGGCAGAGATAGTGGTCAGAAAGTGGTCGGCAGCTGCACTGCTGCTCTCATGTGTCAGGTGTCTTGTTTGCATGTTTTATGGCATAAATCCATTTAGCTCGCCTCTCTGGATCTTTAGGAATCTGATCAAAACTATTTGTTCCACTTTTTCACAACAGCTATCAGGCATCGTTTCTACCATTTACCGACACAGAAACATCCTTCTCCCCCGCTTCAAGTTTCACTGCCAATACGGCGTTGTTTACATTCTAGAGTGATGCATGCTGGGAATTCAAACTTCACGGTCCGGAGCTCTACACGGGTTTGAACATTCGCTTAATACAGTGACAGAGTCGCTAAGTAGGCAACACTGACGTCAGTTCAGAAGCTACTGCTGCTACTCTTGGTTGAAGGTCACGCCCACTTTCCACCTGACATAAACTGTATTTGTTTGAAGAACTATAGACGATGTATAAATATTAATTATGAAATGAGTAATTTAGTGAAATCTAAATGGAAAGAATCTGATCATTTTCATCCAGAAACCCACCAGTGACGAGGACATCACTAGCGATCATACGTCTCCGAGGACAGTTTTTACCTCCAAAGTGGACGTTTGTCTCAACACCCAGGAATGACGGTACCACCTCACAGCTATCCAGGTGTTCTTCTCCACTGATGTGTTTGTTTTCTCCTGAAGCCTCTTTGGTAGTTTCTACAGCTGGGATGTGAGTGCCAGACGGCGGACGGCGGGCGGCTCTACCTGTCTGGTTCGCTCCCGCAGGTCTTTATCCTCGTAATGCGGATGGTTGGTGAGGACTCTGCCTGTGCACAGCTTGATGCCGGCCAGGAGCTGCATGCTTCCAGCAAACACCGCCTGCTTGGGGGTCTTTGTGCTGTGGACAAACACAGATGAGGCACATTATTCACCTCGAGAAATACTCTGATTATGTAATGTACAATCAGCTTGTGATTAGCATCAATTTGTTCGTGCCTGCTGAGTGTAAAACAAGAGAAAGAGTGCTGGACACGAGGAAGGAAGAGATGAAATGGCTTTGAAGCTATTTACCGATACGTGTAGTCGTCGGGAAAGTTTGATTGAATTTCTTTCTGTCCTAGTTTTTTCTGCCCACATTTTCACTCTATGATCTGCTGCTATAATTGGGACATACTGGCACTATTAAAAAGTTCCTTGAAGAGATGGCACGTCAAGGACAGCAGCTATCTACAAACGACACAACAAAAGCAGTCCTTCTACAGATAAACAGAAAGCACGAGCCGAGCCTACGGAACGCATCATAAACATCTGGAAGTTGCAAGCCCTTTTCAGACACGAGATGTTATTAATTTGTGAAAGTTCAGGCATTCAATTAATAAGACGTATGTGTTCGTCACTCGTCCTTCAGTCCGACCAGTGGACTGATAAAAAGGCTCCTCAGAGCCGGGGACCCTGGACAACCTGGAGCTCACCGTACAAAAGATTGTTGCGTGATTGCCAAACATAATGGACAACACTAAACATCCTCCTACACGAGCCAGCGATTACACATCGTCTTCAGTCTCTCCTGCAATACAGACTACTACAGGAAATCACTCCTGCACACAGCAGTTTTCTTCTACAATGACTCTTTAAAGTGACTTTATAATCGCGACTGACTGCCTTTCCGCTGCAGAATAGTAACTTTCCTTCAGTAATTAATAAAGTTTTATTGAACTGAAGAGTTCACTTCAGTTCAAGTCCTGAAGTATCCCACGGTGATGTGCAATATTAGTAAATCAGCTGAGGTATCACTAAAGTCCTCCTTTTTTTCACAATATCCTGTGGTGTCATCATTATGCTTCCTATTAATGTGCCGACACTGATGTTTGACTCAGGAGTTGCTCCCGACTCAGGGCGGTCCTGACCTTCGTCCTGACCTGAGGCCGCCGTCGCTGCAGCCTCCCAGAGGAAGTTCAGCTGCAATCATGCTGTCACAAACTCTTGTCATGAAGCAGAAATGCTGCATTGTGTCTAATTGGTGAGAGAAGGGAGTTATTAAAAATACTAATATATAATCAGACAGGAAACAGAAGCTGCAGCTCAAATTCTCTCGTTTTTGTGCGTGTTCACAGTACACTGAATGTCCAGGAATGTTATTTTGCTCAACAGTCAAAGAATGTTACCAAAACACACCAGACAAACACACTTGTTGGTGTTTCCAAATAACAAAACAAGGTCTGAACTGTAATAAAATGACACACACAGACAAGCACCTGTAATGTTTGAGGTTGTTTTAACCTGAAATCATGCCCAGGGGCCTCATTTAAAATGGACTGCGTAGGAGTCATACTAAAAGTGCACTCAAAAGCCAAAAATGGCAGGCGCAAAAAAAAATCTGGATCAATAAAACGTTGTGCACGCAGATTTGCACGAAACGTTCCTTTATGAATCACAGTCCAGCTGGAAGGCTGCGCAGCTGAATCCACCTCATATCCCCCCCTCTACACGCCCATAAATGCATATGGATGAGCCTACTGAGCATGCGCAGTGGCTTCCTGCAGCCTGTTTGGCGTCAGAATGAATGAGAGGTAGCAGCCACCGTGACACTGACTTTCACGGAGACCTAGATGTTGTAGATGATGTGGAGGACAGGAAAACCACATTATTTGGTGTTCACAGTAAAAGTTAGAATAAGTATATAAATAGTATACAATAAAATAAAGCGAGTGAGTGGCAGCACGCCGTTGCTGCGCTAAACGCCGTGTGTTCCCCGGCGCAACAGGGGGACACACGTCCCCCCGTCTTTTCAAAATCATGTTTTTTTTCCCCTTACTTTTTACAGTTTAAAAACTAACGGTGGGCTCAGCCTTAAATTGCAAATTATTAAGACACTGTATGAAAGCGATACGAAAACGGCCCCGCAGCCCCGCTTCACCCCCCGCTCCCCCTCTTCCTCTCCCGTCTCCCCTCAGAGCTGCTCAGGGCGGGTTTATGGTTCTGCGTCACCAACGCAGAGCCTACGGCGTAGGCTCTGCGTCGTTTTAACGCAGGACCCTAATTTAGGCACCATACACCCGCACGTAAAGGTTTCACGCGCGCGTAAAACTCATATATATGAAAAAAATCTGATTCCCTTAGGGGCTCCGTGGGGCTCCCTAAACGCAGCCCCTCATTTGTTCTGTCCTAAAGCGGTGGGTGTGAGGAGGTTCCCCGCGTGTCACCGCGGCTGCAGCTCCAGCAGCTCCAGCAGCACCAGAGTCCTCCTGACTGACTGAGCTTCACACACAGAGGGACACGATCAGCGCTATTTTATTTTTTTTATTATTTTATTATTTTAAGTCTGATATATGTTGTGATATGTGATGACATTATTAAGAATATGACATGAATCTGGCTTCATTTCACCACCTCACCGCCTGCCTCGCCAGTTCCCCGTGTCTTAAGTAAATTCTTACGGGAGGGTCCTGGTTGCTGTAAAGATAAGCAGATTTTTCGGTTAGTACTTTTTAGATCCGAGGCTTTGCGTAGATGGCGGCTTCCGCAACTTTCAGGCGCTTTTTCTGCCAAGCAAGCTTTATAGATGAGGCCCCAGGTCAGTACTGGACAGTACTGTACTGACTTGATTTATGGTTCTGCGTTAAACCAACGCAGAGCCTACGCCGTTGCCGTGACGATGTCGTGAACCCTTCTGACTTCTCCGTCACTCCATTTCGCCGCGGTGCAGTACCCCCCCAGAGCGCTAGCGGGTTGCGTTCTTTTCCGGAGAAAAGAAAAGGTGATTCATGCTCGAAAACCCTCCAATGTGGCTGAATTACAACAATTTTATTGTAATCGTCGTCTCTAGTTGATTCTTTGTTTAGCTTCCGGCTTCTCCGGTCACGGTGAACAATGGTGACCGAGAGAGAACCGGAACCGGAAATGAGTTGCTACCGAGCAAACCAATCACAGCCCTCTCGGTCTGCGATGGGTCTGGGTCGCTTCGACGCGTAGTCACAATTTTTGGGAGGTGCGCGTCAGGCTACGGCGTAGGCTACGGAGAGACTCCCGCGTACCCAACGCCGTAGGCTCTGCGTTGATTTAACGCAGAGCCATAATCCAGGGTGGGTCAACTGTACATACTGTCATAGCAGTCATTGGCTTAAATGTGCTGGAACAGTAACTGCACTTACAGTCATGAGAAGAACAAATGTCCCCCTCTGTCAGTTTTAAGGCGCTGAGCAACTTTAACGAAGAGGCAGCGTGTGAATCCACCATTACTTCCTTTGCTTCTTTTGGAATTATGAAAGGGAAAGAAAGAGCAGTCAGGTTCTGCTGATCAAATGCACTTGACAGCTCGATCATCAGAGAGTGTGAGCGCCTCCGTAAAAGCAGAGGTTTTGCCAGTTTGCCGGCCTTGCCTGCAGGTGAACGTTAACATGCATAGAAAGAGAGATATCAATAGTGATCTGTGCTGCTCATAAGTTTGGAAGGGTTATAAGGCTATTTCCAAACAATCCGGAGTCCATAATTCTACCGAGAGAAAGATTTCACATGTGAAAGACTTTATTTATTTTCCAGAAGGTAATGTGCCAGCAAACTCACTCCAAGGGCAGACAGTACAATGCTCAGAAAAACTGCAGAATAGAGCCACATCTGAGACTGCAGGCCTCAGTTGGCATGTTAAATATTCAGGTTTATGACAGTATAAACAGGAAAATACCATCACTAAGAGATGATGCCCCTTGGACAGACGAGACTGCAGGACTGGTTATAACACGGTGTCAAAGTGTGGTGGAAACCAAACCCAGCGTGGAGCACAAACTGTACTACAGTAGAGCAGGGTGGTGGAGGGCTGATAATTAGGGCCAGAGGACCGAGGGTGCTAGAACCTTGCTGTAATAGTGCTGTTTATTATCACTATCATTATTGCGGCCTGAGCACCAAATTTGGCACATGCATCAGGTCTGTCAAAAATATCCGTATTTCAAGAGTGCGTGCGGGTGTGTATATAGGCTGGATTATGGTTCTGCAACAAATCGACGCCGTGCGTGCGCCGCAGGTTGCGCACCCCACGCTGCAGCCCACGTCGTGCCTGACGCACACCTCCCACAAATTGCAACTACGCATCAAGAGATCGCAGACCAACGCAGACCGGGAGGGCTGTGATTGGTTCGCTTGGAACAACGCATTTCCGGTTCCGGTTCGTGAAGCAGTCGTGAACTTTCAGTGTATTTGTGATTTTTTTTGTTTTTGTTTTTTGCACAATAGTCCTTATCTCTTTGATTCACTGTGACCGGAAAAGTCGGATAAACCATTCAGGAAAAGATCGCACCCCCCTAGCGACGACGACTGCGTCACAGCAGCGGCGTGTGCTCTGCGTTGGTGTAGCGCTGAACCATAATCCAGCCTTAAGTTTATGGAAGTTGGAAAATGGCTCAATGGCACCACCTTCAAAATGTCAAGAATTGGGCCTTTCATGTTTTTTTACATGTACAGTTTTATACCGACGCAAACAAGTCTCAAGGAGCCATACTCTAAAATGTATATGACATCTGCCATCCTGAATTGAATTTCTGTGATTTGTACGCCTCTTATCTAAAGGAAATTCCCCCGGAGATTTGACCGGTTCAACCTCATATTTGGTGTGATTAATTCTCCGCCCTTTTCTGATGTGAAACTGCAAAGCTTTTAAGTTTTTCGTCAGAGGACCCGCCCAGAGGACAGAGCAGACGCAAAGAGGCTGAGTGACAAATTGGGAACCTTTCATTCAATTGCTCCACACATTAAAACACCAAAAGGTGTCTAGAAGTTTGTTTATGGCGTTCTATACACGTAGCTTATGATTTTACACTTACAATGAAAGCTCTTCAAGGTCCTGTCATCACCTTACCTCTGGTACTTACACCACACCTAGATGGCTGCCCTCTCAGCCATGTGTCACAGCCTCTATTAGTACTGATCTAGAATAAGCTGGCAGGACACATGTACAGTATAATTATGAGAACTTTCTTCCTAGACCAGTGGGACTGCCTCTGCAATGCTACACGAACAAGCACAGTTTATGGCTTTTTAATGATTCCTCCTCTCAGACTGAGAATGAAAAAGACCAATATCTGCATGGCCAGATCAAACACTTCAACTGTCCTTCCAAGACTTTAAAGCATGCTGCCGCCACTGAACCGCTCCGCATACATGATTAACTACAGCAGAACTGTTATTAACTGGCTGTTGAGAGAAGTCTGCTGTGTTTGGGCACCTGTGGTTCCAGTTAGGATAGTTAACCAAACTCCTCTATGTTCTATGGAACATAGAAGAAGCACAAACACATTTTCTCACCCACGTCTACACACATGCACACTCAAAACTCCAAGTCCCTAATTGATGTCCTGTTATTGTCTCTAAAAAGTTGAACCGACAGAACCGCATGTGCACCAGTATTCTAGTAATCCTTCTCGGGAGAATTGGTGCTGCTGCTGAAAACTCTTGATAACTGGAGAATAACAAGTTAAATGTATCAACGAACCCTTGCAGCTAATAACTGGTTGAACCTCCTTTGGCAATGAGCGCATGGAGGCACGTTCTGCAGTTCTGGATCAGGCACTTTCAGGAAGAATTTCACTTCGCCGAGCTGCTTCAACTCACATTTTGGAACACATTAGTAGGATCTCTGAGGTAAACAGCTACACTGATGTCCCTTTACTCTTTAAAGAAGTCCGGGGGCTAAAGTCTGGGATCTGACTGGGCCAGTCCAGGCAGATGTTCTTTTTCTGTGGAAAATTCACTTTGATAATTCGGATCATTTTCTTCGTGCACCTTCAAAGATTCAGAAGGTGAACCACCACCCTAACACCATCTTGTTGGACATGTCGGTAAACTTGGGAATTCGTTTCCCTTAGTTAAGGCCAGGGCTCCAGGCCTTAAGGCACAAGCCTAAACCATGATGCTCCCTCCAACATAACATAATAACTTTTCTATCATCAATCCATGAAACATTGTGGACTAACAATGTGCTCTTTGGCAAATGTCAGCCAAGTGCTGTTCCTCCATGGACAACCGGCCTCGTGACATCTTCAAGCCTTGAGCTGTTGCTGTGGGTTCTTCTCTCTGCGTTTGGATTCATCTCAGCTGTGGGCCCACTTCCAAGAAATAGCAGCCACAGTACTAAACTTTCTCCATTTATAGGATATTTGTCTAACAGAGGACCGAGAAGTCGCATTTCCATCACGTTTTTTTGCAGAACAAAAGCAAAACTGAATTTGCGATAAAGGTAGCGCTGAAGGGGCTCTGTGTTTTTCTTTGTACGAGCGCAACTCTCCCAGCCGTCTCTTCGTATCTCCATAACTCTCCGTAGCTCGCCCTGTCAGACTTCTCAAAACAATTTTAAAAAATGAGATCTCAACTTAAGAAAATGGACAAAGACAGCTTTAGTCTTGACAAGTTATTGCAACTGCTGCTACCGCTGTCGTGACAATTAATGGTCAACAGAGGAAGGAGGCAGCGGACGATCATTCAAAGGCAGAGCCCCAACTACATCGTACAAAAACAGCTGGAAACTAGATTTTTGACTTTTGACTGAAAACCACCTTGTGAAAGCTTAAAAAGGTTCCTGCGACATTCAAGTTTTTTTTTAAATTACAGGCATTTCAATTACAGGTTTTTCTCAGCAATACTCGGATTGTTGGCAGTCTAGGGGTAATGGAACCGTGACTATAGATGCCTCAACACTTTTTTTACACTTAATTTGTAGTCCTTTCCATCCTCACGCAGATCAGCTACTATTGTTGCACGTCCCCAGAGATCCTATATTTGTGGGACATGGTTCACGTGATTACATGTTTCTAATAAACAGCAAACCTCAAATGTTTTGGGTGTCTTTTATCAATAGAAGTAACCCCAAACCACACTGTTAAACTCATTTTTATTATTGTCCAGTGTGATCCTGTAAGAACCCCTTAATACCTAATGTATTATTATGTATTATATTTGATATATGCATTTTTTAGAACTTTGTACCACCCCCAATAATCAGAACAAACAAATAAATGACCTAATGTATTCAGAGACACAAAAACAGTATTAAGTAGAAAACTGTTTAAAACAAAAATCAGTGGTGTTTTTAATTTCAATATGCAATAAAACCTTTAAATTAAAAAAAAAACATGTATAATTGTATTGTATTATATACAGATATTATGTGATTAGGAATTTGCTTTGATGAAAGTTTTAATAAAAGGAAAAATAAAAACAATGGTAGGTTAAGTAAAAAGAGTGAACTATTAAAACACAGACTTGGAGATAAATACCTTATCCTCCAAGTCACATGATAGGTTTAAACTTTGTGGGCACAGGTCAATCCCCATATGTGTGCTGGTTTAAAAAACAAACCGTTCTGTTTATTACGACTTATAACAAGTTTAGTGAGAAATTGTCAAGGATTTGTCTCCTGAAGTTAGCTGACCCAGAATAGAACCAGAAGTGGTTGCACGTTGCCACAGAGCTGCTGCTGCTCGACATCAGGGAGAAAGTGTAGAAAATAATGAGCCGCAGATGCAGAGAGAGACAGGTCATCTCAGCCTTCGTGAAGAAAGAAAATCTGACTTGCAGCACAGCACTAAGTGACACACATCAGAGATGATTTAGAAGTATGCACACTCTGTTATGACGAGGAACGATGGTACACTCGGCATACCTGCACTACGCTAGCGCCCCTTGTTCTTTCTGGTCCTCAACCTCTCTTCTGAAGGCGTATTGTGGTTCACTAGAGGCTTTTGGCTTTTATCTGGGAGTTAGTTGTTTTTTTTATTTTATTGTTTTTATTTATTGTGTTGCACAAGTTATATGAAAAGTGCTGTACAAATAAAGTTTGATAGACTGACTGACTATCTTGCTGTAGTGAAAGTCTCCTCCACAAAGATGCAAGACGGAGGGAGGAGCACGGCTCTGCAGGATGAAGCGCTGCCTCTCCCCCTCTCTCACAGTGATGTCCTTTCATTGCACTTCCACAGCTCCGGTGAGAGAATCACAGCGCCAGAATTAGAAATCGCACCACTGTATCACTGTTGCTTTGCCTCGCTGAAGTATCCTTCTTTTCTTCAGTTTCTGCCACCAGTCTAACAGACTTATCAGCAGACAGGCTTTTATTCTCCATCATCCACTTTAAAGTGCTGGATAGTCTTACTCCTTCCAGAGAATGGGATCCTGTTCTACCCACCTTAAAAGTGGTTTAGAAACCTAACACTGCTAATCCTCTGTTGACAGGGTTTTAGCTGATTGGAGTTTTGTATTCCACGCTTAACAAATTCTATAGTAAATACAATGAGCCGGTTTAGACGCTACCACCTGAAAGAACTGCCGACACGCTCCTCTCAACCGTGGAAGGTGGTGAAAAACAAGAGAAACTGAGGGACAAACATCCTTCCAACACACCTGAACAAACTGCCTGAGACGCATATAGATTGATAAAAGATAAATTAAATAAAAACAACTGACAAGAAGTTACAATGAAAATATTTTTTTTATATTATTTTGTTAAAAAAAATACCAAAGGCTTCTTACTTTTCTGGTCACATTTGACTTAACTTTCGTTGCATAGATTGGACCAGCGTTCCGGTTACGGTGGTTTACACCCACAAACAAGCTCCTTCCCATGTTCAAGAAGAACTGATGTGTAAACAAGTCCGTGTTTCACTCAAATATGCTGACTTGCTGCTGCTCTGAATGGATCTCCATGCTGAGTAGCCAGATGAGCCTCCTGAATCTGCAGCAAAATTGCTGTCAAAGCTCTCATTAATAATTTCCACCACACACTTCATAATTCTCTGATGTACGCTGTATATCTTAAGTGTATCTTGAGGGCTGTGATGGACTGGACTGGCAATGCAAGGGATGCATACTGTATATATCATTATGGCCATATGGTGATGTGTATGACGAGATTTGTTTCATGGGAGAAAAAGGACGAACAATTAATTATGACTGTCGTGTTTATGGCTCAACATAAAGTCATGGAACCGACATCAAATCAAAGTCGTACCCAAATAGTAACTTTCCAGCCGTAAAATACGGATAAAATCAGTCAAGCCCCCCGGCTTTCATCAGTACTGTGAATGGTGCTGTGAGCTGTGAGGGAGGTGCAGGGTGGGGGACAACGCCGAGCCCTGGCACCCCTGGGAGCCCTGGGAGGTTTATATTAAACATGCACCTGCGCTTAAGCTGCTCCCTCTTTGCTGCACCTGTTAATAATTGCACAGCCTTGAGTAGCTCTTGCCGAACATCAAGCTCACTCAGACAGCAGAGCAGCAAATAATGACTGAATTTTTATGTTTGATTGACAACACAAGTGTGCTCGTGTGAATGTGAAAAAGGTGAAGACGAGCTCCTTTCAGGGAAGGTTAAAAGAGAGAGAGAGCATTACATCGGCATCGCTTTAAAAATCTGAAAACCAACAACTAACTCTGAGTTGGAGGCAGTTGAAAAACGAGCCACTGCTATTGATTTATTGACTGTCCACTTAGAAGAGAGTACTGTATGTGCCTACAGCGGAGCTGCGGAGCCACTGTTGCTATTAAGAAGAACTACGCGAGTTACAGCCGTGCAAATTACAGTGGAACTCTTACCAGCTGGCGTCACGGAAACTGACACCCCGGTTCTTCATTTCCGTGAAGACACGGCTTATGAAAGATTGTCGAGGGAATTGTGATAATCCGTGCATCAACCTGTCTTAACTCACATTGCTATAATGATGAAAGCAGACGGCACAGATCATTAGCTCTTCTGAGGACCATTTAGATCTAATCTAACGGTCTAATCTTGAAATCCATTCTATCAAACATCTTTATCTCATCCCTGATCTAATCTTCATTCTGACTTCAAATATTGTAAAAATAAGACTAAAGATACCTCAGCGTAGTTTCTCACTAAAGAACCCCATTAATTCCCCGACAGTTTTGTGGAAACAGCAGCTGCTCAGTGGACATACAGTCTTTGATTTGCATGAATCTGACCATCCCCGGAGAATCTCCTGTCAACTTTTCACAGAAAACTAAACAGCCTCAGTCTAGTAATGTTCAACAGAGTCCCTTTCCACATCTTAACACAATCGTCTGGATTATAATTATTCAGCAGCGAGAAGATTAGCGCTGCACCCTGCTCTGGGCCTGAAATCAAGGTAAGTGTGAGGCAGGCCCTAATCCTCGGAGCCTGACAGGATTAGATGGGGAAGGAAGGAGCCCCGCGTCCCCAGACAAATACACTCAGACTCCAGACGTTTGCTCCGCTCGCTCGCTCTCCATCCCCCTCACTCCTTCACAGTCATTCCATTATCTCTCTAATTGAATTAGGGCACATTTAATTTCGTAGAAGACTGTCATCACGATGACGATAGCAGGATGGATGTAAGGACTCTTAAATGATGACATGTTCAGCGTAAAACTGAATTAGTGATCATCTCACAGACGGAGCTCATTCCTTCTAAACCGCTTTCGACTTGGACCGTTTCAGTTTTAAACATTGAACTGGGTTATTGTTTACCAACATACTTAATATCCCAGCACATGTGACCTCACCAAAACGTAAATTTGCTCTCCAAGTATGAATTAGAAGGTTTGGCGCTCCGAGTTAACTATTGTTAACTCAAGTATTGCTCATTTTCACTAGACTGGGTAAGAATCTGCCCTGAACTGTGGGGGCTCTTAAGTATTAATCAGCCCCGAACTGATTCATATTTTTCACTATACCAGACAACTGGCCACAAATCAGCGGTGCGTAGCTTCATAGCTGAAAAGGTGCTTTTTAAAAAGATATTTTGACTGTATATTGTACTTTTTTTGAGAATTTTTGTCAGGGATTTATTTCAAGTTTAATCTTTTTTGAGCTCTTTTCCTTCTTGTTTGTTATCAAGGTTGTCATTAAAGACCAGTACTGAACGACATGAAACCATCTGTCTGTCTTGGTGTTGGCCCATGTGACGGAGACACACGTCCTCTTCACTATGGCGTGTGAGTGTTCTCCTTCATTAATACACGGATATGCTTATGTTGGTCCTTTGAGATTAAACTAATTTGCAATGTATATTTAAAATAATAGAGAGAGCAAGTTATTTCATTATACTTGCATCTAAATTAAAATATCTTTTCAGCAATACTGAGAAATTTCTCACCAATGTTTGACAAGAGTCTGATGGAGGACAGCAAATTCAGCTCGGCTGACACCTTGACCCTGTCGCCCATTCCAGTTGAACTCAATTCCCTCATTATTAGGATAACTGGGGGAATGTAATAAGCACTACATTGCATTTTTGGCCAGTTATTGAGGCTGCACGAGTAAATAGTACACACGGCACCCTGCTTAACAAACACCCTGCGTTCCACGTCCAACCTGATGACCAGAAAATGATAGTCTCACACACACACACACACACACACACACACACACACACACACACACACACACACACACACACACACACACACACACACACACACACACACACACACACACACACACACACACACACACACACACACACACACACACACACACACACACACACACACACACACACACACACACACACACACACACACACACACACACACAACAACGAGGAGCCATTCCAAATCAGCGCTCCATTTCAACTCCCATCAGGCTGAAGCTCTTGATGGAAAGCAGGGCCACAGAAACCCCGAGGTGGGTTAAAGCTCTGCCAACAGCTGGGTTCTCTCCAGCAGCACCATGTCTTATTCATGGCGACCCATCGGCTCTCATCACTCATCAGTCGGAAACCCCCGCAAACACACACACAGACACAAATCACCAACATCACAAACGTGAAGCTAAACAAGCTGATCAAAATTGCATCAATGTAATGTGTGCTCTAGATCTGTAGGCGTGTGTGTGTACCTAATCCAGGTCATGAGCTCCACGGTGTCAGGATCATAAAACTCCCTCAGTTCTGATAACTCCTCCATGAGCTTAGGCCAGAACTAGGGGGGAAAGAAGATAAATAGTCAAGGGGGGGGGGGGCTTGCATTAAAGTTTAGTAAGTCATAAAGTAGAGAATCAAACCCACTGAAGCATCTTAAATAACATCTCATTACTGAACTGAATGCATCAGTGAATTTGACAGCCCTTCCCCCACTGCAAAAATATATAAAAAGGCGGTTTAGGTTTTGACAAAATTTGCTGGTTTTACTAATAACTTTGTTCCATTTCTTTTTCCCCTGACATTTGCTATGGCTTGCACAAAATGGACCCAAGCTCAGTAATGAGACTGCCAATGCAGCTATGAACATAAAAATCAAAAAAGGGCATACCTTGTAATACAGGTATCCAATCATGAGCAGGGGAACGGCATATCTGACGAGCCTCATCTGCAAAAAAGACAAACCAAAAAAGAAAACCATGATGAAATGAAATGAGGGAAATGTATCAGAGGCATACAAAACACAAGTCAAAGGACACAAAGTAAAGAAAGCTAAAGTAAAGAATGAGGTAGCACAAAGACGAGAGCATGTTTACTTCCAACTATCATCTATCTGATTCTTGCTGCTGTCATTTTATGACCACACTGACACCTAGTGGCCCGATTGGCAACGTCATCACCTGCCCTGAGCGGAAGCATAACAATGATTCATATTCACAATAAATCAGCATACAAAAACACATTCATTAGTGCAGCTTCTGCCACAGACGACTTAATTATGACTTCAAATGTAAAGGTAGAAGGAAAAAAAGATTTGTAGCTGGAGGTGCAGTTGAAGGCTCTTACCAGAACTTTAGTGTTGCAGTGGAGAGTGTTGAGAAGCAGAGTCCACAACTCAACACCACACACGCCGTAAGCTGCAACGGCACACATGTGGCCGGTCCATATATATTTCATTCTGGTGAGGAAAAGGGGAGACAAAGACGGAGACAATAAGAAGTGGAGGAGGTGTCTCATCTGTTGCAAACAAAAAAGACACCCCCTCACTTTGACACAAGAACAGTAACAGCAGCTCCTGCATCTTAAAGCATTGACTTTAGAACGTACAGCATCTGGCTTTCTATAATTAAGCAAAATAGTTGGTGAAGTGGTTCCAATGAATTTGCTGTAGTGCCTAAAACACTGTTTTCTTTAAGTGCCTATTCATATCAAGTGCCTTCTACGGCAGACATCCAAACAAATTAACCGATAGTGAACAGAAATAAGCTGTTGAAAGGTAAAGAGAGGGAGCTGCGAGAGTGGGAGGGAGGAGGCGGAAAAAAGTGCAGTGTCTCAAAGAAATAAATCTCAATTCTTTTTTTTTTTAATGCAAAGAAGCTGTCTGACAGAAACAAATGGCTTACTGCTCTTTTGGCCTTTCACTTTTAAATCAGCATTTCAGAGAAAATGCTGACTTCAGAGGTGTCAGTTTCCACCCTACCTGACTAGTGTTAAAAAGCTTTCAGCTTTCTTCCCCTCCTTTAGTAGGAACTGAGTCAGTGCCTTAAATCCCCCACTGTGACAGGAATACACTATATGAACTGTTTGTATTATGCTAACTTCATAGTGCATGACTTTCTAAATCCTGTCTGACAAATATACTGAATATGCAACAAATCCATGAAAAAAATGAACCAGTTACTGGCTAAAGAGAACTCTGATCAAACCATTAATAAAACCCTTTGACACACTGCAGCTCCGTGCTGCTTTACAACTCCAGAAATAATGCACCGACTCCAGGACACTTACTTTTGGTGCTTGTATCACTTTATATCATTTCACAAGTAGCAATACAAGTTATGATAGGGGAGGCTGATGTGCATAATATCACTGCTGTTAAGTAAAAAAAACATAATAAAACAAATGGCAATATTGTGGGCATCGTGGCCTGGTGTTTGGCACTGTTGCATCACAGCAGAAAGTTCAAGGTTCAGATCTTTGCCCCGGGGCTTCCTGTGTACTCATTCTGCATAGCTGGATTTCTACAGGTACTACAGTGATTTCAGATTAAATGAGAGCGAGAGTTAATAGTTGTTAAACTCGTTTATCCTCGTCACCCTGTGATGACCTATCCGGTGTGTGATCCAGCCCTCTGCCAGCGACAGCAGAGAAATGCTCTGCTCTAACCCACCATGATTTATGCTTTTAACAAAGGGACAGCGCATATATATGTACAAAAGTACTTTAGTCCATCTTGTAAATGAATATTTAGCCACACAGACTATTTTTTAAATATGCAACCCTGTGTAGGTTTGTGGTATAAAGAATATTAAGAGATTATAAAGTTAACAGCAAACAAACAGTAAGTATGCTTGTCATCCAGCAGACCCTTTCTAACCCTATGAGCTGGATTCAGCTACTAATATGTGCTAACAAAAATCAGCTTGGATCAGCCTTCTGCTTTTTAGCTTTCATTTATACAACCTAATGACCCATTCTCATAAAAATGTATTTGGAATTTTCCTGATTGATTTAACCTCTGACAAAACTACTTAGCAAAAGGCTTTTGTGCTCACTGCTTGACTGATGTTGTCTTGGACACGTAACTGCAAACATCAACGCATCTGTGACTTCATATTTTAGTTGCAAGTCAGAGTATTACTCGTCAAATATTCAACTGGATCTTTGTGATTCTGTTGGAAGCGGCGTCACGACACAAACTGGGGAAGGTGCTTGGTGCTGATTGGAGCTAGAGTAGACCATTAAGGCACTTGTTGAAATGCATATAAGAGGCACTTGGACACAACATCTTCCCATGAGTACACGTAATTGAGTTATATAAAGAAAAAAAAACATTTGAAACCCCTATCTGAGGATATGGCTACTTGGGAGTAAGTGTGAATCTAAGTATGTTTGTGCTCTTAAAAGCTCACCTCATGGTGGTGAAAGCCAGAAGGCCGTAGAGCAGCGTGTGCACCAGATTATAGGCCACATCTGGACGAAAAGTCTCCACTCGTCCCTCTGCAGCTCCTTTCTTCTCCTCTGAACCTCCTTTAGACCTAATGGGGGGAAAAAAAGACAGTGAGACGAAAGACAAAAAAACAGTGATACATAAAACATTACAGCCAGACGCTCGAGGATAGGCAAGAGGGTAGGTGGGTGGAATTTATATTATTCAGATTTCAGTAGCTCTTTTTCACATTTCATTATCAGTTTGCACACATGTGGACATGTAATGATGCACACCCACGGCCATTTCTGTCTGCAGGAATCAGCATGCAGACAAATAGAAAGAGGCTCAAAGCAATGCTCTTACTCCCACGATTTAGCTTCCCACACCGCATCAGATGGACACTGGCTTCCATTTGAATATAAATCAAATCCGACTCTTCCTACTACATGAGGTGAGCTAAACTGGATTAAATTAATTCTTGAATTGGCAAATAGTCCTTTGTTCTAGGAGTTTAGTATTCCAACAGCAGAGGGTGAGCTGAAATGCTAATGTGATTAGTTCAATGTGGCCTCTCACCTTGCACTACAGGCAAATGAAGCTGCAAGAGGCAGCTGTAGAATATTCTGTTTCGCAGAGCATGAAGAACCCCAACTAAGCTGAGATGAAGGGACTGTGACCACCAGGCTGGATTGCAGCTACCTGATAACCATCCAGATCTCCTATTCTAAAATGAAAATCCCTTTATTCTCTGCAAGGACTGCTGCATCAGTTATTTACATTTCACTGAGCTTTCTGACCATCCATTCATTATTGCAGCTTTACCCAAACACAAAGCAACTCAAGCCAATTTAGAATCAGCAATTAACCCAATATGCATGTCTTTGGACTGTGTCAGGAATCCTGAGCACCACTGAAAACAGCTTCAAATTCAAAGCCTTCTGTCATGTAGAGAAACAGTTTCCCCCGGCAACACTTTACTGCCTCTCTGCTAAACAACTTCCCTTGAGGTTGAATGCCAACTTGTTCATCTCTCTCGATTTTGGGCATGGAAAATTTGATCATAGGTTCTTGAAGGCAGAGATTTGATGTTCTGTGGTTCTTTCTTTGGCGCTAGTGGACTTTATTAGGTCAGTATGGTGACAGGAAAGCAGAAGGGGGGTGATAACACGCAGCAAAGGACACAAGGAGGGAGTCGAAACTTGGACAACTGCAGTGAGGACTTAAGCCTCTGTATACTTTATATATCAGTGATTTTATAACTTAGGTTGCAAAAACTTTAAGTCACACTTAAGCATAAATTGTTAGGAAGTGATGAGTATTCCCGAATGATTAAACAATTACTAAGATGTCACCCTTAGCTGAGAGGTTTGAACAGTCCAAACCACCAAAGCACAGGTCGGGCAGTAAGTGGAAAAAATATAAAAAATAAAGAAATTCATCATCCATCCATTTTCATCTGCTTATCTGATGTTGGGTAGGTAAGTCGCCTAAGCAGAGTAAGCCCAGACTTCCCTCTGCCCGGCCACTTTTTTCAGCTAAATTGGGGGGATCCAAGCGTTCCCAGACCAGCCGAGGGACATTGTCCGTCCAGCGTGTCCTCGGTCTCCAGGTGTCTCCTCCCGGTGGGACATTCAATTCAATTCAATGTTATTTATGTAGCATCTAATACAATACAAGACTTCCTAAGGACTGCATGCATAAACTTTATTTATAGATTGGCTTTAGCATTGAACCCTGCGGAACACCATAACAGACCCTCGACTGTTCTGAAGAAACCTCATGTACATGAACAAACTGGAATCTGTCAGATAGATATGATTTAAACCAACGTAGAGCTGTCCCTTTAATCCCAACAACATGCTCTAACCTGTGCAGTTAAATACTGATCTACAGTGTCAAAAGCAGCACTGAGGTCCAGTAGAACCAGTATGGACACTAATCCCTTATCTGAGTTCATAAGAAGGTAATTCGTGACTCGAACCAGTGCTGTCTCTGTGCTATGATGCATTCTGAAGCCTGACTGAAAAACTTCAAACAGATCATTTCTATATAAATAGTCACATAACTGGCTGCAACTACCTTTTCCAGAATTTTTGATACAAATGGAAGGTTGCAAATTGGTTTATAATCCGCTAAGATGTCTGGGTCAAGAGAGGGTTTTTTAAGTAAAGGTTTAATTACTGCAACTTTGAAAGCCTGTGGTACATATCCTAAGTTTAGGGATAAGTTGATTTACAGGAACGAAAGTCTACAGTCAAAAAAGCTAACTTAAGGCTATCACTGTCAACATCCAAACAAATATTGGTCACCCACTATGATGACTTTTTCTGTACTGATCAATAAACCAGACAGAAATTCCACGATAAGCTAGAGCAGGGGGCCGGTACACTACCACTAACAAAACTGGCTTCTCTGATTTCCAGCTTGAGAATTTTAGACTAAGCGTGAGGCTTTCAAACATATGTATTTAGGTTTAGATTTTATTTCAATACTGATTGCCGCTACTCTTCCACCTTGGGCCATGCTTCGGGGAATATGATAATTCAAGTAACCGGGCAGCGTTGATTCATTTAAACTAAACATACCGTTTCTGATAAACAGAAAATATCACTCCGGATCTCGGTAATTAGATTGTTTACTAATAGAGACTTGGAGCTTAAAGATCATATATTTAATGGTCCGCATCAAATTTTTTGGCCTTTAATTGGCATTAAATGTGTAACGATTTTTATTTTTATAAGGTTATTTTAATTCACGTTGCGCTTGGTGAACTTTTGGACGGCAGGGAATCGACACCAATTCTACTTTGTTTGGCACCTCGTTAGAATCGCCAATTACATAATGTATTCCTACTTTTTTTTGGCGGGTAGTAGTCCTCGAGAAACAGCAGAGAAGCCTGTAAGACTGCAGCTCTGCATCTTGGCCTGGACCCTGGATTGTCAGGGGGAGTGTCTAATAAAAATCTGCATAATCAGCATACCCTCCTGTCCCCCTTCTTAAAGAGGGGGATCACTAATCCAGAGGTATTGTCCCCGATGTCCACACGATATTACACAAGTGTGTCAACCCATACAGCTCAACAACATCCAGTCCAAATCTACACTGTTACTTTTAAGCTCGAGTTTCAAAACTTGATCACATTTTACTACTGTCTTTATGTATTGCTCTTATTTCCTTCTTTTTGTTTAAATTTTAAACATGTGGTGATGTTTTAATGTATCTGTAAAGCACTTTGAATCCCCTTGCTGTTAAATTGTGCCATACAAATAAACTTGCTTTGCCTTATTGAACTCAGGGTGGGTCATCCCCGGCCAGTGATTTTCCACGCAGGAGCCTCTTGACCACATTGGTGACCTCAGGCCCAGAGGAGAGCGCACCTCCAAGTTGGAAGGCTCTGCTTCCTCACGTCGGTGGGATTGAGGAGGTCTTCAAAGTATTCCCTCCACCGAATCACAAAGTCCCAGGATGAGCAGCAGTGAACCAGTGGTGCACCGTTTCCCCCTCCTAAGCCACCAGATGGTGGATCAGAATCTCTCTTACCCCTTTTACACCAAGCTGGTTCCAGGGCTGGTTCTGGGCTAGAGCCAGACTTAGCACCAGTTCTTTGGTTTTACACAGCCTAAGCACCGGCTCCTGGCGCTCAAAACGGGTGCTACGCCAGCCCCTTTGAGCTGCTGGGCCAGCTCAAAGAACCAGTTACGTCGGGGGCTGGGGGCGGGGCTGGGGGCGGTGTTACTGAACAACCAAAGCAGAATAAACACGGAAGCGCGCTGTTTTTAAACAACGGAGCGTGGAAGACGGTGGTTAAGTTAGCAGACTCTTTTATTATTACATCCATTTATTTAATAATGGATGTAAAACAGAAGCAGCAGTGGTCTACGGTACAATCCACCAACAGTAACGTCTGCGGGCACGGAGCCCGCCGAGGCAGCGGCAGCATCGCGTTCCAGCCCTGGGACGCTTCCCCGGGGGCTTGGACGCGATGCTGCCGCTGCCTCGGCGGGCTCCGTGCCCGCCGAGGCAGCGCAGCTCAATCCATTTATTTAATAAAAATGCCTGGCCCGCGGGGATGCCTCCCAGCCCGCGGTTCTGGTTCTGGTTCTGGTACACCAACGCAGAGCCTACGGCGTATGTTACGTAGGAGGAGAGGAGAGGAGAGGAGCTCCTGTCCCCCGGGGCTGCCGGCTGTGACGATCGACACAGAGCCTACGGCGTAAGTTACGCGTGACGGGCGCCGTACGCCGTACCCTACGCCGTAGGCTCTGCGTCGATTTAACGCGGAACCATAAATCAGCTCCGGAGCCGGCAGGCAGGCAGAAATCCCGAAATTTTCAGAGCAAATTTCTTAACAGGCGTTATTTGGATAAACTGAGCCCAGGTTGGGGATCTTAAAGGTTACTTTACCTGAAAAAATATTAAAACTTAATAAAGTGCCATATTAACAGTGCTACAGCTGAAATTAAAACAGCTTTTGGCTCTCAGCTTCCTGATCACGGTGGGGATGAAAACGAGGGGGAGTGGTGACGTGGCTCTCTGGCCAGCTCCTGGGCAGCACCAGCTCTGTGTAAAAGCAAACGGTTCTTACTTAGAACCAACCGCGAACCGGCTCTAGCACCAGCACTAGCACCAGCCCTGGAACCAGCTTGGTGTAAAAGGGGTATCTGAGGCTGTCTGGAAACCGTTCTCCATGGCCTCTCCAAACTCCACCTATACCTGGGTTTTTGCCTCGGCAACCACCTTAGCCGCGTTCCGCTTAGCCTGCTGGTACAATAAGGCCATATAGGCGTCCTTTCTTAGCTTAACAGCATCCCTAACCTGGTGTCCACCAGTGTGATCGGGGATTACCACCACGTCAGGCACCGACAACCTTACAGCCACAGCTCCGGTCAGCTGCCTCCACAATGGAGGTGCAGAACATGGTCCAGAACACGGTCCACTCAGACTCAATGTCCCTTGCCTACACTAGGACGTGGCTGAAGCCCTGCCAGAGATAGGGGTTAAAGCTTTCTCCGACCGGACACTCTGCAGACCTTCCCAGCAGACCCTCACAATGCTTTTACCCTGTTAGGTCAACTTGCCACCAGGTGGTGATTAGTTGACAGCTCCACTTCTCTCTTAATCAGTGTCCAAGACATGTGACCTCAAGTCTGACGACAGAACCACAAAGTCGATCATCGATCTGTAACCTAGGATGTCCTGGTGCCAAGTGCACATGTAGACAACCTTATTCTTGAACAACGCGTTGTAATGGACAATCCTTAATGAGTACAAGAGTCCAATAACAAAACACCCCTCCGTTTCAGATTGGAAGGGCTCTTCCTCCCAATCACACACCCTTCCAGTAGAGGGAATGCGCATGACGTCACAGATGCAACTTCACAGCGGGTTACGCCCACTGAGTGGCAGAAAGACTGAGTGGCAGAAAGACTGAGTGGCAGCGTAAACCTTCAGTTTGAACACACTCGAAATTATCTCAAATGGGAAAGAGCTGTTGTGCGATCGACTGTACTCATGATTTAGCAAGAAATCAGAGTTATCGTTTTACAGACTGCCGAAAAATAAGCTTAAGAGAGACAAATAGATCGCTGCAATTCGCAGAAACAACTGGATTCCAGGCACCTGAAACGTGGATTTGCGGTTACCATTTTGTATCAGGTAATGTTGGATTTTTGGGTAGCTAACGTTAAACGGTCAAATCATAAAGTTCGGTGTCCTCATCACTTTAATTTCTACAACAAATCCTGCCTTGAAGTAGGACCAAGTGTCAAGACTTTTGTAAGCCTTCAAGCTTTGCTTCGTGTATTTACCCGGCGTAGAAATTAAGTACATATAAAAATCAGGAAACTGGATTCGTGGCCAAATATTAACATCCAAGGACCACTGGTTCTCCGGGTAACTGTACGGGTCACTGTCAAGTCCAACTGCCTTTAATTTAAGCCGATAATCGGCTGTGATCCCGTCTTCTCCACAGTTTCCCCGACTAGTTGCTGCCATTTTTGCTGGATGTTTTGCTAAGTGGTCCAGTGGGAAATGCATACCCTCTGTTCTCACATCATTGCCCACGTGAGCACTGAAGTCCCCCAGCAGAATGAGGGAGTCCCCAGCATGGTACCCCACCTAAAGACTCCAGTATTCTGAACTGCAACTTTGGTGCATAAGAACAGACAACAGTCAAGACCCATGCAGCCACCCAAAGGTGGAGGGAAGCTACCCTCCCGTTCACCGGTGTGAACCCCAAAGAGGACTGGATCACTAGGGTTCCCGCCTTCGGCCACCACCCATCTCACATTGCAACCAGCACCTGTGGCCCCTCATGCAGGTGGTGAGCCCATGGGAAGGGGCAACCACGTTGCTCTTTCGGGGTGTGCCCGGCTGGGCCCCGTGGGTGAAGAGCCGGCCACAAAGGGGTTTCCATTGAGCCCCGCCCCCTGGCCCGGCTCCAGAAGGGGGTGGCGGTGACCCATGTCCGGGCAAGGGTAAACAGTGCAAACAAATGGGGTCTTTTAAGACGTACTTTGTCTGGCTCATTGACAAACACATTGACAAGTGAAACTTGTTAATGGGATCACATACACTGGATTTATTTACTAAGCATTTTATGGCAGATGCTGTCACATTTTAATTGCATCAAAAAAGCTAAAGAAAGTGTTGAAATATGCTTTAATATTAACATGATAGCATATAACCACGTTTTTCTCTGATGAACATTCATTCTTTAATCATGTCCTCTTTTCCCGTCACATACCTCAGGTTCTGCAGCGCGGCCACTGCTAGCATGCCACTGAGCAGCAGCAGTGTGAGGACATAGGGGTATAAGAGCAGCGTACCGGCCAGGCGCTCCAGCGTGTCCAGAGGCAGCAGGCCAAACGCTTCCTCACAAAGATACAGACCTGCATCAAAATCCCTGCAAGAGAAGAGGAGACATGAACAAGGATGGAGAGAGAGGTGAAGAGGAGGAGGGAGTGAACTTACTACTTACTGTAGCAGCTGAAACCACTGATGGTCATTCATAGTATTTGCTTTATCTATTCCTTTTTTAATTTCTTGTTCTACATAAGTTAGGGCAGGAGGTACAATACTTCTTGGGTGGGTAGACATGCTATAAAGTTTATATACTGTATATTTTTTACAATATAAAATGTAAAACTACAAAATGTCCTATTGAATGTCATTAGTTAACATGGATTTTCTCAGTAATCTTATGCACTGCAGACATTAACTCTGTGAACAGGTGATTTATCTGCTGCTGCCTTGAAGCCTAACCTGTACTACTAGAACACATCGATTACTCAAAATGCTGTACGTGATATGGAGTATCTAAACAACTGCAAAATATTCAGTATGTGAGAAAAATACCCAAATGGTGTAAAATGTCTAGTATAAAACAGTAGGGTCTACGTTATATACTATAATCCATATTGCAATCCACAGCCACAGTTTCCAGTGGTCACAATCAAGAAAAAGAGAAGACGTTAGTACTTGATTCTATTATTTATTTAGTGGTTGAATGCTGAGTCAGCATTCAACCTATTGTGATCCTGTTTCTCTTTATCATTCTGTGTTCCGCCAAATGATTAGTTTAGGATTTTTTTAAACTGTTTTGGCCATTCGTGTATCAAAACGGGCAGCTTGTTTAGCTTGCTCCTTTTGGTACTTCAAATCCTTAAACTTTAAAGATAGATCAGGTTTTCCAAAATTGAACGCCCTTTGAAATTATTGTGAAATCTTCAATCTCAATCTTCAGACCTCATAACTTCAGCATAGTTTCAGCTACACACCATTCAAACTTTAAAGTAGTCACAATACTTTTTTTAATTCTTACCGATTGATTCAGCTTTCAAAAAGGTTTTGTAGTTTTTGAAATATTAATGTTTAAGTTTTATGAAAAATTCAACGTTTATAATGGATTTCAATTCCGGAATAATCAGAAATCCTTGAGCTCACGACTTCAGCACACGCTCATCTAGGCACCTTTTAAACTTTAAATGGTTCGAAGACTTTGGACTACAACATACTGAAGTGGTTGGTGTGGCAATGAGGTTTAGTCTTTGAGAAATGGCAGTATAGACCTGATTTTTTGGGAACTTTTCCAGCCAAATATACACTAACTTATGACACCCAACACCTGATTCTAGTCATAAATTCTGGTTTCAGATGACTATAAAGACAGAGAGGAAACGGTCTCATTATAACACCATATACCATATTTTCTGGACTATAAGCCGCACCTGTATATAAGCCGCATCCGCTCTATTTTAAAAAAAAATAATTAAAAAAAGATATACAAGCCGCACCTGTATATAAGCCGCATCCGCTCTATTTAAAAAAAAGATATGCAAGCTGCAGATATTTATGTTGTTAGATTAGATATTTACTACATGTACAGAAGGATTTTGAAATGTTTGTACCTAAATAGATCCTTTCCTAACAGTGTCTTTTAACACGGCAGCAACTTTGCTGATTAAAACGGGACAGAACCAAGAGAAAATAACCGGTATTTATTTATCTATTTATCTGTTTGAAATCTGCTTCTACCTACTTCTAAAGAAGAAGTAGCGTATTCTTCTTTGCATTTATTTTGTCTTAGTTTTGGTTCTAATTCCGGTTAGAGCGCCCCGAGTGGTGGAAGAAAAATCCACAGAATAGCCGCACCTTTGTATAAGCCGCATGGTTCAAAACCTATGAAAAAAGTAGCGGCTTATAGTCCAGAAAATACAGTATATCTTTCTACATTTATATACGTCCACTTGTATGTCTCCCTCTCTGCAATTCTATCAGTTTGTCTTCCTTCATGTCTTTTTGTCTACCATCCTTTCCTCCTCGTCCTCCTACTTAGCTCCATTCTCATTCCTCTTCTCCTTCCCTTACTCCCCATCTTCCTACTAATCCTTAAAGTTCTTTAGCAACTCTAAAGGTTTTTCATCGAACTTTAGGTTTTTCACTGTCATTCATACAATAATTTTATCTAAGATCAACACTACGTCTGTTATCAGTCGTTCCTTTTATTGCCTTCAACCACCTGCTACATTTGATCATTCTGCTAGAGTTTTGGTTAAATCCTTTAACTCATCCTCCTCTCTTCAACAGAGTTCCTTTCTCCAGCCAATCTTCCTCTCTTCAGCTCACATTCTCCTCTTCAGCTCACCTTTGTCTTTTGAGGTCAATTTCTTATCGTCAGCTAAATCTTCCTGGCTTCAGTTGATCTTTTCTCCAACTGATCTTCTCTTCAGCTGATCTTACTATCTTGATGTCTTCTTTGCAGCTCACCTTCCTTTCTTAAGAACATCTTCTCTTTAGCAAATATTCCTCTTTTCAGTGCCTCCCCCTGTCTTCAACTTCTCTTCTTCCATCATCTTAGAGTTTTCAAATGTCTGAGCTACGTTTTATAATTTTCTTCACATTTTTACCTGATTTTAGCAATCTAATCTTAAGCAGTTAGGTTGATTTTTCAGCAAAGTTCAGCTCTCATGATTTAACATCTCAACATTCAATCCTGCATTTTCAAAGGAAACGCAGCCTTTTATAGTTTCTGTATGAATTTCCTTTCATGCTTTTACAATTTATATCTCAGTTTCTTCTGATGAGGAGTTTTTAATTTTCATGTTTTTCATTAAACTATAAGAGCCAGAATAAACGCAGTTTGATCAGCAAATGAAGGAAAGAAATACTTTGTTCACTATTAAGCTTCACAAAGTACCAGAAAAAAATGTGATTTTATTTTCCATCAAACTGAAAACAAGAAAAATAGTTTTATTATCAACACTGCTTAAAGCAGCATTTTCCTGTTGGGGCTTGTCCAAGTTATAGGATCAATCTAAGAGGTTATGGTCTTTTAAAATTGTAGGACATTAAAAAAAAAAATGCTTCTTGTCTTTTGTTTGGTGTTTTTCAACTTTCAATTTAGAAATGTCTAAAAGCGTTGAGACGAAGTTTTAAACCAGCAATGTTTATGGGCTGGTTTATTACAAACTCTCCTAATATTTCCACATAAATAACTTTCTTAGAGAATCAATGACAAGGTTTATAGATAAAAAACTGCAATCCTTTTCTCTGGAATGCTGTGAAGTAAAGATCGCTATACAATAGAAAGGAACAAATTCAAGCCAGGTTTGAGGCACTACAAAAAAAAAACAAAAAAACAAGCTATTGTTTACCTGTAGGATAAGAGGAAAAAACAAACAGTTTTCACACGACTGAATGTATCACTTCATTATGGCATGTTTGTATGCTGTATATCAGTCATTTTCTTTAGTCCGCTGCTTTGGTGATACTGTTTGTGACAAACAACTCAGACAAATGCCTTGACTGAGAGTTTAGATAACACAAATGCATTGCAACACTCGAGGGATAAAACCAAGAAACACCTGGAAACAAGGAAATTAGTCAAAACAAGTCAGAGAAAACCAGAGCAGGGGTGAGGCAGAGACGGAGTGCAGAGAAGCCTTGCATTTTCCACAATCTTCTGAATAATTAAAAGGACCAGTTGTGAGTCGTTGCACTGGGAGCCGTGTTATCTGCCACCCCGGAGCAGCCATCCCACGGCTGAGTTGTTCAACACACACACACACACACACACACACACACACACACACACACACACACACACACACACACACACACACACACACACACACACACACACACACACACACACACACACACACACACACACACACACACACACACACACACACACACACACACACACACACACACACACACACACACTCTGATCGATGGGAGGTCTACTGGTGTTGCCCTGCAATCTATTATTCACACACACTAACACTGCAGGTGCTGTGACACTGGTGCTTTCTGAATAATGCAGTCGCACCAGATCAAATCAAGAGTTTTGTACAGCTGCACAATATGTTTACACTGCGTGCATTTGCTGATATCTGTCCAAACGTTTTAAAAGACAGGAGCAACAGTTCAAAAAGAGAAACGTTCCAAATCCCGTTTGTGTTAACGTGCTCATACCTGGTAGGCCTGAAGGCAAACTTTGACTTGATGAATTTAAAAATGTGTTCATCTGATCTGAGATGCAGCGCTTTCTGTAAACAAACACACACACAAACAGAGATAAGGTCATCTTGTCAGGTCTTAAGATCAGCTTCAGATATGCAAACAAGTAAATAAATCCAGCAAATATCCGTTTTTGAAGTTACATCATGCATACAAGTTAATATGCTTGAGGGGGAGGAGGAGGAGGAGGAGGAGGAGGAGGAGGAGGAGGAGGAGGAGGAGGAAGAGTGCTGAAGCAGAAGGAGGTGGGATAGGTTAATAGGAAAAACAGGAAAAGGATTTGTGGATAAGAGGCAGAAAAGAGGAGGAAAGGAAGATGAAAAGCAGAGAGGCAAGGGTAGGCGCAGTAAAAAGGAAGGATTTGAGGCACCTTGGTCAGATAGTTGATGATGTAGGTGAGAAGAAGCACCAAAGCACTGTGGAGAAGGATTTTGCCCAGACGAGCCAACAGGCTTCCCGTCTTCAGACCAGACTGTATGAGCAGAAAGCAATAAACGTGTAAAAACACAGCTCATTTTCTTCCCACAGTTTTACATTCCTGCTTGTGAGAAAAAAAAAACAAGTTGATTTAGTCATGTATTAAACATAATTTTCCCCTTTAGAAGCAAATGTTTTGTCATCTTGTAAATGCCAGGGAATTAACTGTCTGAAAATGTTACTATTTTTCTGTGCAGACGCTCACACCTCATGTTTTATCCTCCACACAGCCCTCTTTAAAAGTTAACACAGTGCTACCTACCAAAGTCTAATTAGTCAGTACTGTTTAGAAAACTAAACATTTTACAGAGAATAAAAAAGTGCAAAACAATATATACATTTAAATAATACATTAATCCCACTTGAGCACATAATGCATGTTGTTAGTGGTGTGTTTTATTACTTTTACAGTATTAAAATTCTAAAGTTTCTTATTCCTCTCTAAATATTCATAAGACTTATTATAATAATTTACTTTTATAAGGAAAAAGCAAATAACCTTTTCCTCCTTGGAGTCTGCAGTTAAGCCTTATTCAGGGCATCTTTACCCTTTAGATAAGGGTTATACCTCTTCGATTTTTCTACATTTTAGAGGTTCTCTTATGAGATTGTTTTTCATTTGTTTTCTTTTTTTAAACACTGTGTACAGATTTTCTCCAAGTATTCAGAGCCCCCTAACAGACTACTAACCAAGCAGTAATACTGATGCCCTCAGACACAAAGCGAATTTATTTAACACGTAAGCAGCAAGGCAGGAGGGAGAAAACGCCAACAATCAACATTATCCAACATTCAGACTCATTTGTGCCACTTGCTTCTGTAGACACTCCCACAAAAGGTTTTATTACTAATCTGCAGAGAAACTTCGTCCTCGGCACGAGCAGCATGAGCATGAGCTACTTCTTCATGTTGTCATTTAATTTTTTTTTTTGGTCATCTATTTTTCCAAATGGGTGCTGTGGTAAATTTTGGGGAATACTAGTGAGCGTGGTCCGTCAGAGCCACTCTTATTATTGATCCAATCTATTGCACCATGGTGTTAACACTAAACGCTCTGCTGTGATTCAGCCCCAGCATGTTAAAAAGGATTAACTTTAATCGTCCGAGGTGAGCTACTCGCTGTTACGCCTGTTGGACACGGTCAGATAGACCATCTTAGAGCTGAATAAGTGAGTTCCAACCTAGTAATGCAGGCAGGCTCAAGTATCATTGGAAATGATCCTACAAGCTCGGTTCACATTCCTTTGGACTGAAACTTGCACGTTCCCCAGCATCTCCATGAAGGAACTGTGGATCTCAGTGATTGTTGGCAAGATTTTGGAAACCAGCAGCTCCAAAACTGCTTCAGAATGATGGGTGGTTTTGTGCTTTAGGATTCTTTTTTTTTTTTGGACTATTTTATTTTGAGTATTGCAATGTATACAAACATATACCAACAGTAATATACCCCCCCCCCCCCCCCCCCCCCCCCCCATTCCCACCCCAACAGTCAGTGTGGAAAGTCAATACAAACAACTACATTAAGTACTTGGTGTAAGAGATGTGTCGATATGGTCTAGACTAGAGATAAGGCTTTTCTGAGACAATATGTGATTTTTTTCCAGAGTGATGCAATTATTCATCTCAAAAGACCATCTGTCGATAAATGAGGGGAATTAGATTTCCATGACACTGCAATGCACTTCTTGGCCACACACAGAGCAACTTCCATGAATGTTCCATGCACTGTTTAGAGAACCACGAATACATGTAAAGTTCCCCAATAAACCCAGTTCAGGGTCCAGTGGAAACTAACTCCTGTGATCCTGGTTAAAGTGCAGCAGATATCGGGCCAGAAAGGCCTCACTTTGGTTCAGTGCCAGGTATAATGCAGAAAGGAACCAACTTCAGTGTCACATCTGAAGCTCTGACAGGTCAGATTTGAATGAGTGTCATTTTTCTGGGGTAAGGTATAATTGATGTAGAATATTATAGTTAATCAGTCTATACCGGGCATTGATAGTAGTTGACAAGCTGTCTAGACATAAATCTGCCCAGAACTGTTCATCAATTGTAACATTAAGATCTGTCTCCCATTTCATTGTAGACTTATGCAAACCTGGTTTTGGGCCCTCATTCATCTACAGGCGATAGATTTTAGAAATGGATTTATACGTGTTCAACCTCATAAAGAAATCTCTTAACATCATTCATGACAGGCAAAGTCATTTCAGGACCCAGGTTAGCTCTCAGAAAGGATCTTAGCTGGAGATAACAGAAAAAGGTCTGATTGGACAAGTTGTATTTCCTCCTCTGGTGTTCAAATGACATGAAAAGTCTTTTGTCAAAGCAGTTCTCCAAGTGTTGGATTACTTTATGATGCCATATGTCCAGAATCTTGTTGTCAAGAGCCATGGGTATAAGGTCATATTGTTTTAAAGGCGTTTTAGGTGACAATCCCACCTTCAATCCAAGACTTTTGTGAACCCCATACCAAATTTTAATCGGATGTCTCAGTGCTTTAGGATTCTTGACAAATGAAAAAAAAAAAAAGGATATAGGCAGGTGTGTGGGTCTTTAATTATGTCAAGTGACTTTAACTAGGCAAATATACAGTAGAGCCCAGTGTGGTTGTAGATGAAGGCAGTATACCATATACCAGAACTTTGTTTCAAACAGTTTAACTCAGAACATGACATTAAATTCCCACAGACCTACCTGGCAATGTCTCACGAAGAGTGCAGCCACAATGAAGCTCAGGACCAGCGATCCCACTATCATGGAGTTGCAGAACTGGAGGAGCGACACACTCAACAGGCCACTCACTTGGACAAGGTATAGGGTGGTAACCTGGAGAAATACACACATTAGAGCTCCCGACCCCACCTGACCTGTTTTGTTTGCAGCACCACTGTGGCAGGAAAGAGAAACCGCTCGTTCAGGTCAAAAGTCACGGTGTAATCATGAACTGCTGAGCGCATTTAAACCCGAAAGATATTGAAAACTATGTTGTTAAACTTTAAAGACTCCATATTACCGACCCTTACAAAGCTCTGGGAGTACTTTTTAAAAGCATGGAAACTGCAGCGGAGCTGCCCGACCTCCAACATCCCCACATCTACCACCACCTGATCAACTTTCCTTCGTCCTACTCCGGGATTCTCTCAAAAATTACAAAAGCCTGGAAGGTATAAATGGACGTTACGCCCTGGATTTGTGAACAACATTCAGCTCTGGAATCTTCCAGCAATGGATTATTTTACCATTACTGGAAGTGGCGCTTCATTAATCTAATTAACAAAGGCGCTAAATAAAGACACAGAAAAACACCAACACAGCCAGTGTCGGCTGACGTGATCGGCATGTTCATTACAATCAAATGTTCCCGTGGATTTCCACCGGATAAATTACACTGTTTACTGAGTGAATGAGCTCTATTCCACTCAGTGCAAGTATTTTGATTGGAATATACTGGACTTGTTTTCTGTTTAAAGTCCCTTGAAATGATTTGTTGAAATTAAGTTTGTCAGATGTTTTTAGAAGCTTATAAATAACACAAACAAGACCTGCAGTAGTACAGTAATCCCTCATTTTTCTCGGGGGTTACATTCCAAAAAGAAAGCGTTATAAGTGAAATCCACGAAGTAGCAACCTTTTTTTTTTTTTTTTTACAATGATTATACAAGCCTTCAAATTGCGGAGATCAGCCCCGCCCCACTGAGACCCGATTAATTTGAACAGGAGAAAATGAACAATGATTATGGAAAAACTGGCGCATATTTCACTGCTCTTCTTACTGCCGCTGCATCCTGACTTTACTCCGCTCTGTAGCGTCTTTTTCTTCTAAAGCCCACGGTGCAGGTGTGTTTTTTCCGAGAGAAGAACATAGTTATGGGTTGTTGTTGTCGCTCTTTTTTCTTCTGGGCAAAAAGATTCTTCTAAACCGACATGCCACCATGGATTATATCTGAGTCTGTAATGAACGATTAATCAAAGAGTCCCGTTCTTGAGCTGCTGCTGAAGCTCATTGTTCTCAGCGTTCGTTCTCAGAATTGTTGCTAAGCGACCAATGTTACTGAGACAGGAAGTGAAGAAGCGCGGAGACTATTTAGCCAATCAGAATGCAGAACACGATGCACAATGCAAATCCGTGAAGCAGCGAGACGTCAAAAAGGTGAACCGCGTTATAGCCAGGGATTACTGTAATCAATCTATTCTGAAGTCACAAATGTTATCAATAAACACACCCCTTGGAGGGAAATTAAAGTTAAAGGTAAACATCTTCCCTGGATCAACTCTGATCTGGTAAATCTTTTCAAATTACGGGATAAACTGTGGAAGCGATACAGGGAAACTAAAGATGCTGCTGATTGGGAAAAGTATAGACTTTTAAGAAACTCAAGTAAGACAAGAACACGTAACGCTAAATCAGATTATTATAAAAAATCAACTCTCTGAAAACATGCACAACCCCAAACAGTTCTGGAAAAACATTAATAATGTCCTTAACAAACCCAATAAAAATATTACCACCAAGATTTGCCACAATAATGAAATAATCCAGGATCCCCTAACTATCTCCAACATTTTCAATCAGCATTTCTCCTCTGTAGGTAACTCCCTTGTGTTTGGTCCATCTGCAGCTTCCATCTCCTCGTCTGGCTCTCCATGTAGTAGCTCATGTTTTTCTTTCCAAAACTTACACCCTATTGAAGTTCAAAACGCAATCTATGAATTGAAGAATGACTGTGGATCTGGTCCAGACGGCATTGAGATAAAATTTATTAAATTAGCAGCCCATATTTTAATGTATCCCCTCTGTGATTTATATAATCTTTCTTTATTAACTTGCTCCCTCCCTTCTGCTTGGAAAAGTGCCATAGTCACTCCACTACACAAGGGAGGTGATCCAAACAAAGTCAATAATTACCGCCCAATCTCCATTATCAACTCCATTGCAAAAATCTTTGAAAAATTAATATTCACTCAATTATCACAATATATTACTGAAAACAATATTTTGTCTCCATGCCAGTCCGGTTTCAGATCAAATTTCTCAACAACCACAGCTCTTCTAAAATTCACAAATGATATATTTACAGCTTCTGAAAATGGTAAACTCACTGGTGCAATATTTCTGGATCTCACTAAAGCTTTTGATATTGTTGATCCCTACCTTCTACTGGACAAACTTTACTCAATTGGCATCTCTAGAAACTCTCTTCTTTGGTTCAACTCTTATCTCCATAACAGACGTCAGTGTGTCAGCCTTAATGGAATCCAATCTAAATATGCAATTGTTGAGAAAGGAGTGCCACAAGGTTCATCCCTTGGACCACTCCTTTTCTCCATTTTCATTAATGACCTCCCAAAAACTTGTTCCCATTGTAAAATACACTTATACGCAGACGACACAGTAATATATACATACGGTAATAACACATCAATAATTGAGAGATCCTTACAAAATGAATTTTCTATTGTTCAGTATTGGTTAGAATCAAATAAACTTTTGTTAAACAAAAAGAAATCATGTTCAATGTTGTTTGGTACCAGATTAGGCCTTGGAAATAACCCAGATCTTAATATTATTTTTAATGATGGCTCATCCCTTGAGCAGGTCACCACATTCAAACACCTCGGCCTCTGGATCGACCCATTATTTTCTTTTAAACATCATATTGAGTCCATCACAACCAAGTTACATCGCAACCTAGGCATCCTTTACCGTTCAATAAACTGTTTTACTTTACCAACACGGAAAAGAATTGTCACACAACTATTATTTCCCATTTTAGATTATGCTGATGTTGTTTACCAGAACACTTATGAATCACATCTTCAACCTCTCAATGTAATTTACAACAGTCTCTGTAGATTTGTGTTAAGGTGCCCATATCGAACTCACCACTGCTCCATGTATCATTCATTAAACTGGTTACCCCTCAGCTCAAGAAGACAATACCACTGGCTCCAACTCATATTCAAATGTATACACTTTAGTTATCCATCATACTTAAAACAATATCTGATTCCATATACATCCTCATATTCTCTTAGAAACACTCAGCAACCCTTCTTTTTCGTTCCTTTAACTTTTAAAGAAATTGGCAGACGTGCTTTTAAGTTCAAAGCCCCATCAGACTGGAACAACTTACCCATTAACATAAGAAAACTTAATCCATTACATCTCTTTAAAAACTCTCTATATTCCAACCTCAATAAACCATGTAGTTGTTTCTAGTGGTATTGCCTTCTCATTTTATTTTTATTTTTTTATTTAATATATAATGTATATATATCTTCATATATTGTATCATTATGATGATGACAATGACTACCATTAATATTAATATTGTTGTTGCTGTTGCTATTACTGCATTATATGCAGTGTTTACCTGTGTTCTTCAGGTGTGGTAGGTCTTGGGGACTGGTGTGTGGGCAGGTTTGTGTGTGAGAGCCTTATGTATTATGTATTATGTATGTTGTATGTAACTGTTTTGTATTGTGTTGTATGTTTTTTGTTGGACCCCCTCGAAAACGAGATGATTCATCTCAAGGGGCTATCCATTAATAAATTTACTTACTTACAATTTCAAGTGATTTGGGCCATCGTGGAGTCAAGTATGTACGACTTAGGATCCGTACCTGACGGCTTGTTAGGAGGTCGACACAGTCCAGGCTGTAGATGATGAGAGCCTGAACAAGCAGAATGAACTGGTTGAACTGCCACGTCAGGCAGAAACAGAACGTGGTCACGTACATCAGCCACACCATCACCTTCTGAGGAGGGACAGCACAAAAAAGAGAGAGGGTTGCACACTTCACACTTCATATGGACACGAATCACAGACACTGACATTTCCCATCTTCAGTAGTGCCAGTGCTTTTAGAGATGGTCAATTATTGATAGCATCAGTAAGATGGGTCATGTAAAGGCCAACGGCTCCGATGATGTAGAAGCATTTGTGCGTACTGTACCTGCTGTAAGGCGGTGAGCTGAGGCCTGAGGTAACACGTAATGGCAGTAACCTGCAGAGCCAAGAAGGGCATAGACCAGTTCTCTCTGAGGGAGATGGTGAACTCAACACGAGTGGTGTCTACCCTGAAAGGAGGAAGTAGATGAGCAAATAAGTGATGGAGAGCTGTAAGGCCGCAACATTCAACTCACACCTGAGGGTGAAACCCAACTGTCTGCTGGGAGCTGATGGGACCAAATCAACTGAGAACTCAGTAAAGATTATATGTAGACATATGTCTGATTTAATTTACCTCAAGGTTAGATGGAGTGTTAAATGTAAACTGAGTTTGATGTGAAATACAAAGATGTTTCAAACTCTGTTTTGTTATGTTTTTAAATCAATGCTGCTTTTTCAGCTCACAAGCTGCCAATCAATGCTGACTAACTCACCCCTGAATACAGAAAGAGTACAAACTAGAAAAATGTTCTCATGTTCAGTAAATGTCCACAGCAGCCACAGTCCAATTCTGTGGTTGGAATAACTCAACATCTTGGAAGATGAATATTTAAGCGGTCAACTCTAATTAGAGGTAATCCTGTCTTTCTTTCTTTTTACCACAAGCTTAACAACCATTTTTTTTCTTATTTGTTTGTTTTGTTACAATATTTGTTTTAATGTAATGGTCACAGCGATGTGTAATCAAAAAACCACACTTCATGAGGGTCATTTCATTTAAGGTGAAAAGAAAAAGAATATTACTACAGATGCAACAGAAGGCTGCTCCATAATCACAACCGAGGCTCCAATAAAGTTGCTACATTTTGTCGTTTGAATACAAAACCACTTCACTGTCATAAAAACCTCATCTGTTGAAAGACACCTGCTAGGAAGTAACCACCCTTAGCAGGTGGCTGTAACTTCATGAATCATTCTCACATCTCTAATATCTGAAATCTTTGGCCAAAAATAAGAAAGTGAAGAATCTCAAAAATCTGGAAAGGGGAACATTTACAGAAGTTGATCGAATGACTGGTTACGGTAAGCAGATGGTAAACAAGGCACCGTATTTATTAATCAGCAAGACAAGTCCACCACACCAGCCTTCGATTAGCAACATTAGCAGCCTTAGTTACAAAGTTGCCTGCATTGTGGAAGCGCTTCGATTTGTTCCTGGACTGGAAAAGCAAGGCAGAGCAGGGCAAGTTTATTTGCGTCGCACATTTCATGTACAAGACAATTCAAAGAGCTTTACAGAAAAAGATTTAAAAGCATGCATTACAGAGTAAAAGAGTTTAATATTGTCAGAAATTGAAGAAAGACAGACATAAGTTCAAAAGAATAAAACCAATGAGATGCAAGAAATAAAGGTTATAGTGCATTGTAGTGGATTACTGAAATGCAGAAGAAAATAAAAAGGTTTGTAACCTTGAATTAAAGCAGACGAGAGTTTCGAGGGCGATATATAAGCACATTGTTGTTATTATTATTAATAAATATTGTCAATAAATATTGTTGATACATTTAAAGCAGCACTACGTAACTTTTCCACCTTAATATCATATTTCCAGAGTCATCGTGATGGTACATCAACTTCCAACAGGTTTAATGAACCTCTGTCATGGTCTGAGGGGTCTGTATCGCCTTCACTGGCACTATGTAACTTTGAGGAGCATGGTAGGAACCCTGCCACACTACTGGTAAAGCACTATTGCTTTTGTCCAAAGGAACCGCCAAACTCAACAAAACCTGAAAGTTACATTGTGCTGCTTTAAATGGACTTTAGTCTGTCTTCCGTGGTTTGTTCCCGAACACGCAGGAACATAAGAGTCATTACTCACCTGTTAAGAATGTACCAGACTGCAGTGAGAGCACCGGCGAGCCAGGAACCAGACAACAGCCAGGCTGTGAGGTACAGAGCGATCACATACACAGCTTGGAGGGAGAACACTGTGTAGATGTAAAAATATACTGGTTCCAGATATGACTGGACCCCACACACACACACACACACACACACACACACACACACACACACACACACACACACACACACACACACACACACACACACACACACACACACACACACACACACACACACACACACACACACACACACACACACACACACACACACACACACAGAGAAAAGTGTTCAGAGGTTAGTTTGATATTTCCTTTCCTGACATTCTTGTCTCCTAATGAGATAGCAAAGTTTACAAACAACACGGAAATAATGTATAAGTGATGCATATTTTAGTGGAGTGTGCCATTTCTGTTTGAAACACAGCAACATCGATTGAATACATGGTCCACAACTCCTTGAGTCTACAGCAAAGTGTGTGTTGTGTTACCTGCAAGGGCAACAGCCTGTAGAGAACACTGAGAAAGACTTCTTGGTAGATATTCATTCGCTGTAAGAGATTAATGGTCCTCTTTGATTCTGTCAAGTTGTCGTGGATCAATTCTGACAAACCTGGGAGCACAAATACACAAACGCTTAAAAGAGAGAATGTCATCAACCATGTCGTACCCCTCGTCATGGCATAGACTGGTATTAATTACTGGCTTTGTGACATCCAGAGAATAAAGGGATTTAATGCTTCTCGGGGTTAACTTGGTTCATTTACAGAGCATGCAGCAATTAAAGAAAACTAACAGTTTAAGATTTCAGTCGACTGCTCACGCCACAGCTTGCTCTGGCAAAGTCTTCATTCTTTAGATGCAAAGAGAACAATTAATTTCTGAACCCACCAATGCATTCAACCTTGGGAACCCTCAAACTCCGCTTAATTTCTTGAACTGAAATAATGACTTAAACTCTGTTGGCCTGAGTTTTCTCCCCAAAAAAACAACAATTTATCACTTCAGATTATTTATGAATGCACTGTGTGTCATGAATAGTGATGCTCCCAGAGAGGATTCCTATCGTCTCGGCTTTGGTGTGTTGTAACAACTCAGCTTGCTGTTTTGGTTTGATTGCCTGCAACTTTCCTGTTGTTGTCCACTCTCATCAGCGTTGTTTTTGCCATAGCATGCAGTTGTTTTCTGCACGGGCAGAAACAGTCAAACCAAATAGCTGGTGAAGCAGCTGAAGAGGCAGAAATTTTCCCCAGATGTTAGTGGGGACCACATCAAAGCTGAAAATTGGGACTGGCACAAACACAACTCCAGTTGAATATTAATGTAACGCCAGATCTGCTGAATGCATCAGTGGAACAGCCTCTGTCAAGTTCTTCAAAGGCCCTTAAAACTGAAAATACACCAGTGCCATTATCAGAGTCTGTTTCCTCTCCTGCATATAGTGCACTTTTCTCAACATTTATTTGGTTGTTATGGAATAAAAGGCAACACAAAGTAAGCAGCATGGACATGTAGTTTCTTCTCTTTTTCTTTTGCTGCAGGTTTGTAGAGACCCCTGTGAACACTGAGCTCCCATCAATGTGAAAATACATAGCTTTTCAAATTGAATATTACTACCCAAATACTCAACTCCACCCTTCTCTGATGCCTTATTTCCCTCTTGTTTTAATCATCTTGTGAACTTACAGGTGTATATGTGAGCCCTTTCAAATTAAAGTTGTCCCGATACCAGCAATGGAAATACTCCCAGATGCTGCTGACACTAAGGGAGTTGTAACAGTGAATATTTACACCTAAAATTGAGGATCCCAGTGTTACTGTTATTGTAATACTACACATGTTCATACATCACAAAAAATTTAATATTTTTCCTCATTAAGGGTTTAAAAAAAAAAGAAATCCATGAGGGCCTTACATTAATTTCAACTAAACTTAAATTGACAGTCTCAAACTCCTTGTGGCTCACAAATCTAATGTGACTACTGCTAATGGCAGCAGTGAACACTGAAGAAAAGCACAGCTACTTCTGTCCTGCATAAGGAGAGACTGAATTTCCACAACAAATGCAAAAATAAATTCAACTGAGTCACATACACGGCTGCGATTATGCTGATTTTATTTACTTGTGTGAAGCATAAGCAAATTGTTGGGGACATAATTTAGCCACTGATCTTTTGTGTTGTTTGTAACTCACTAAAGGTAAGGCAGTTTTCTGGGTTGAATGAGCTCCAACTGGTTGCACCATGGAGTCAGAACAGAGGGGTGCTCCACTTCAGCTTCATTTTATTCCATCAACATTCCTGATGGTTTAGCCTCATCTTTTCACTGTTTGCCTTAAAAGACATGATAATGAATTACAGACAGTGTTTTTCTGGATGTCTTTCAATGAGGATGAATTAATCTCACGCTCTCAAAATATTGTTTAGTTTTACCCCGTCCTTGGTTCTCCTTATTATCCAACTTTTTTAAATGCAAGATAAACAGAAAATTATATATTGTTTAAAGTTTCATGAACCACAGAGGCACACTTTGGTTCATTTATCATTTTCTTTAATCTCAACTTTTCTTGCTTCATTGTTTCCACTGCATAAACTTAATTTTTAGCTTTAATTTTCTCATTTGATCATATTCCTTTCTGTGGCGCAATGATTCTACTTCATTCCTATATTACTCCACAGTGACTGCGACACAGTGGAATAAAATGCTTTTCATTGTGTTTTAAAAGGTCTAAGCTGTGAATCAGCAGAAACTCAGGCTGTTCAGGCTATTATTGTTTATAATATTTACATTTTTACCATAAAAGTATTTAACAAAATCCATAAACCCATAAACCTTTGTGGCATGGTCCCAAATGCCCAGTAAAACCTGAAGTAATGTGTCCACAGAGGATGCTGTGATGAAGCCTTTTATAATCTCCATGGAAACATACATATGTCTGAATTCACCTGCACTTTTCTTGACAGAAACATCAGGTCATTACAGAACCAGCTCAGGTTCATCCACAACTTCATTTGTTACAAAAAAAAAAAAAAAAAAAAGGTTTATGTCAGTGTACAATGTACAATAAGAAATACAATGTGTTTAATGTTCAATTAAAAAAATAAAGATATTGACATAAAATGTACTGCAAAATATGTGTTCAAGTTTTTGGAGTCAGACCTGTTACAGATTGTGACCTTGTCTTTAATGTCAGGTGTGTTCTCAGAACCACTAAAAGCTGCTGTAATTAAACCTTTGCTGAAAAAGAACAATCTTGATTAGACACAAATTAACAACTCCATCTCAAATCTGGATATCTCAAACAACTCCATCTCAAATGGAGTTGTTCATTGCTGCTATGATGTCTTCCAGTCAGGTTTTAGACAACACCTCAACACTGAGACGCTCCAACTTAAGTGTTTAATGACATGTTTGACCACAGACGGTGGAAAAATGTCAGTCTAGGTTTTTTTCTAGATGTCAGTGCTGCATTTCATACAGTTGACCACAATATTTTACTCAAACGTCTGGAGAACTGGGTGGGTCTTTCCAGAACTGTACTAAACTGGTTCAACACATACTTAGAGAACAGGAAGTAATTTGTGTCAATATGTAACTTTACAACTGAGCAACAAGAATCCCATGTGGAGTTCCCCAAGGTTCCATCCTGGGACCTTTTCTGTTTAACATCTACATGCTCCCACTGGCACAGATCATAAAGAACAACAAAATAAACTACCATAGCTATGCAGATGACATGCAGATATATATTACAATGTCACCAGGAAACTAAGGCTCTGTACAGGCTCTTGGTAAATGCATTGAGGAGATTAATGACTGGATGAGCCACAACTTTCTCCAGCTAAACAAAAACAAAACTGGTGTAATTGTCTTTGGAGCCAAAGAGAAATGATCACAGGTCACCACAGAGCTTCAAGCTAAACACATAAAATCCAGCAACCAGGCCAGAAATATGGATATAGTGATGGACTTGGAAAAACACATGTAGGCAAAAACAAAGTCAGCCTACTATCACCTCAAGAATATATCAAGGTTAAAAGATCTGATGTCTCAGCAGGACCTGGAAACACTAGTACTCCTTGCATTCATCTTTAGTAGCTTGATTATTGTAACAGCATCTTTACAGGTTTACCTAAAAAGTCAGTTATACATCTGCAGCTCATCCAGAACTCTGCTGGTCCAGTCCTCACAAGACCAAAACGGTGAATCACATCAGTGCAGCTCTGAGGTCTTTACACTGGCTGCCTGTCCATCAGAGGACAGACTTTAACGTTCTGATGCTGGTCTGTAAAGATCTGAATGATCCAGAACCAGAATACATCAGAGACCTCCTGACCCGGTATGAACCTTCCAGACCCCTCAGGTCCTCTGGTTCTGACTCTGGGAATAAAAACCAGATCCAGACATGGAGAAGCTGCATTCAGCTTCTAAGCTCCATGTCTGGAACAAACTCCCAGAAAGCCTCAGATCAGCTGAAACAATATGTACTACCGTGTGGATGTATCCCAGGATGCACTTGTGGCTGCCCACTATTTAATAATTACCAGTAAGGTAAACTGAATCTATGTTCCCCATTCCTATGCTGAGAGGTTCATGCATTAAAGCTGGAGGTATATGAAAGCCTGCTGTTTTGGTCAAACTAACAAGAGCAGGAAAGAGGTGTGACATAGCCAACCACCAAAATGCCAATAATATGTTTACCTTGAACAGACCTCAAATCAGAAAAAGTTGGCAGAACATGGAAAAAAAAAAGGTGATTCTGACAATACCCGTACTTCTGACTTGTCTGAACCCAAGATATTTCATGTTTTTGTTTGTCTTTTTTGTGTTATTTCTATTTCATTTTACTTCATTCTATTTTGTTCATACACTTTTGCAGGGAAAGTTCGGTTTTTGAATGAATGAATGAATGAATGAATGAATGAATGAATGAATGAAAATATATTTATTTCGGTCAGGTCATTCATAATGTAGTCACCACTGAAAGCATTAGTTCCCATAAAAAAACAAACGAGACCTAACCGAAAAGGAATAGGCTGAAGCTATTGCTTATTTACGCCTACCCTTCTCACATGATCAACTTATTCAGATCAAAACATACAAAACATAATATAAAAAAAATAAATCATATTGTTTACACAATCCCAAAACATAATTCCGTAATAGTTTCATCTACTGGATCCCTCATATTTTTCAAACACTTTAAACTTAAACAAACGTTTGAATGCATAAATCGACTGGCACATCTTCAATTTATCATCAAGTGCATTCCATATATTTACACCCCTTACAGTAATACATTGATCTTTAATTTTAGTCCTAGACTTTGGTTTTACAATCATACGATTCCCTCGAAGCTGATATCTACTTATCCTTATTTTAAACATGCTTACAATTTTACTAGGTAACAATCTGTTGAACACTTTGTACATTATCAGTGCTATTTTGTATTCCACTAAATCCAAGAATTTAAATGCCCTTAATTTAATAAATAATTCATTTGATGGTTCTCTATAATTTGATTTTGTGATAATCCTTACCGCTCTTTTTTGAAGAATAAAGATCGGTTTAGTATGGGTAAAATATGCACTCCCCCATATTTCTAAACAGTATGTAATGTATGGAAAAAACATAGTGCAATACAAAATATACAAAGCACGCTGGTTCAACATATCTTTTACCTTATATAATATGGCTATCGATTTAGCTAATTTAGATTTGACATGATTAATATGCATCTTCCAATTTAATTTATGGTCCATGATGACACCTAAAAATTTTGTCTCAAACACCCTTTCTATTTCTTTATCTTCTATTCTCAATTTAACTACCTTATCTATTTTACGGTTCCCAAATATCATAAACTTTGTTTTACTTATATTTAAAGATAACTTATTTACATCAAACCATTTCTTTACGAGTTTCATCTCATTTTCAACAGTAGCTATAATTTCAGTTAACTGGTCCCCGGAACAAAAAAAATTTGTATCATCTGCAAAAATGATACAATTCATACTTTTAGACACTTTGCAAAGTTCATTCAGATACAAAATAAATAATTTTGGCCCCAGCACAGACCCTTGCGGGACCCCGCATGTAACCCTTAATGACACAGAATCAGTTTTATCACAAGATACATATTGCCATCTGTTACTTAGGTAAGAACACAACCAGGAGTAAGCTACCCCTCTGACGCCATACTTATACATCTTTTGCATTAGTAATTCATGATCGATCGTATCAAAGGCCTTTTTAAGGTCAATAAAAATTCCTATCGTGTGTAATTTATTATCAATGGCGGTAGTTATTTCATCCATGAGTTTTATAAGTGCTAATCCAGTAGACTGATTTGCTCTAAAACCGTACTGATTCTCACTCATGATGTTATGCTTTTCTATAAAACTATCCAATCTTGTGACAAATAATTTCTCCAAAATTTTTGAAAATTGCGGAAGTAAAGACACTGGTCTATAGTTTGACAATAGTTCTTTTCCACCAGACTTATATAAAGGAATTACTTTTGCCGTTTTCATTTCATTTGGAAATATTCCAGTTCTGAATGAAAGATTAAAAATATAGGTCAGAGGTTTAACCACACCTTCTATAGTGTCCTTCATTAAGGCCATGTCAAAACCATTATTGTCAGTGGACCGTTTTCTTTTAAATGCTCTGACAATCCCCTTAACTTCCGTTTCGTCAGTGGCTGTAAGAAATATACTATTTACATTAGTTTCTGTCAAATTACTTACTAAATCTGTATTAATTGGTGCTGCAATATCACTTGCCAACCTCGGTCCTACATTGACAAAAAAACTATTAAATTCATTTGCAATATTTTCCTTGTCATAAATATGAGTATCTCCCTTTAAGATGGCTTGGGGAAAGCCAGATTTACCTGTGTTCTTTTTAATCAAACTGTTAATTACTTTCCAAGTCTCTCTTATATTGTTTTTACTATCCTCCATTAGTTTACTATAGTAATTCTCCTTACTTATCCTAATTATCTTTGTCAATCTATTCTTGTATAGCTTGTATCTTCTTTCATTTTTATCTGTTCTACTTCTTATAAATTCCCTGTATAGTATGTTTTTCTTCTTGATTGCATTCTGTAGGGATTTGGATATCCATGGCTTATTTTCTTTTTTACTTTTCTCACTACATGCTCTCATGACGTCATCTCTGTGCGCGCATCGCAGACGCAGCTCCGTGTACAGAAACCTCACGCTACTGTTAGTTTACTGTTAGTTATTTGAAACATGTCTGAATATTTGTCAAATTCTGAGGTTGTGGACGACGACTTTGAATATGATGGACGTCCTTACCGTTTTGAGCCAGAGTATACGGCTGAAGAGCTCACGGAACGGAGGACAGAGTGCGCGCACAGAGATGACGTCATGAGTTCAGAGGTCTTGTTTACAAACAGATTTATTTAATACACAGACCGCGCCACAATGTTACAACAGGTCCTGGAAGCAGATCTAGTGATTCATAAAAGAAATGAAGAGTTTCGCGGCAATCATGTGTTATTTAGATGCTGCATCGTCTGCGTCCGTCTATGCCCTCATGCGCTCCATTACACGGAGAAGCGGCTCGCAAAAAACCTCCTAATATCTTCCGAAGGACTCTAAATGACACCAAACTTTTCTGGGTGAGTATACGACCATAAAAAATGTCATAAATAAGGTCCAGGTTGTAAAAAACCGAACTTTCCCTTTAAGGCCTTAAGGCCACATTCTATGAAAAAATAAGTTTAGCACAGGGACAAATTAGCACTAGTAAAGAAATGAAAGAAAGCGATAGTGTAATTGTAAAACAGGCGATATCAACTCACTGCAATGATTTATTATTGCGGAAAGGGTTTTGAGGAAGTTTAAAGACCACAGAGGCCCAGAAGATCAACAAATGTGTGAGGAGACCTTTTCTTTTTTCTACAAAACATTTTTCTGTCAAAGAGGGATCGGAAAGGATTTGCATATTTAGTCCTCCTACAGTGCTTAATATCATTAAATGATTAAAGGGATCTGGAGGACTTTCGGCTGCGTATTATGTGCAAGGGATCAAGCTTAAGCTGAACACCTATGATCACCAAGTCTTCAGATGACACGACATCAACAGCCATCATTCATCAGTAGCTCATACGACCATATGGGCAATAGATTACATTCCCTACAACGCAGTGCCACTTGAAGATATCTCTGCAAAAGGAAGCCTTATGTTAACCCTGTGGGCAGCATAAAAAAAAAAAAATCAATTGTACTCAGGGATCTCTGGGCCATCACACAGTGGAAATATACACTGTGGTCAGGCAAATCCATAGTCTAGGTCTTTTTTGGAAGAAATAGGAGACGTGTGCTTTGGACCAAAAACAAAAAGGACCATCCAGATTGTGGAGCGACAAGCTAAAAAGTCAGCGTATGTGATGGTATGAGGTTATATCAGTGACCTGGGCAAAGTTCATTTACACTTCACTAATGTGGTTAATGAAGAAAATTACACTGAGGTTTTAAAGCAGCAAATGTTGCTTTCAAGAACACATCATTTGCTACAGATGTTGCTGGATTTCCTTAAAAAAAAGACAATGCAAAACCACAATTTGTACAGAAGACATGGGTGACGAAGAAGAGGGTCCGATAATGTGTGGACAATTTTGAGATAAAAAATGTATCTGTTAATGCTGAAACATCTTTTGTGAAGATTAATATCAGATATTTTGACATGATCCATAGCATAGGTCTCCTTTAAAGTGTGATGTCCTGTACCAATTTCATTTGCAGAATGAACAAGTTATAAAATTCCTATTCATGAAAAGATAATCTTGCCTTGTTGGAGCTGTTAGTGTAGTCAAATACACACATGCCATTTCCCTTCTTCGACATGTTTTCAGTGTTCCCACACTGGTCAAATACTCTACGTATATATCGGTGAAGGTTCCTGTTGGCCACTAACGTTACAAAATAAACACACTTCGGGGTAAGTATGAATAACTTTAGCACTGTAAAATAATATACGGACAGAAGCAGACCGTACATCCACACGTACCTTCCTGTATTGATGGCGCTTGCAGCATTTGCTTATAGTAGGAGTAGTACAGTCCACACTCCGTCCGAAAGGAAATCTCCCGCTCCACTTCCTGAAAGCAAAATAAACAATAAGGTTGTTTGAACAGAAGGATTTTCTTTTCTGCAACACTGAAAACAGCATGAATTAAGAACAGAAACGACTCAGATAATATGGTGGTGCTTCCCAGCACAGCAGCAGGTGGGCTACAGGAACGTACCAGGGTTTGTAGAACTAAGAGGAAGTTTCTTTTTTGTGCAGAACAGAGAAGAATGAGCTAAAGAGTGAAGCACAGGTTTTATTGCGCTCATGTGTTGTGGATGAAATACAACATGGTTTTTACTCATCCATTAACCAGCCATTACTTCATCTCCACATTCCAATCTGCAGAATCAACCTAACCCAAGGGAAAACCTGCACATAAAACAGTATCGGTAAGCTGTCCTTTGATAATCTCCCAGTCCCCAGAGCACTCGCATTTCTACCGTTTGGTCCCCATGAATCTGCTGACATTTAGACAGGTCATTCAGCAGATGTGCATTTCTTTACGATTCTATGATAAAAGCAACAGATTTTCTTAACATTTCACTTTTGTGACTAAAACCAAAGTCTGTCAACTGTTTCTCCAGTATCGAGGTCTCCCCACAGATATATGAGGTCCAAAGGTTCTTGAAATCATTACTACACTGCAGTTTGATGGGTTTTACAGTAATAACTTATCATTACTCGCCAATCTTTTAAGGCCATAAAAAGCAAGGAATGGGCAATCATTTTTCTTTTCATCAATTAAAATAGCTGCTACACAATGTCACTTAAATGATTAATGGAAAGAACACGGATACACTGTTTCTGAACTTAAACCACTAAAAGTTGAAAAAAAAACCCACAGGTCCACCATTAAGTGAATAAACGTTTCTATAAATGTGAAATGCTTCAAATGCTAGGACATAATGATGATCCTCAACGGACTTGCACAAACTTTGCAAGAGTGACTCACTGATTCATTTTTCTGCACCAATTAGGGAAAAACCTGGAACATATTTCAAGTTTAAGGACATCAGCAAACTCTCAACATATTTCCAATTACATTTTCAGACTGACCATAGTCTTATTGCAAGTGTTGATTGTTCCTAAGACGTCGCTTAAATCTGGGAATCACTTCTGACAGTAACCCCTGTTTTAACAACACATCTTCTGCAAAAGGGCACATTAAAGAAATCTCGAATGAATTTTGTTAAAAAGAAAAAAGTACCCATATATTTCATGATCTACCAAGCAATAAATAATATTAAATTCCTTGAAACTAGCGTAATGGATAGCTGTATCATATGACCTTGGATACTGTGAACACCTTGTAAGTATCTAGTGCTGTTGTAAATATACAAGTCAGGCTCAAATCCTTCACAGCTTCAAGCTTTGGTGGTTTATGTCCAGATCAATAAATATATATTATTTATGTATTAACAACAAAATAGCAAGAAATACTAGAGAGAATAAAACTATCCAACAACAGACTGTTACTTATTGTCAGAAAAGGGCATCAGCGGTTAGTGCGACACAGCTCTCTCTAAATATCAACAGCACTGACACGTGCAGGCCGAGCAGGAACTCCCACCGAGGAGTGAGATTGGACAGCTGAGGGGTGTGACACGTCGCTGCAAGAACCAGCACAGTTCCTACCACAGGCTGTAACAGAGACTGTGTGTCAGATCTCCTTTGAAATGTGCTCGGTTTATTAAATGTCTACACCGGATAATTGTCAATTATTCAAGTAACAATCCCTACCGTGAGCTGAGAGAACCACAGCAGATTCTCGTGGATGCTGTTGACACACCAGGCCTGAGTCACGGCCAGCAGCCCCGCCAGTAACAGTCCTGCTGCCATGGAAACGTACTGTTGCCAAGACCCCCAGAGTATAATGCCTGGACCGCAAAAGAGACCGGATCGTCCGGGCGGAGGAAGCCCCTCTCTCCCCCCCTCCTGTGTGGGCTCAGACCTCGCTGGCCCCAACGACGTGTTGCTACTGCCTCCCCCCTCAGCTGACCGATGCGGTGAAAGCCCCAAATGATGCCCTAGCTGGCTCAGTTTACCTCTCTTACGAAGCTCCATTGCCTGGGAAAAGAGACGTTATCTATAAATTCTTGGATCCTTTGATAAATTTGATAAATCCAGGTAGATTAAATAGCATGCTCCCGGGTTAAGCTATAAAGGTAATCCAATTCCGTTTTAGAAAGAAACATCAATGTGATGTGTTTTTCTTTACTTGAAGTTGCTCCAAATAAATTTAAATGGCTTTTTAATCCCTTTGGGTTTCCTGCCAAAGGAAATATGCAAGAACTACCACAAAGGTAATGAGCAGCTAGTTTTGTTCCCGATCCACTTTCCAGTTTTTTCCCAGAACAGCAGAACAAGTCTTGGCTTTCCACCAGTACTATGATATAATGGCTAATCCCCGGTTTATATTAAGGTCAAAGAGAATAGGCCATGTAACAAGTTCCCACGTTGCTAGTTCATTTGTCAGAAGGCAACAGTCCATTTCTGTCCATGTCTCTCTGTGAGAATGTCCTCTTTATGAATCTGTGAATAATTCCAGTCTCTGTGATGAGCTGCTTTAAGAATCCAAGGATGGGTCCATTCAGCCCGGGCGCTGCTTAATCTTCTCCCCGGTTTATATTTTCCAAAGCATAAACATGGACGAGGCTCCGTCTTTGGCGAATTCAATTAGAAACTACATAATAAAAAAAGCAATCCTTTTCAAACAACTCAAGTACAAGTACAAAGAGAAGAGCAAATAAAAAAGCTGAGCTACACCAGGTCTGAACAACAGAGCAGACTGTGGATAACTGGAGCGCTAGAGGAAGGGAGGGAAAGAGAGAGTTGACTACTGGTGACCTCTTGTCTATAAAAACACACATGCACACAGGAAAAGAATAAGATGAGATGGGGGTGGGGAGCGTTGAGGGGAACATGTTGGAACATCGTTCGGAAAACACGGGGAACATTTGTCAGAGTGTGTGGCTCCGGAGCTGGTGTAACGCTGTGAGCGCATGCCTGAAATAAACCCTGCAAAGCAGCGAGGCCGACGTGGGCATGACCTCACATCTGATGAATTCAACAGGACACAGTGTGCCAGCTGGCTAAACGTCTGTTCGGGAGTGCTGGTGATAATGAGCATTGTTGGACACTACCTCGACAACAGCGCTGGATTATTACGAGCAGTCCTCTTTCTGGTAAACAGCTCCTCCACTTACCGGCAATACACGGATACACTCAGCCAGTCAGGTAAGCCGGCGAGAGCAGACACCGCAGGAACGACTACCAAATTCACAAATTACTTTCCACCATGTTTCAAGGTCTTTTCTGTTCTGCATCCCTTGTAGACACTTAACAGATCGTGTGTGTTTCTGAGACAGTTCGCAGAAGACTGAAAGTGAGTCAGAGGCAAAGGATCTCAAGGAGAGGAAATTAAATACATCCCAGCTGGCTGAGGAGGCAAAAGCACACAGCTCAAGTTAGGGCCGGAGCCAGAAACCTGGAAAATACGCCGTGTTTTGAGGATCGTGTAAGAGTGGATACACACATCTGAATAAGAGGAATGGGCAGAGCGGTGGTGCAGGTACTGTCGCCCCTGGCTTCAATCATGTCCGTTTCTAGGAACCTTCCTATGTGGAGTTTTCATGTTCTTCCCATACTTCTTTCGGTTCAACTAGTGACTCTAAATTTGCTACTAGTGTGGGTGTTTGCATGTGCGGTTGTCAATTTCTCTCTGCGAGCCCCGACAGACATGCAGCCTTTTTTAAGACGTCCAGGATGCTTTGCGCATCATTAGCTGTGACAGGCTCCTGTCCATCACCATCAACAGGATAAAGTCAGTATTGATTGATGGATATTTGAGGAATGTGCTTGTATGTTTAGAAAACGGTCTTTTAACAGATCCATTCAAAAAAATAAAATGTAAAAAAAAAAATCCTAAAAGACAAATGCTGCAATATCTGAGAGCTGGCATGGATGAATCAGTTATACAACCAACTGTCTAACAACCAAAATCAAATAAGAATGATGTGGAAAATGAGAATTAAAGAAGGCAAAGGTCCTTACATCTAATCATACTCTTATGTCTCTCTAACTCAAACTATTTCCCGTTTAACACCATCTTTATTTCCATTTGTTAATATGTATCCACCTTTGTATTCCCGGCCTGTAATGCATTTCAAAAAGGATTGTACAGTAAAGCCTTTATCACTCAGTAATGTTAACATTTCCTCAACACTTAGAAGATGCTCTGGCATTGAGGATAGAAAGTGATGAAGGATTTCAGTTGTTACTGTCCACCATTCTCTCAGCAAATATGTCTTAAATTGTGCAACACTTTTGACTACCACTACACTGCCCCTGTAGCAACTTTGGAACATAATGCAGGCCAGAAATGCCTGAATGAAAATATATTAACAAAACAATCCCATCAATGACTGAAAGGAAAAAAAGAGAAATATCTTGGATTTGTACTGTCTGCAAAGAAAAATAAGTAAAGCTAAAAAATGTTCTGTTTTGGAGTTGTAAATTATGAGTTTAGCTGAATTTTCTTATTAGAGCCTTTTATTTTGGCAGTTGTGTGGAGTCAAAAGCAGTGACCCGTGAATGATGGAGGTATGTTGGCATCTGTCAGACCTCCTCTTACGGACCAGGTTATCCAAAAGGAACTAGGGTTCAACTACACCAAACAGAGGGTTTAATGGCATTAACAGGAGGAAACGGTGCACATCCACACGCATGACCCTACGTTTGTGGGAACATTTCAGTGAACGCTTTGGCCAGGACTGTAAAGTGACCTCTGTTTAATGAAATCAATGGTCTTCTTCCATTTCACATACAAAATGAGCAAAAAAGGGAGTATAAAGCCACAAATGTGTCCCACTGAGATCCCCCTCAATAACTGGCTTTGCTTTGCCTTCCCGTGATGAAAACTCTTTAATTTTCCTTTGCAGACTGGATCCCCGAGGTCAAGATACATTTCACGCTTGTGTGAGGAAAAAGGTGAAGCGCTTGGCTGACAATGGAAGTTTCCTACAGTTGAGACATTGGGATTATTTGCCTCAATTCTTCACTGTTTTTTGTCTTACAGAAAAGAATAAAGTGCATTCCCTGGTTAGGCAGATACTTCAAAATGTGAATCTCTATACTGGAGCATCTTCCCCATAGTTTTCCATTTTGACTAAGCAAAAACTGTTTCAGCTGTTTTAAAAAGGTCCAACCAAACTATGAAGATCAAATGTTCCAGCAAACGGACAATTCTGGACTCGGGGTGGAGTATTTAGCCTCAGTAATATCCATTTGCATATGCATTTGCTTAATATGCCTTCAAGTAAAATCACTACAATATCCAAAAATAAATAAAGATTATTTAATACAGCTTTCTGTAATGCTTTCTCTTATTCGAATGCTTTATTTTGCAAGTAAGAATATGAGCAGTAGTTTTAAATGTTGGCCTCTAAAAAACTGAAACAAAGTACAGAAATGTTTTGATACACAAGTAATAATTAACTATTTTTAATTGACAAAATGAACAGAGAATAGGATGTGAATGTCACACAAAGTTTAGTTTAGTTTGCCTCTAAAGTTTTCTCTTCTATGATCCCTGAACTTTAACTTCAGAATCATTTATTAGTGATATTTGTAGGATTAGCCCTTTATAATCATGTGTCAATCCATTCTTAATCCTCATAACCAAATATCAAACTGCTGCTGCAGGGAAAGACAACACATCTATTTTTACTCATAGTTCTAAATACCTGTTAAAAATCAAAACAACCAGCAAAAGCTCTCATTTACATGTTCTCTCCCTTTGAGGTGACAGTGAAGTCTGCTTGTAACATTTTTTTCTCTCATTCCAAACCAACGTATTTGTGGAGATCTGGGAAAGGGGGCATCTAGAAATGAAATCATATTTGGCACATCATTGCCGGGACTTTAAAGGAGGAGAGGCTTAAGCATCAGAGACGGCATGTGGTTGATTCAACAGTTCTGAGACACCACTGGTGCAGTGGATGGAAAAACTATCACTCCATTTCATGATGAAGTGTTTATGACCTGATTGCAGGCCATCTCAGCTTGAGAGGCGGATGAAGAGTGTGTATGACTGAAAGCCACGTTGTATCACGAGATAAGCAGAAACGTGTGGAACGTTTCAGCTAAACGTGCAGACCAGGATCAACTTTCCATCTTAAAACTGATGAATTTTGCACATGGACGTCAGATCCTTGGTTAGCCCTAATAAATGTGTCTCGTACATCACTTCATCCATCTTTGTTGCTTTATAAAAGACTTAGAAAACATAAAAAGTCTATGTTTTCAGTACTACCAGATGTTATTGCTGGTTGGCACACAACCCTGTAGGCAATACTTTGTGTTTAAGTGTGATATAGAGAGGCCATAGTTATATTCGCTGTCATTTTTTCTTCTTTTACGTGTTTAGTTGTAAAGATTTAAAAGCCTGATAAACAGCAGGAGTCAGCCTGTGACCCTTTAGTTGCTTCTTGCAAGCATTTTTTGCGGACAATGAAAGTAATTTTTATAATTAGGAGCACCAGTGTGACTTGCAAATATGTCCCCTGCGTTCCCATTTTTAAAAAAAAATCCTCATTTACATTATTCATCTAGCTAAATCTTCTCCACATAGCTCTGATATGAAACACCAGGAGGGAGCAATAATTGGTGTGTCTGCATGCTTGTTATTGTGGGAGAAAAAGTTGGGGTGTATCTTGTTATCACAAGGACCCTGCTCGGTTTCTGGTCAGAAAAAAATAAAAAAATAAAAATAAAAATCACTGATTGATAATGTTTGTTCTTTTGTTCAAATGAAACAAGGGAAAAAAAGGAAGACAATAATTCAGACCTCGACAGGCCACTCGGGTGATAAGACGAGGAATCGGCAGGCAATCTTGTGTTGAAAAAGGAAAACCTAGAAGTGGCTGATGCTCAGTTACTACTAAGAAAGTAAAAACTTACATTTCATTTTATCTACTGCCCTCATTATATCTTTAACATGGAACAGAACTTTTCAAAAGTTGCTGGCCAGACTATATGGCACAAACATGAAGTTGCCATATTAGGAAGCTGGATGAGCATATAGGGAACTCATTAGTAGTAATTTCTTATTTTGTATCGCTTAAGTACTCATCTTAGATAATGATCGAGAATACACCGACAAAAAATTGGAATAAAAATGGATTAACCTTTCAGCCCTAGCCTGAAGCATAAATTATGTGAAGAAAAACAGATCCGCAACATATTCCCATATAGCATACCGGAGAGTGAAAGCTACTTATCAATCAGCACAAGAGGCTGAAATGACAAAAATGGACATTGTGAAGAGGACGTGTTAAGTTCCTTTCACTGATTGAATGATTAAGATGCTGTACAGCGTGCGCACATTTTACTGTGGACGACAGTGATTTTGATTCTATTAACATATTAACTCTATTACTATTACCACAACATTTTTGGTAATAAATCAACACTTTACTGACATAACGGTATTTTATTTGAAACAGAATTATTTGGAAAACATTTGACTTGTGATTATTTCTTGCCATTTTTTGCCATTTTTGCCTGTCTCTTTTTAAGTCCTACTTTTAGTACATTTTTTCTAGGTTCCTAGGTTAAATCATATATTTAGGCACCATCCACGACTGGCTGCTTTTCTGATGGCTCAGGTTAAAGGAGCTTGAGGCTCCTTTTAAGAAATGAGACTCTCTAGCGCCACCCTTCACCACGACGGCTGTCGGGGGTACTGCAGCCAACAGTGAAGCCGGCACGGGAGAACGGGGAGAATGCACATGCAGCGTCATGTGACGTCACATCCGCAGGACAGCGCGGGAAATTCGGGACCGAATTGCAGCACATTTTGCAGCACACAGCCTGTTCAAGGCAAAGGAGAGATACACTAGAGGGCTCATTCTTTTTGGTTTGGAACGCTTCATCTGACATTATTACTAGAAAACTTAAAATGTATACGGATTTTTTTCAAAAAACTTGCCACAATCCGGCCTCAAGCTCCTTTAACAGATTACCAAAGAGACCAGCGGCTCGAGCTGCAATCTTTCAGTTTTTTATATTGAAAACTGTGAATGAGAGTTCTTCCTCATACACCAGCTTGGCCACGGTGTTCCACAGGGTACTGTACTTAGGCCTTCACTTTTCACGCCTTAAAAGTTTCCATCAGGTACTATTATTAGGCAGTATGGCATAAACCTTCATTTCTATGCAGATAACATTCATTCCAATCCACTATGCCAAATGAGACTGGAAAAATAGTGGAACAACAAATGTCTTAATGACAGATAGAGTTACATGACTGTGATAATATCCTGTTACTAAACTCAGATAAGACTGAAATTGTTGTCTTTAGCCCTGAGCACATTAGAAAGAGAATGTATAGCCATTTAGTAACTCTGGATGCATTTATGCAAACCCAGTCTGCATTTATTTTATATTCTGCACATGTAACAGCTCAAAGACTCACTGCGGTCTCACACTGCAGCATCATGCTCAACAGGTGGTGTCCCTGAAGTGACTTTGTCATACCATAAACAAAAAAAATCGCTAAGACCCGCCAAGAATGTCTTCTTGGCGGGTAAATGCTTCTAACAATAGGTGTTTATAGATTATAGCCCGCTATTAACCCTGGAAGAAGGACACCTATTTTATGGAGGGTTATGGGTGACAAAATTAAATAAATAAATATATTATGAAATAAATAAATATATTGTGAAATACGTAACTCTAAATCTCCCATTAATTAATTAAATGCATCAAAAATTTCATAAAAACACAGGTCTTGAGTGGCTTGCCCACAGAACCCTGACGTCTGATTGGCTGCTCCAAACAGCAAGTCAAGACAAATTGACCACAGATAATGAGTTAAGAACAATCAGAATAAATATTCCAAAACATTTGGGTTGTAATTGTCTTTACGTGGGTTTGGAGGGACTGCAAGGAAACAATCCAGACGAATATTTTGGTGTGTCGAAGAGGAACATCAGGAGATGCAGTGGTAAGTAAGGTGGACCGAATATCGCCCAGAAAAATGTTTTAAATCCCTTTCAATCAGACATCAGGGTCTGTGGACGAGCCATACAAGTCCCGCCCACTGAGTTTGATGGCTGGGTTTGACAGTTTTAATTATTTCATGACAACAGCGCTCACAAAGGAGGCATGAAATAAATAAATCAATAAATTTTTAAATAAAAGTTTTCTTAAAAAAGGATATTTTAGTATTTAAATTCATTATTTAAAAAGTAGATTTAATTATTTAGTGGGACATTAAATTATTTAATTGCATATTGCATAATTCCATGATGTATTTAATTATTTATTGTTGTATTTAATGATTTCATGATATATTTAATTATTTAGTGGTAAATTTAATTATTTAATGATGTTTACAGTATATGAAATGTATGATACATTTAATTAATTAAGGGGAGATTCACAGGTATGTATTTCATGATATTATTATTTATGTCATGATTCTTTTAATTTTGTCACCCTTAACCGTCCACATTTAACGTGAGGCTTGTAATTGCCTCCCCAGCTACTGAAGCCGGGTTGAGGGGAGGGAAGATGACCCAGGAGGCGTTATCGTATTTTACCACGTAACAACCCGCTGGTCGGCCTCGCTGGCTTCAGCAACATCAGAAGAGAGGGATGATACAGGAGATGGAGCTGGTGGTGGATTCATGCTAATTAACAACGGGATTTGCTTCGCACAAATCGTGTTGTTCTTGTCATCATTTTTTTTTTTTTTTTTTTTAAATCTACCAGTCCAAAAGAGAATCAAAAAGTTCATTTCAGACCCTGCTGCATACAGTAGAAGCCATAATTCAGTTTAGCAATGCTTGATATCACCCTACATTAAAGTGAACAGATGGCTGCTGTATGCTCAGGACGCTTGGCGGGGGAAGAAGAGAGTACACCTAAGGGCTGACCCTTTAGTCCTGACCTCTACCCAACCAAAAGTGTGTGAAGTATTTTGATGAAATGAAACGAAAAATAAAAAAACACAAGATTTAAAGGTTTAAAGATTTAAAAGAGACTGACAAGAAAAAACTTGTATTCATACTGCAAAGACAGCAAAGTCAAAGTTAATGCTCAAATCACAGTTTTTTTGTTTGTTTTAAGCATTTACCATCGTTCTAACTCATCCTGAGATGGGGTTGTAAATAAATGGCCAATGGGTCACCCACAGAACAAGGAGGAGAAATAAAAAGAAAAGACTGTAGAAGTCAAAGCCTTTACCTTGATGTTGGAGAACCACAAGTCATTTTCATGGAGCGTCGCCACATAGATACAGCACAGCAGGCCAAGACCAACAGAGACGGACCAACCAACCGATGTCCAGATTATGGCCCCCCATGACCAATCACCTGCAACATTGGCAAATGATTTAGTTGGCACAACAAAGACACAAGACACAATATGCAGCAATTTGTATGCCTCTTGCACAGAAGACATTTTGAGGGGTTCCAAAAGAAAAACCATGGGATTATGCTGGAGCAGAATTAGTTTGTTCAGCATGCTATCCAACAAAATTAGAAATGAAACTGCTTCAAGCAATCCCACTGGAAGGCAGGAATTAAAAGGGAGCCTTTACAGAGATAGAAGATACTGTATGTCATTTGAAAGTGGGTAGGACAGCATGCATTTCAAAACAGTTTCTCTTGAAAGGCACCCATTGCACTTTAATGCTCACATGAAACACGACAGAAATACTTGCAAAGTGAGGGAAAAAGGGGGCTTTTTCCTATATTCCTCTTTGCAATCTCTGCATGAAGGATGTGAGTGTTTGACTGTGCCTCAGAGACACTTGTCCATGGCTAAACAGTCCCTGCTCTGGAATGGTGCAGGAGGAGCAGCTTTCCTGATTCAACTCTCCAGCAGGCATTCCTGAAGGCAATGCATCACTGTCATGGCCTCATGGCACACTTGATTGTGAAGCGGTTTTTTGATGGTGCCTGTGCTTATCCCAGTAGGAATAATCAAAATACCTGCCATCTACCGTAATATGAGAAATACTCTTTGATTTGCATGTTCAATTTGCACGCAGAACTCATTTTCTGAGTTGTTTCCCAGTGCCAAGGCCAGAAGTACCAAACAGAATGGTACTTGATATTGTGAAATCTGGCTATGGTTTAATGTTTTTTTGTTTGTGGTTTTTGCACTCTTATACTTTTTGTGTCATATTCGGTAGCCATATACCCAATAGTGTCCAGCTGTTCCTATAGGCATGTTGCTATGGGGTTATTATGCATGAAAATGCTGATGTCAAACCAAGTCTTGAAACTGCAAAAAAGCATGCATAAGCTATGCCACCAAGTCAGCACACATATCGCTTAATTCTGTAGTGGCTACTTAAACCAACTTCATAAAAGTAATTCATTTTAGTATTTTATTCTAAAACCTGCTGTAGCCTGGAGGGCAGTTCTCGCGAGGTTAGAGGCAACAAAGGGAGCAAACTTGGAACAACACATCAGAGATGGATGGATGTAACCACAGAGAAAGCATTTCTGCCCAAAAAGGGAAGACTTTGTGTAAATATCTCTAAAAATGGGAAAATGAATTTACTTTCCTAAAGAGGAGCAGGATGGGGCTCAGTTACCCATTCTGAAAGATGTTCAACTGTGTTTTTAGTGTCCTTCAGGGGGAAGGACAATTGTCCGTCAGCAGCACCAGCACGGCGCCAGAGAGCCACATGAGTGAAAATTAAAAATTAAAAGAAAATGTAAATGTTTCACTTGAAGACAATCAATGTGTATACAAACTGAAAATATTTAAAATAGATAAACGTGCAGAGTCCTAACAAACACCAGGAAACTGGACCATATTGTGCCAGTGTAACGGTCATGAAATCACTACACTGGCTTCCACTGAGTCAAAGGATAGAGTTTAAAATCTTACTGCTGGTCTACAAAGACCTGAATGGTCAAGATTGATCTGTTAGTTCCTATGAAGCTCCCAGAGCCCTGACGTTCATCTGGATCTGGTTTGTTGTGGTTCCCAAGAACCAGAACCAAGCAAGGTGAGGCAGTTCAGTTATTCTGCTCCTCACCGGTGGAACAAACTTCCTGTAGACCTGAGGTCTGCTCCAACTGTAGATCCTTTAAATCAGGGTTAAAAACATTACTGTTTACTGAAGTGTACTCTTAAATTAAACCTGCTGTACTCTACTGCCCTTACTTTTTAACAACTTTTTCTTTTTATTGTTTTACCTCTTTTCTTATCATTTTATTTGTTATTTACTGTTTAATGTGTCTTGACACTTTTAATGTTGATGTAAAGCACTTTGTTGTGCTATACAAATAAACTTGCCTTGCCTTGCCTTTAATTCACTTTTGTGTTTTCATTTAGGCTCTATTATAGGAATTACATACATAGGAGTGTCCACAGCATCTCATTTTCAACAAAGGTCATCCTATCAGGCTATGAGCACATAATTGTAGTGTGTAAGTGGTTGACAGGTAGTTATTTTGGAAATTTCTCGTAAATCCGTATTAAAATGTAAGATACTGGACCTCGGTGGAAGAAAATGTCCTGTATTTTTAAATCCAAAACTTGACAGGTATGCCCTAGAGAATGATCTAAATCTACCTCAAATTACACTATGGTGTGTTTTTTAGCAGTGGTCACCCTGGTCAGGGGTTGTCTGTTGGAAGCCCTGAATGGTGACACCCTCTGGGTGGCAGGGTGTTAGGGTGTCAGGGTAACAGGGTAACAGGGTGTCAGGGTAACAGGGTGCTCACTCACCCTGCAGGGTAACAGGGTGTCAGGGTTGCAGGGTGTCAGGGTAAAAGGGTAAAAGGGTGGGAGGGTGTCAGGGTATCAGGGTAAAAGGGTGTCAGGGTTGCAGGGTGTCAGGGTGTCAGGGTAAAAGGGTGGGAGGGTGTCAGGGTATCAGGGTAAAAGGGCGTCAGGGTAAAAGGGTGGGAGGGTGTCAGGGTATCAGGGTAAAAGGGTAAAAGGGTAACAGGGTAAAAGGGTAAAAGGGTGGGAGGGTAACAGGGTAAAAGGGTAAAAGGGTGGGAGGGTGTCAGGGTATCAGGGTGTTGGGGTAACAGGGTAACAGGGTGTCAGGGTAAAAGGGTGTCAGGGTAACAGGGTAACAGGGTAAAAGGGTAAAAGGGTGTCAGGGTAACAGGGTAACAGGGTAAAAGGGTAACAGGGTAAAAGGGTAAAAGGGTGTCAGGGTAAAAGGGTAAAAGGGTGTCAGGGTAACAGGGTAAAAGGGTGTCAGGGTAAAGGGGTAACAGGGTAAAAGGGTGTCAGGGTGTCAGGGTAAAAGGGTAACAGGGTAAAAGGGTAAAAGGGTGTCAGGGTATCAGGGTAAAAGGGTAAAAGGGTAACAGGGTAAAAGGGTAAAAGGGTGGGAGGGTGTCAGGGTATCAGGGTGTTGGGGTAACAGGGTAACAGGGTGTCAGGGTAAAAGGGTGTCAGGGTAACAGGGTAACAGGGTAAAAGGGTAAAAGGGTGTCAGGGTAACAGGGTAACAGGGTAAAAGGGTAACAGGGTAAAAGGGTAAAAGGGTGTCAGGGTAAAAGGGTAAAAGGGTGTCAGGGTAACAGGGTAAAAGGGTGTCAGGGTAAAGGGGTAACAGGGTAAAAGGGTGTCAGGGTGTCAGGGTAAAAGGGTAACAGGGTAAAAGGGTAAAAGGGTGTCAGGGTAAAAGGGTAAAAGGGTAACAGGGTGTCAGGGTGTCAGGGTAACAGGGTAAAATGGTAAAAGGGTGGGAGGTTGTCAGGGTAACAGGGTTTCAGGGCTTCAGGGTATCAGGGTGTCGGGGTAACAGGGTGTCAGGGTAAAATGGTAAAAGGGTGTCAGGGCGTCAGGGTAACAGGGTTTCAGGGCTTCAGGGTAACAGGGTTTCAGGGCTTCAGGGTAACAGGGTGCTCACTCACCCTGCAGGGTCTCAGGGTAACAGGGTGTCGGGGTAACAGGGTGTCGGGGTAACAGGGTGTCAGGGTAACAGGGTGTCAGGGTAACAGGGTGACAGGGTAACAGGGTGTCAGGGTAACAGGGTGTCAGGGTAACAGGGTGTCAGGGTGTCAGGGTAACAGGGTGTCAGGGTGTCATGGTAACTGGGTGCTCACTCACCCTGCAGGCTCTTCTCCGGGTGTCGGTGGGTGCAACAGTTGGACGGCTGGGGCTGAACTTCAGCAGCCAGCGCCGCTTCCTTCCCCCTGCCTCTCCTCTGCCGGAGGACCGTCATGTCGACAGACCGCCACCATGCAGGACCGTCTCTGAGAGAGATGATAAATGATTCATTAATGCACGGCCATGTGGGCCATGGCGTCACACAAACAGCGGAGCATCATTGTTTTCCTCCGAGGAAAACAAAGATGCTCCGCTGTTCGGGTGATATGCTTTGCGAAACATGGCAGCGTTGTAAAACATAATGTGGGTAAGCTGCAGTGATGACATTGAGCAACATAACACGACAAAGTAAGACTAGGCGGGTGTAAACTCCGTGTCAGCGACAGCCCCGTTGGCTGTAGTTTCCATCTCCGTCTCATAGCAACAAAGAACCCGGCTGGAGCCTCACCCTCCTCCAGGCTCCGTCCCTGGGAGGACGGTCCGACAGCTCCTCCACCTCCCCCTCTGGCCCCTGCTCTCAAGTCTCTACTTCCTCCGTTCTCTTATTTTCCTCTCCACTTTTCTCTCAGGGTCTTGCTAAAATTTAACGGCCAGCTTCTGCCGCACTGTCTGGAGAAGAGCAGCACCGGAAACCAGGGGTGGCCTTCACAATAAAAGCGGGCGGGAAATTAGCTGTGCAAAACAGAGATGCATATCATTTAAAAAATGTTTTTATATATATATATATATATATATATATATATATATATATATATATATATATATATATATATATATATATATATATATATATATATATATATATATATATTTATATATATATATATATATATATATGTATATATATATATATATATATATTTATTTATTTTTTTACATTTATATTTATTTATTTATTTATTCTTAATTCTTTTGTCTGCATATATATTAATGGTTAATACCATGTTGGTAAAAACCTAAGACATATATATATATATATATATATATATATATATATATATATATATACATATATATATATATACATATATATATATATATATATATATATATATATATATATATATATATATATATATATATATATATATATATATCATGTGTAATTTGAGGACTTTTGGGGAAGTAATGGTAAAGTAATGCGCGTCGTCGCAGGGTGGAGATGCACATTTTGATGTATAACACACCTGGGTGCACGTTACGGTTCGGGCCGTATTAACCTATTAACTGCCGAAGGAATGGCATAAAATTGCGCCAAAATTACACGATTAAGTCAAAATGGCCGACTTCCTGTTCGGTTTCGGCCATGGCGCCAACAGACTTTTCTTTAAGTTGCGACATGATACAGGTGTGTACCGATTTTCGTGCATGTACGTCAAACCGTATCGTGGGGCTTGAGGCACAAAGTTTTCTAGGGGGCGCTGTTGAGCCATTTTGCCACGCCCATTTATGCAAACCATTAAATATCACATTTTTTGCCAGGCCTGGCTTGCATGCAAAATTTAGTGACTTTTGGGGCACGTCATTTCGTCGGAAGAAGAAAAATAAGGAAAAGGAAAAAAAGGAACATTCCTACAGATACAATAGGGCCTTCGCACTGTAAGTGCTCGGGCCCTAATAATAACTTATACTTATATAGCGCCTTTCAAGGTACCCAAGGTCGCTTTACAAACAAACAAAACAAAACCACGGAGGGGACCTATTCAGGGAAGGCCAAGGAGGACCTAGGGGCAATTAGAATCATCAATTAACCTAGTGTAGTAATGCATGTTTTTGGACTGTGGGAGGAAGCCGGAGTAACCGGAGGGAACCCACACAAGCACGGGGAGAACATGCAAACTCCACACAGAAAGACCCCGCCTGGCCAGGGAGTCGAACCGGGAACCTTCTTGCTGTGACGCAACAGTGCTAACCACCAAGCACACCATAGGCTATTATTTAACAAGACAGTTGGACAATAATATACTATCATGTCAACCTTATAAACACAGCAGCCTTCTGGGAGATCTGCTACTTTGTACCCTAATTTATCTGGATATGGGCATCATCCTGGCTATGAAGACATCTGTCCCTTTCACTGATCTCCCCAGGTACCAATGAGCCAGAGGGACTTACGACCAAATGATTTGCTTCTGATCAATTTTATTTTATTTGTTGTTCTGGAGGTGGAGATCAGTCATCTAAGTCATGTTGACTATCAAAAGCTCAAAACAAGACAACTGGACGTCCTTTTATTTTTTTTTCTTCAATTTAAAATCTTCTAAATTGAAGGTGAAACACATGCAAGAGCAAAACAAAAGGAAGACCAGTTGTCTTGTTTCAAGCCTTTGAGAGATGTTTGTCGTTTTCTTTCACATGTTAAACTGTATAATACACAATGGAATTTGTATATATTGTATCATTAAAAACATTTGCAGTGTTATAAGTAATCAGTAGCAGCAGTTAAACCCCATTTAAACCCCATCTATTTTCTCTACCTGCTTCATCCTGTTCAGGGTCACACAGGTCTGCAAATCATTCCATCTGTAAAAGGCAGGCCACCAGTCCGTCCCCTGGTCATACAGAGTATCAAGCATGTACACTCCTGCAGAAAATTCAGACAATTTGAAATCTACATGAGGAAATAATTGTATGAATTATAAGCTGGCTCAAGTGCTAGAGACTTTATTGTACTTGTCAGTTGAAAATCCTCTTCTCAGGACTAAATTAAATTGATATATTTTGGGGTTTTAGAAGAAGTAATTGAAACTTCTGGTTTAGGGAACTGCTCTGAAGCACTTGTTGAATATTTTGGGAAATATGCATATTTCCATTTGCTGCAAGGACTTGCAGGATGAAAAGACGGATCTTTGTCAACGAAATTTAAAGTTCCCTGCGCCCCCTTACCTAACAGGACAAGTGCAGCTCTGCACGTTTTGTTCAGTCAGTTGCAAATTTAAAAAAAGGGAAGCTCTGCTTAATAAACATGGCATTCTTTTTTTTCATATCAAACATCACAATCCCACGATTTTCAAAAATGTTATAACAGCAAGGTATTAGTTTGAATTTATATAGTCTTAATAGTACACAGATCATCCAGACAACTTGTATAAGTTGTGTGTTACTTGGTTTCCACATTTCTGCAGCTGTGTGGTCAGAGGAGGTTGCTGGACCATGTGTTCTGGCTCCTCTACTCATCTCAATATATGCTATTCCTTTTTGAACCCTTCCCTCTTTCTTCCTTCAGTCTTTTATTTATAAACAGTTTCCAAACCACACTCCCTGAAGCCATACTCATTACTCTCCAAACCCCTCACCTTGGAGATGAAATGATGTGAAAAACTGATATTGGACTTATTATATTGGATATTATCTCATGGTTATTGGACATTCCTCCTGAAGCTCCTCTCACACCCCCAGATATCAGAGGAGAGAGGATCTTTCTTTGAATTGCCTTCAAAGAGAGCTTGGGTTGAGCGGAGAAAAGTTTTATTTATTTATTTATTTTTTATTTTTTTCATTGTGGGAAAAAAAAACCCTGTATACACTGCTCATGATTCAGAGAATCCAAAATACATTTAATTTCGATTAACTTAAAAATGTTGCGATGAATGGTTGAAAAGAGCTCTGTTTACTTCCACATGGATGAAGATGAACTATTCACTCCTAGATAAATGATGCTTCATTTCATACACACACACACACACACACACACACACACACACACACACACACACACACACACACACACATATATATATACATATATATCAGAAGGGAACTGGTCGACAGAGCAGTTGCCAAGGACTGCAAGATGAGGCAAACCAATCTGTGCACCTCCTGAATTGACAAGAAGAAGGCCTACGTCTCAGGTGCATAGGCCTGAACCCTCTCAGCCAAACCATGGCTATGGATACCGGTTTAGATGAGGAGCAATGATCAGCCACCTCCTCTACATGGATGATATCAAGCTGTATGCCAAGAGTGGGCAAGACATCAACTCACTGTTCCACGTTGACTGGGATGTACAGCAGTGATATTGGAATGTAATTCAGGCTGGATAAATGCGCACGAATGGTGTCCAAAAGTGGCAAAATGATCACAACTAAGGGGGTTGAGTTACCAGAGTGTATATATCGGATGTTCAGGACTGCTACAAATACATGGGGATTCTGCAGACAAATGGCAACTACAAAGAGGCTACAAGGAAGTCGACCACAGCCAAGTACCTGAAAAGGGGTAGATCATGAAGAGCCAAACAAAGTCCGGGCCATCAACACACATGCCCTGCCAGTAATAAGGTGTCCCGCTGGTATTATAACCTGGCTACAGGAAGAAATGGAACCCACTGATATCTAGATAAGGAACCTCCAGAAGGCACAGAGGATTTCATCTCAAGTCCAACACCATGAGACTCTACATGACGCAGAAAGAGGGAGGCTGGGGATTAGTGACAGGAGAGTGGGCTGCCTGGTGGCAGCCCGTAGGGGGTTATATGGGACAGCTGGAGAGGATGGTGGAGGACACTGGCAGTGGTGGTGATGATAATAACTACTGTTGTTTTTGTTTGTATTACTACCAACAACTATAATAGAAGCAATAATGATACTATGGTGAAGGATACACTCACACACACGTTTTAAAAGCTAACATCTGCTGCAAGATCAAAATGCATATATCTTATTGATAAAGCTTTTACCAAATCATGGTATTATACATTAATAGACATTTAGCACAAAATGGAAGGAAATTTGTGTTTGGAAAATTATTTATTTGTTGTAAAAATCCTTCTTGCCAATATATTTTTATACCGCTGGAAAGCCTGTTTATTTCCCTTTTAAATGGTGCCACACTTTTAAGAAACGTGCATTTGTGAGATGAGCAGCAGAGCTGAGTATGTGGGTTGTTCTCAGGAAAAAATTGCCAAATCTTCTCTGTCAATGCAGAGAAATGCAAACAGCTTATTTTGCTGTTACTATTGACTCTTGTTTTTAGCTTTTGGTATCCCCAGTTGCTGCCAGTGAGTCACCTGATTGGGAGCCCTTGTGCGCAAAGACCTGCTACAGTGGTCATTAGGTGTCTGCTCCAGGAATCGGCATGCCATGTTTGACTGATCTGGATAGGACCCGTGCCATGGGGCAATTTCAAGCTGATGCGGAAAACCAAGTTGTGGCATTGTGTGGAGTGAGCCCAAGTACAATCTCTAAACTGAGGTAATGTTCCATATGTCAGAGACAGGGCCCAAAGTGGGAGTCCCAAGAAGACAGGCTGAAAGCAGCCAATCTACGGTCTCTCCGGGCTGCCAGGACACCCATCATGACTGCCCTTCACCGCCAGGCCTGTGCGCTGGTGTTGGCGACAGGTGCACTGGAGTCTGAACATGTGGAGGAACGTTATGGTCAGCAATGCTGTTGCATCATAGGGTCAAATTGTGGAGAGATGACGCTATGCTGATTGCGGCAGTGATAGAGTAACATGTTTTGGTGGAGGCAGTGTGATGGTGTGGCGCGGCATCTCCCTCACTGGAAAAACAAGGCTAGTCATTATTGGAGGCAATCTCAATGCATAGAGATATGGAGATTCTGACAACTAGCTGCAGTCCCATATCTCCACAGTCTGGGACCAAACTCTATCCTCCAAGATGAGTATGCTCAGCAGTGATGACCTCAAACCCATTGAACACTTGTGGGATCAGCTTGGGGGTGCTGTTTGTGCCAGAGTGACCAACACAACCACATTGGCTGACCGGCAACAATTGCTGGTTGAAGAATGGGTCGCATCCCAAAGCAGTGTGACCAGCATGAGGAGGAGGTCCCAGTCTGTTGTGGGTGTGTTTGGTTCTTCCACAAGCTACTGAGGTTCCTCTGTGTTCAGTGGATAAATGGTTAAATTACCAATATGTGTTGTTTCTTTAAACTTCAATCATTCCATCCACCCAACACCAAACAAGAGTCAAAGGTGTTTGGCATTGGCAGAGAAGATTTGGCAAATTTTTCATGGGCCCAACCCACAAACTCAGCTCTGCTGCTCATCCCACAAATGCATGTTCCTTACAAATGTGGCACCATTTAAAGGGAAATAAACAGGCTTACAAACGATATAAGATTCATTACCAAGAAGCATTGTCACAACAAAGAAATAATATACCAAACACAAATTTACTTACTTTTTGTGCTAAGCTTTATATTCAGACAGTTGTAAGAAAAGAAAAAAAATCAGATGTATGGGCGTTTTGCAACTTTTTTTTTTTTTTTTATGCAAAAGCCCTGCATGCATTCAATGTGTCCCTTCTTCACAACCCTAATTCAAATGAATCACCATCAGTTTATCGAGGCTTGAATAAGTCTAGTAATGACCCATTTATTTGAATCAGGTGAATTGGAGCAGGGAAACATCTAAAACGTGCAGAGCACTGCCCTCAAGGACAACACTGCTCTATTCCTTAGTTATGGCCAAGGTATTGTTTTTCCGGTCCGTCTGTCTCAGTTACCCCAGGCGTCTGTAGTCCTCCACCACCACCATCCTCATTTCTCTGAGGGAAGAAATAATGTTCGGCTCGTTCCTCCCAAAAACCACAGTTGTGTTTTGTTTTGTTCATGTTCAAGATGAGGTGATTATTGGCATGATCATGTCCCTGGCTGAGCTTATTTCTGAGCTCTCAGTGGGGCAAAAGGGCTTGCTGGGATCCTGAGGCGGAGTTTGGCTTGCGCACCTAGACGGAATTAACCAATCTCTTCAGCCACTATTTAAGATCAGCCAGAGCAACCGGCCCTGGCGGTCATTTCTGCTCCTCCTAAGTGGCAACTCAAGGGTGTACCTGGTGATAACCTTTGATTAACCCCCAGGAATACCTGAACATTCATAGCCCTGTGGATCAAATTTTCGGTGTTGAAAGATCCTTGTGTTCTTTTGTCTGGTGCACCATAAGAAAACTAGTGAACAGAATCAAAGTTATTACAAACTTTATTATATCATGCACAATGTTTTCCGGCCGGAGGTACACTTCTCTCAAACCACAAAGGTAGGAGAGAAATGCACACCATGGTCTTTGTACGTAAACCCCATCTGCCAAACATATCAGACCTTCAGCCGTATGTCCCTGTTTATTGCTTCCTACTTAAGATGCCAACCCAGATAACGGATAGGACCCATCAGTGTTAAAACATCTGTTTCCTTTCATTGTCTTCACTTAACGAAGAGTAAATATCTGAACTATTTTAACAGCCTAGTCATAAAACAGGAGTTGACCCTGCAACTAGAGAAAACAGCCTAATCATAAAACAAGAGCTGACCCTGCTAATAGAGAAAAACCACCAGTGTATAATTTTATAGAAAAACCCTTCAAACTCTTGAATAAAATCATAAAATCCTAACAGTGTCCTCCTGGATTTCATCTACATGCCTGCCTGCCTCCACCAGAGACTTCCCTCTAATCTCTGGAGGAGAAAGGAGAAACCTCTTTGAGTCTTGAGTTTTTTGTAATAATAAACACAATTTATGTAATTATACTGATTACCTCTGTCTGTTTTCTTTGGGTCTGTGACAATCCTTCCCTCACCATGTAACAAAGGGCATCAGCTAGCTTTTTCACGTGTTGTTTTACCCCCATGTAGAGCTGGCATTAAACAGTACGGTACTTGCAGACTCTAAATGTCTTTGTACCTTCTGAAAGAGGACCAGTTCTTCAGGTGATCTCAAATTATATGACACCAGTCTAGTGCTACCTGTTTCTCATAAAAATGTATCCCTCTGTTGGATATCACTCGGAAGCAGAAACTGTTTTAATAATCGGAGGTTGTATGTTATCCTCTTGCATCCACACATACGTGCACTGCAAAAAGATCCTGTCAGTCGGTTAACCTCGCTGACAAACTTGAGCACCTCTACGTCAGCAAACAAGCAGAAGGATGCTGAGAGTATTCGGACGGAGAGGGCACTGCGTATGCACATGGGCTAACAAGGAAGAGCTGAAGATTATCAAAGAGATTCAAGAATATAAATTGGCCGGACTCTTCCGGGAGATAAGGATTATCAGAGAAGAAAAACATGTTTGTTTTTGACCATCCTCTCTAAATCTGGCCTTTTAGCTCTTGAACCACGTCTTTGTTGGTGCACAAACAGGAAGATTACGCTTTCTTCCCCTCTCCCTTCTTCTCTTTCTTAAAGTCTTGTCATCCCAAGCCGGGGAGAGAGACTGCAGGAAGGTGGCCTATTAAAGATAACCCTTGCCTTTCTCCCACTGCGCCCAATTGAACTCCTTTAAACCAGCGTGGATTGAAAATCCCCGTCCTTTTTAACTCAACGTAACAAAACAAGGTTCATCGAGCGAGGAAATCTGAGAAATAACCATTAAGTTGAAAAGCAGACTGCCGTCGAGTCCCTTGAACTGAGTACGAAGTATCTCCATCTATTCGCTGCGTCTTTAACCTTGCCTCCCCCCTCATTTCTTGATTATTTTTTTTCCTTTTTTCATTGAGCTTTACGTTCATGGTGAGCCCTTAAAAGGCTTAGGTAGAAAACGTGATCCAAGAAAGAAATGAATAGCCGGGGATGATTTTTCTTTCCCTGCTTGTTTGGTCGGGGTTTCATGTAAAAGTAAAAGGGATTACAGAGCCGGGACTTTTTCCTTTCAAAGAGAGAAGATGCACATGTGTGTAAAGCAGTGGAAGGAACTAGCTAGTCAGAGATATTCTTTCATTGAAACCGAAGTTGATCCCCATCTACTTTTCAAGAGGACTTATGAAAGCTCTGCTTCAACTGCATTTGAATTATTTTCCTCCGCTGCTCCGGAGATTTAATTAAATGTTAACCTTGTGAACAGTTTTTCAGAGCAGCTCAATGGAAAATGTTCAATCAAACTTCAATGGTTTTGAGGAAAAAACGATTTGAATTCTCTTTTAGTTCTATGTTTTTTTTCAATAACGTTTAGACGTCTATGAGCAAAAACATGTACACTTAAACTGTAATCCTGAAAGCCATTTTTTTTTTTTTCTTACAGGAGCTGAACAAGTCACATTACATTTATCATCCTTATCATCTCAGCTCGCGGTTGCTGGCTATTTTCTGCATGATGCAACACATCACCACTGAAGACAAACCTTTCAAGGCTGGAGAGGGAAAGTGAAAAAGCCTCTGTGTCATTGCTAGGCTGAGCTCAGGTGATCTGTGCGTCCTCCGGGCAGCACGGAGCAAACAGAGCCTCTACAGATCCTGAACCACGTGTGCTCTGGTCCCCCCAGAAGGCGAGGCAGGGAAAGGTTAGGACAACACAACTGCATCATATCAAATTAGCATCGACTTCTTTGAGATGGAGCAGAACCACTTTTTGTCACCGGTGCACTGTGGATCTCACCTCACCTCAAATACACCTTTTTTGACCAATTTAAACCAGGTTCTGGTGCTGAGTCAGAGCCAGGGACATTTTAAGAGCTAGTTTTCTTTTCCAAATACACAGATCCACGTCATTATCTCACACATCTCTCCTCATCTGGTTTGAACCTCTCTTTTAGTGCACTGAATTTCTGCACACGAGCTTAGTTGATCTTTTTATTGCTCAATCTATGTCTAAACATTGCCAGTCTGCGTTTACAAAGGTTGTCGTGGGCGATAGTTGGTGTTGTGCTATGGCAGCTAGTAAACCCAACAATGTTTAGTTGATGCAGATGCCGTTTTTAAATTCAGACCACACCTGCCAGTGTGGGTGTTCTTTTATGCATCACATCAGCAGTTTTGAAACATTAACAGCTGCATTACAAGCTTTAAAAACAAAAAGAAGTAACAATGTTTTAGTCAGTTCACATTTCTTTGGTACTTCCATCAATGACCATCGTGCATGTGGAGGATCAAATCTGACAGTTAAAAATAAAAGCAGAAATATATCTATTTGGCCCAATTCTGCTTCTTCCTGTTTATTGACCAATAGAAGAGGAGCTGGACCAACAAGGACAGCCCTCCTCATTTATATAATGAGGCAGAAATGTATGAGGTAAAGTTAAAAAAGGAAAGGGAATGTAAAAAGAGGAATGCATGTATAAGGAAAAGGAAAAAAATATATATGTATTTCTGCTTTCATTTTTGATATTCAGTTTTAGTTTTAGTCTTAGTTAGTTTTAGTGCACAGAGATGGTTTCATCAAAGGTTTTTTTTTTTCCAAAGAGAACTATCTTGGGTCAAAGCTTCTTAATGTGACTCAAAACTGAGAGCACAACCTTATAAACGTTCCTTTTACTCCAAAAAACCTCTAATATCTGTCCAAAAACCTGCCCCAGGAACCTGCGTTTGACAAGGATCTGACAAACATACCACTCTGGCTCGACTTTGGTGTTAATTCTTAGTTTATATTACTTTCTTTTCAACAAGCTCAATATGCCTAAACACTCAAATGGCAGTCATAAAAAATAAAACATTTATCCTGGCTCCAAACTAGTTGGTCTATTCTTCAGCTGGTTGAAAGATAATTATTATTAAATTAGACTTCAGTTCTTACGTTTGAACTTTCACATGAACCCCTCCAATAAATACCAATAAAGATGCCTCATTTTCATTACTAAAGTGAAAGAAGCTAAAACTAGATGATAAAATAACATCTTTCTTATAAAAGCTACAATACTAACTAAATTAACTTGCGTTATTTTCTTGTAAAAGGAAAACATTTCAGAGAAGCTTCTGAACTGTTCGGAAACAACACACACAAACACACACACACTGATTTTGACTTTTATTACCAAAAAATACAATGGCAAAGTGACATAATACTGCCCATGATGTTCCAAAAATAAATAAACACAAAGCGCGTGTCACACCACATGTTGAATCTCCATTACAAAATCTGATACAAGCATAAAAATAGGGTCATCCGAATAAACACCTGTTTTGGTTGAAATGCACGCAGCTCGTTTTTGCTGCGTTTAGCTTAAAAACCAACATTTCCCTTCAAAATGACTGGCAGCGCACGAAAACGGAACAAATCGACTTTTTAAAAAGTGTTTTTTTTTTTTTTTTACATTTCTATTTTTTTAACAAGATCATTACAAATATACTTTGAAGAAAAAGTCAGTTTATTTAAGGTTCTGCTGTAGGCCTATGTACACTTAAAATGCAAAGAGTCAGCCGTTTCACATACTTGGTGCGTTGCACGTGTCCCCCCCCCCAACTGTGCTCAGAACGGTAATAATGACGATAAAAAAAAAAAAAAAAAAGAGGGTGAATTGCTGGCGGGAAGCCGGTACGCTGATCGTACCCGGTACTATCACCAACTGGGTATTTCAGCCCGTCAAGAACAAACCATTTCAATCTGACAGATGTTTGACTGACAAATTTGAAAACCTTGAACCAAAAGGCACAGACGTCTGAAACAACTGAAAGAAGGTGAGAGTTAAATAAAAGTTGGCAGTAGGTAGCAGAAGTGGAGACCCTGACGGCTGTGAACACATGCGTCCACACTAACGTGTGCCGAAAAGGATATTTGAATATTTTGAGGTATTTACCATCAAGTCTTCTTGTTACCAGGCAACGAGAGGCAGCACAACGACGCCTCCGTCGACCTGAAACGCCGCCACGGGCCTGTTCTGCTCTTTCCAGGTGGCGTCAACGCTGCGTGTTGGTCTGCTGTCAGGCTTCTGCTGAAATGCACCGTTTTGCAGAGCCTGTCAGCTGTTTCCAGCGATGACGGCGCACCTTTTCAGTCGGAAACTACAGAAGAACCGGCCCGAAGCGCGCTGAGCTCAGAGCTGAGTTCACAGCCCACGAAAAATAAACAAATTATGCCTCATTTCAGTTGTCAGCGGTCATATTTAATGCCACTTCCCCCTCTTTTGTAAGAATTTCAGGTTCTTCTGACGGCCTCGTTTAACGGAGGGGGGAAGTACACCTGTAAATACGGAGACATGGATGTCTGGATGGTTTTCAAAGAGGATCAGACACAGTTAGGATCCAAACATCCACCTCCAACATAAATCTACAACTAAATGAAATGATCCCTCGGTACAGATGAACCAAACAGCCCAGCAAAACATTTGTGCTTCACCTTTCACCTTTACCGTCTTGGCGGTGGGATGGGGTGGGGGGGTCTTGACACACTAATGCAAGTTGTTGCTTTTTGCACATACAAAGAAAAAAACCTGAAAGTGCCACACAGTCATAACAGTAAAATTTAGTAAGACTTCTGAGATTTGACACATGCTAAAGGGGGAAGAGGGTGAATAAAAGGCAGAGCGCGTTCTCACCGGCGACGGCGCGTCGCACAGATGAGAGCTGAAACAGAGGAGCACAGCTTGGAGTCTTTTCTTCGGGTATTGTTCAAATTCATCTGAGTGGATCACTCGCTAATTGGACTTTGAGCAAAGTTCTTTGTTTTGCGGAGGTTTGTGGCGCCGAGGGATGTCAGCAAAAACAGCCTCCGATAAAAACAACCCAAACTCAGTAGGCTCGTGTTTGAAGCCGGATAATTACAAGCTTTTATCTATTTATGATGAGGAAAGCGCTGCGTTTGACTGCAGTTGGCCTGGACTTTAAACTCCTACGATGTTTGTGCTCCTTTATTCATTCTTTTGCTTCTTCACACATCAGTGTTATCTATAATTTCATTATACTGCTCTGCAAATTAAAGTAATAATTATCTGCTTTGATAATCAGATTTTCAGACATCTCATTTTATTTTATCCATCTTGCTGCGCACGCACACACACACATGGTGTGGGGCTGACATGTGCAGGTGGAGGGGGGGTTACTGATATTACACATTATCTTAATTTCCTTTCTTTAAAAACATTTGTTTCCCACATGAACGGCACAGTTCTGACATTAATTAAAGTGTGCTGATCTGGGTGATAACGGCCCACTGCAGAGGCTGCAGCCGCGTCCCGTAAGTCCGGTCCGGGAGGCAATGATAACGGCCTCGGGGTCGTTTTCAGCTCATAACCGGGAGGTTCGGTCGTGGCACTCAGTGATGTGAACATTTTCTCCTCTCCACACACCCTGTGGGCGATGGGGGTCTGAACATGAACATCTTTAACACTCGGCGTCTCCGCTCGTTTCCGACCAGAGCCCCGAGACGCAGGAGCTACCTGGATGAAAGTGCATCTCTGCGAGGCACAGCTGGCTCCTTTTCTGCTCCATTTACAGACATTAAAAGGATACGAGAGTGCTGTGGATTTACAACCGTGACTTTCCTGTACTGGCGGGGCAGTGGGGGACGAAAGGTAAGCTCAAGCACCGTTTGTTTCCGTCCGAACTGTCAACATCTTTTGAGATATGAGGGTTCGATTTGGATCCAAGTTTCAATTTGTCATCATTTCATTGTGCCAATTGTTTTTTTTTTTGTTTTTTTAAAGATAAAGTTTGTGGTAATCGCATTACCTATCTGCTTCCACTCAGTCATGTCAAAGAGGAAGAGCTACGTCAAGCTTTTTATTCTCATTTTCTCCGTGTACTGCCCTTATTTCAAGTCCCACCTGACACGAGGAATTCTCAACGTTTAAAAGAACCTGGAAAGATTATAGAAAACATATTACTATGTACAACATTAACAGCAAAGTATATAAAAAAACAGATTACAGATTTAAAATCTAAAAAAATGAACCTAGCACCAGAATAAGAGACAATCTTTTTTTTTTTCTTCCTTTCAACAGAACAAATTCCTATTTTCAAACACTTTGGCACCAATCGGTTTGTTCCATCAACACTAACTTCCCTTTTTGCTCCAACTACCTCCTTTGCTGGTGTATTACAGTCACCAAGAGGCCGATTCCTCCGTACCTCCATCACTTTCCCCGGCTCCTCCAACAACTACTCCTTTCTCCTTTCTCTCAAAACAATTTACAAGGACAATTACAAGAAAGGATACAAACAAAGAAAACTGAACGGAGCTCCTCTTTAAATCAGCAAACTGAAACTACTTCAAATAAAAATAAACTGATAAATATTAGAGGATACTCAAGTTGTGGTTGCTGCCTTCAGGCGAGAGTGAATAAGCGCACGTACCTCCTTTTTACTAGATTAGAGCCTCAACTGTGTTAAGTATTAAATATTACAGTAGCAAATAAAGAGCTGCCTTACAGTCAAGATTACAGAAATTAGCCTGGAAAACGGGGGAATATGTTCACTTTGTGCGGAGGGATTGTGTGGTTTTATGAGGTATAATCTCAGGGGGGAGAAAGAAAAAAAAAAAAAAGAGAGAACTAACTTGGGTCAAAGCTTCTTAATGTGACTCAAAACTGGGAGCACAAGCTTATAAATGTTCCTTTTTACTCCGAAAATCCTCTAATATCCGTCCAGGAACCTGCCCTGGGTACCTCTTCCAGGAACCTGCTCCAGGAACCTGCGTTTGACAGGGATGTGGCAGCTGAAACTGATGCCTGGTGGGAAACGGTTGCACCCCCGTAAGCTCCTTGAGGTAAATAAACGACGAAATGCTTTAGTGAGCAGCACTGTGAATGCACCGGGTGAGGGAGGGGAGGGGAGGGCGTGTCTCACTCCACCCTCTGGAGGCTGGGCGGGGCGTCCGCCTGCTGCTCCTTGTTGAGGATGATGCTGATGATGTCTCCCTCGTGCTCCTTCATGTGCTCCATCAGCCGCTCCTTGCTGGTGGACTCGAAGCCGCAGATGCAGCAGCAGAACAGGAGGACGCAGTACTCCATGCCGGGGCCGGGGGCCGGCAGGGGGCCTGTCCGTGAGTAGCCCTGGGGCTCCTTCCCCTCGGGGCTCGGGGACCCGGCCTGGCACTGCGTAGTGTCCGTGGTGGGGGTTGGGGGGGGCCCCGCCGGGCCGTCGGCGGGGGCCGCCGGTGTGGACGCTGGGGGGGGATCCGCCTGAGCCTTCGCTTTTTCTTTTGAGCGCGAGGCCCCCGTCGGGCACTCGGTCACCGACTCCAGCTTCTGGGGAGCTCTGAGGAAACGGCAGAAACACAAGGAAGACAAGATGTAAAGTGAGTTCCAGTGAGTTTTTAAATCCCACTTTAGGAGAAATTCCCAAGAGGCAGACGCCGCTAATAAGAGCTAAACAACATCACAGGGCCCGGAAGACCGCAGAACACAAAGAAAGTGGGTAAATGTAAACACGGAGGGCTTACAGCAGGGTGAAACAACTCCTAACACCCATAACAAGAAAAGATGGATTAAGCTTTGCCAGAAAATTTATTAAAATGTTCTGGTATCAGGTTTGTTGCACAAATGAAATCAAGTACATTTGCCAGAAAGAAAGGGAACCTTCTGGTTATGTTATGGACACGTGTGGCGGCCAGTGCAGTCTGATGATGATGATGCTGAGAGAAGTAGTGAGATTACTTCTGAGGACTGGCCGAGGGTCCCTGAACCGGATCAGAGGGGGTCATTTATGTCGCTTTTACACTAGTACCTACTCAGACTGACTCGACTCGCCTCGGCGCTTTTCCACTAGGTGTCTAACGTGCCGAGTAGATACTTTTCTGTAACTATTCTGCTGAGGTTCTAAGCTGCTGAGTCGGCTGTATCTGACATCATCACACTACAGGCCACCGATTGGTCGGGGGGTTGGAGTCAGACGTCTGAGTCAGGATGTGACATCAGAGAAACAGAGACTCGCGGCCGCGCAAAAGTCTGTTTCCAACTCTGAGGTGCAGATGTTCATAAACCTGGTGCTGAGGAGATAATTAAAAAGGGATCTAGACGGGAGATAAGGAACGACCAGATCCACCAGGAGCTCTGTCTCTTCATAGCTGCTCGCGGCTCCAGCTGACTTTCAGCAGCGCCGAGACAAACTAACAAAATTAAAAAGCGTCGCTGCTTGAAGTTTCTCTCACTCTCATTTTTTAACTTATCAAACACAAGCCACAGACCCAGCAGCACATCTATTATCTCCTCCAGGTTCTACATCTTTATGTTGTTGACTTCTTCGTTTAGATACACAATCAAATAAGTCACAGCAGCTTCACTCCAACCTCCTACTTCTGCTCCAGGTGGATTGTTATGAAAAAGAAACCAGGCCGAGTTGAGTGGAGCTGAGCTGAGATGAGTAGAGCTGAGTAGGTGCTAGTGGAAAAGCACCATTAGCCTTCCCATCTATGTTTTCACACCACTTCAAACTAATAATGCGCCTCATTCTCTCATAAGTGATACACCAAAACACTTCTGCTTTCATATTACTGGTTAGTTCTCATCAGCAGTTATAAAATCCCCTTAACTTAGTGAAGAAATAACGCTTCACCTCAACTTATTGCTGGTGTTTCATCTGAGCTTTCTGGTCCCAGTTGGAAGCTGGAAAAGTCAGCTACTCAATAATAACATCAATGCAGAGTATTGTGAGGAACAGTTCTTCGTGTAAGTACGGAAATAATTAATCAATTAATCGATCACTTCTTCAACTGGCTGGCTGTCATGGTCCCTTCAGCATTCCCGTCTGCGATCCCGTGTTTTAACAGCATGGCCTGCTTCAACACGGGTCCAAAAGCTGATCAGCTCAAGAGGGATCACTTTTTAAAAATGTGCTTTCAGTATTACTGAGAATAATGTGTTTGTCTGTTTGCATAAAACTACCAGTGTGAGACCCACTGACAGTGTAGACGTGGGTGGACTGGATTTAGCGGTTGCTGTGAACAATGCAGTGAAGACGGCGGAGGAGGGAGACGTTTGTACTGCACATCTGTGGTATTTGGACCAAAGAAATGTCATTACGACGTCGGGAAATTGTATGGACTTGTTAAGAAAGGCATAAAACGTATTGTTTGAAATAAAACCTGCTTTAAACGCAGGAGAATCTATTTAAAGTGGTGGAAACAGAGAAGCCAAATGATGGAGGTCTTAATGCAAGATTTAAAGACTAAAAAAAGAAATCGGGTTGTGAGGCAGGGAACACATCCTACAAATGTGGTGTAGTATCGCTTAATGTAAACATAACTTCTTGTTTGTTCACGGGAAATCTCTCTAATACCTTTCCAACAACAAGCGTAATATTTTGTTTGTTTAAACGTGCGTAAACCCGCTAAATCAAGTCAGCTAAATCCTTTTCAAGTAGCAGCTGCAGTGTTTTTACCCCCAGTGTGCTCAGAGCTCTGACAGAGAGCACAGAGACGTCTAACAACAGCTTCCAGCCGCCGGAGGAGCCCAACCTGCCCACTTCTCACCTGGCTGTGGAAAAACAAACAGGGACAAAACGGGTGGAGCCGGGACGAGCCGCACCGAGGCGAGTCGGGCTGAGTAGGTGCTAGTGGAAAAGCGCCATGAGTCTTTGTATATGTGCTATACAAATAAAATTTGACTTGAGTCGGGCTGTATCTGACATCATCACACAACAGGCCACTGATTGGTCGGGGGGTTGGAGTCAGACGTCTGACTCCCAGCGCAAAATAGAGGGCTACATTAGGATTGGGTCACAACGCAAATCTGGTGGGAGCGGGCGGGTTGAACTTTGCTGCGGGCAGCTAAAAAAACCACTGCGGGATCGGGATGTAGTCTAGCGACAAAATGGAAATCAATGACGTGGAAAAGAACCTCAAACAAGGTCTTTACAAAACAAAGACGAAGCAAGGCCAGTCAGATATTTGGAGAAACTGTGTTTAGTGTCTGTGGAGCATCTTGGTAGAGACGAGGGATTGGGACCACAGTCGGTCAGCAGCATTCTCTTCCTCCACAGCAATGTAATGGCCAAGTGATTCATTTGTTAAATTAATTAGTTTCATTCATTTACTTTGTTTTATGTTATTTATTAGTGTTATTTGAGCCACTCACAGCTACTCTCGTTGCTATAACCTCAATCACATAATTGATGCGCGAAAGGTGATGTGTGTGTGATGATGACAATGATGGATTTGCATCAGGTGACCTGTGAACTGTCAATTATCCATCAAGCTCCACAATGATCATGTTAACATTAAATTAGACTGATTTGTCTGAGACATTTCTCTTGTGGGACGGGTGAAGACAATAAATCAATGCATCTCTATTATTGTGCGGCATGAATTGTCAGAGTTTTGCGGGTGCGGGCGGGAGTGGATATAAACGCTGCAGGAGCGGGTGGTAATGGTCAGAAATTCAGCGGTATAAAGAAAACAGGGCTCTAGCGCAAAAGTATGTTTCATGGTCCAACTCTGAGGTGCAGATGCTCATAAACCTGGTGGTTGAGGAGAGAATTAAAAAAGGGATCTAGATGGGCGATAAGGAACGACCAGATCTACCAGGAGCTCTGTCACTTCATAGCTGCTCGGACCAAGACAGACTAAAACAATTAAAAAGCGTAGCCGCTTTAAGCTTCTCTCACTCTCATTTTTTAACTTGATATCCAACACGAGCCACAGACCCAGCAGCACATCTATCATCTCCTCCAGGTTCTACATCTTTAGTGTTGTTGTCTTCTCCGTTTAGATCACACAATAAAATACGACACAACAGCTTCTCTACAACCTCCTACTTCTGCTCCAGGTGCTGAATTGTTATGGAAAAGAAACCAGACCGAGTTGAGTCGAGCTGAGTTGAGTAGAGCCGAGTTGGTACTAGTGCAAAAGTGCCATAAGAGAGAGCAGAAAACTGTATTGCAGACAGGTTTAAAGAATAAAAAAAACTCAATCAATCGATCAATCTGGCATCAGATTGATGGATGTGGGAGTTGTTGAGCTTCAGAGTCTGCAGGTGAGATGCTGAGGTCAGAAAACAGTGCGTGCTTCAAATAGTGAACTCAGCAGGAGCACCTGGATGTTTCATCCATCCTCATCGATGGCGGCGGTGGCCAGATTCGTAAAACGCCTGAGATTACTGCAGAGTCATTTGAAGCAGCAAACGCTGCTGATGAAGCACTTTCCCACTGCAGTTAAAAGCCTGATATGGCCACGTGTTAACGGGCATTTCTGACTGGTGGAAAAAGGGCTTTAGTCTTGACTATGTGAAAAGAACAGCATAATTAGCCCTATTAAAGATGCCTCTCTTAATCACAATAGCTCTCCAGGACCTGCGTAAACCTGTGGACGGGCTGTTTCTATGTGCAGCTGCTATCACGGGCTGAATGTGTGACTTACCGGCTGCTCTGGGAGATGGCCTCGTTGATGGCTTTGTTGACCTGCTCGTAGTTGTAGTTCTGGTCCCCGGCGTGCTTCCACATGTGGGACTTGAGCGACGGGGGGTGACTGCACACGTAACCACACAGAGAGCACCTGGCAGGGGGGACGGGGAGAAGAGAGGAGGGTGAGGAACGGAGCCGGAGCAGATCAAGTAGACCGGAAGGGATGGGAATTGATACGATTTTTATGATTACAATTCCATTTTGGATTTTGCTCAACAATACGATTCCTTATCGGTTCCTTTAGAATCAGAATCACGTTTATTTGTCCAGGTCAGACAAGACATGGAATTTGACTCGGTTATTTTCACTCACTCTACAGTAAATAGGTAATAGACAAATGACAGCTCTTATTAACATATAGACACATTTTTAAAAAGTGAAAGGTGCAGCAGTATGAGGTAGACATGATTATTGGAAGGTGCATTGTCACAGCATATGATTGTGTTATTATTATATTATTTATTGATTCTCATTTGGAAAAAAAGACAATAAAAGGTTGATTAGCATCACCAATATACCATTTTTATAATAATAAATTAAATATTCTTCTGTAGAAATGAACAATATACAACATCAATTATTCTGTGCCAATTCCACGAGAATGTCCAACATTTTTTGTAATAGAAATTCTCGAAAATTCTTTTTATTTTTCATCCCCGATTTTTTCCCCATCACCCAGTGCTCCTACCTAAGTGACAGTCCTGGGCATTCCAGAACTACTACTACTACTTGATATGTGCAGCTGCTATCACGGGCGCTGAATGTGTTCTCTTACCGGCTGCTCAGGGAGAGAGATGGCCTCGTTTATGGCTTTGTTGACCTGCTTGTAGTGAACTGAGCACTCAAAAATAAAACATGTATTTGTCAGCCAGTGACAAATACAATCAAGTCAAATACAATCAAACTGTAATTTTTCAAATCTGCAACCCTTTGACGAAATATCCACTTAACAAGTATTGAAAGTTTGAACCGTTTTGGCGCCATGTTTTCTATTGACTGCTGGCTTAAGCTATGCAATGTGCGCGATGGCGTCATGTTGCCCCATTCAATCAAGATAAATCACCCTGCTGATGAGACAAGCTTATTTTCGCTAAAGTGGTCAAAAGTCACGTGTCAGAATGTCCAGGCCAGTTCCTGAAGAAATACTGATAAGATGTTGGATTAAAAAATAAATAAAACAATAACTGCATCAACTGTTAATGCTGATCTTGCGTTTTTAAAATAAAATACATATTTTTATTTCACTCTCGGTTTGACGGTGTGATCAGACATAGATAAGAGTGGATGTACTGGTCAATAATTAAAGAAAAAGTGATGCTATAATTAAGCTATAGCTATAAATCAGTCAGTCGTCTCCTGCTGCATCCGTCCTTCATGCTTAAAGTTTTTAGTGCTTATAGTAAAATCAGAAATTTTAGCACAAAACCTACACACTGACAAAATCCCCACAGGATCATGATTGTGATGTTTGTAATCTCACCTTGCAAGTGAACCAAGATAACCTCATCACATCCATCCTGTTACATAAATACTTAATTACTTAAATGTTCTGCTCCGACTGTTGCATTGATTTTATTTGGGGTGGTTGTACAGTTCCAAACATGCTGCTCCTCCGTCACGGCTCACCAACTTTTTTTTTTGCCATCATCTGAAATAATTAGCCTCCTGTTACTCATCAAGTTTAACCTGGCTGATATTGCAGTTAATAAGCAAAGCCCCCCCCCCTCATTCCCCTCAGCGCTCCCAGCAGAGATGGACATTATGCAACGTCCTTCTGGCGTCTCAGCTGGTCATGTGTCCGTGCTGCAGTCTGCAGAAAGGGCAATGGTGGACTATAACCCCGTGATGGGAAACTTTTTATTCAAGGGTGTATGTATTTTTTTTAAAGGGCGATGTTCTGCATCCATCAGAGTTGTATCATACGTGTTCACCTCTACGGTATACCGATTTACAGGGCAAGGGGGTAAAAAGAACAAAGTTTTATACATGGTAATTAGAAAAAGACACCAGCACTTGTGTATGAGGATATTTGGAGCTGAAATATTACAATGAAATGTGATGTCAACATGTCATAAAGTTGTTCTTGTCCCAGACACCATGTGTTACAGTGAGTGCGTTTACATGGGAAGTTTAATTCCTCTTTAATTCAGAAGTAAAATTAAATCCGATTTAAAATTAGTAAAAATTACCATGTAAACACCTAATTCTGAATGAAAATAGCCATTCCGAATTAAACTTAATTCCAAAGTAAGTGGCTGGTTTATTCTGATTTTAAATCCGAATAGAATAATTCTGCGATCATGTATACATTTTTTAATTAATTAATTTGCTTTAAATTAATTCCGGTCTTTCTTTCTGCTCGTTCCCTCGCCCGTCTGTCTCCATGACGCTTATATTCCACGCTGGGCTTGTTTTCCAAACAAAGTTTCAAGATGGCAGCACGCAGTAAACGCTGGTCAAGAGCAGAGATGATTTATTTAATAAATAGTTTGGAGGACCTGGAAATAATTAGAAGAACAGATGGCAGGAAACATCTAAATTGTGAGCTTTTCAAAGTTGTAGCGGCTAAGTTTGTTTTTCCTCCGGTAGACGTAACTTCCGGGCCGCCCCCGTATCCAATCAGAACCTTCCCAACCCCCAGACCTGGAGAGGAATTGGAGAAAGCCGATCAAACGTGTTTTCCATGTAAACCTCAATTCAGAATTACTATTTCCATGTAAACTCGAAGGAAAATAGTTTAATTAGGAATTATTTAATTCGGAATAATTAATCCTGCAATTTCACTGTCCTAAGATAAACCAGTAATTCGATTTTTTTGGGCTCTAGTGGCCCTTTATTCAAAGTATACAGACAGGAAGGGGGTAGAGAGAGACCACTGCAGGAGGACTGCAGCCTCAGTATATGAGCCGCTTGCTGAACCCACTGTGCAACCGAGCGGCCCATAAACCAGTGATTTTTTATGATTATTTTAATATGTAGGTATCAGAAATCCAGAGTTCCCATTCAATGGTGTAGGATGGCAGCTACGTTCAAGTTATGACCACGATACATGATACAGTCAGTAAGGACCCTTATGACAATAATGTGTGTGGATTTCATTGTGATTGGATAGAGGAAACAGGAAATACAGCACATAATGGGATGAAAAATTATACCTGACCAAAAGGTGGCGCTATGGAATTCATCCAAGATTATGCAACATAGTTATAACTTCTGGCCATTAAAACAACCTGTTCACAGATGATGGCTGTAAGATCATGTCAATTCATGCTTCACTGGCTTCCTGTTCAATATCACATTGATTTTAAAATTTTATTGCTGACTTTCAAGGCCCTAAATAACCAAGCCCCTAGTTATTTTAAAGAACTTTTAACCCCCTACCTGCCAGGGCCTCCCTCAGATCATTCCCAGGGCCTGGCTTGTGGCCAAAGGTGATGGGGCTTTTGCAGTCCGGGCCCCCGAACTTTGGAACTCTTTACCTGCTGAGATCAGGTCAGCTAAATCCCCCACTGCTTTTAAATCTTTACTAAAAACATTCCTTTTTAGAAAAGCTTTTATTGTGGTGTGAATATTGTTGGTTATTGCTGTCTAATGTTCTTATCCACTATGCACTGTATTTTTATCTTGATGTATTTTATTGTTCTTGGGAAGCACTTTGTAACTTTGTTAAGAAAGGTGCTATATAAATAAAGTTTATTATTATTAATTTGGAAGAGACAGAGCCGAGAGCCGACCTGAGAGCCGACCCCCGGACACAGCTGCTGCTCACACGGAGGCTTAAAGAGATCCAATGATCCAACGTGGCACTGCGACTCTACAACAGCAGTACATGTTCAAAACCCTCCTGCATCAGGCTTCTTTCTTTATTGTCAATAATCGTGACGGATAAGAGCAAAGTGTAGCCCCCGACTGCTGACGCAACTTTTCTGCTCACGAGCCTCCGTCGCTGCAGGAGTCAAATCAGCACAGTTTGGGTAAAGTGCTGCAGAACTGACAGTCAATTAGCGGTATGAAGATGATGATTTACGATGATGGTTGCTAAACCGTCTAGTGGATTAATTGCATTTGCATATCGCTGTGTAGTCTGGACAAAAAGGAAAACAACGTATTTCAGGCACCTCACCGAAAAAAAATACTTTAACATACTTTTTAGTTTTAATTGGAGGGCATTCGTGCATGAGTTGAAGTCATACCTTAGAATCACATCTCTCTATTACATCCAGCTCAGGTGTAACTGGATGAATGAACTAAATCATTAATAAAGTGTTGCTTTCAAGCATTTTGTTGGGAATACTTTGCAGGTAGTTGGAGTTTGGAGCCGTGGCCATCCTTCGTGGTGGAGAGGTGTGTGTATTAGGCCTGTGTTGAAAAAAATCGATTTCCCAATTCTAAATCGATTCTCATATTAATTCCTAAAAATTGATTCATATGTCTAAAGATAGATTTTTATTTATTTATGTATTTTTTTTTCATCATTACATTACAACTTTTGGTATTTTTTTGTTTATCCCCAAAATAGGAATGTTTTGTTGGACACGAGAATAACTGGTGCCATGTTTTTGCCTTTAAATATGTTTAAAGGTATGAAAACATTAAAGTGTTAGGTTATAATTGCTTAAATTGTTTATATTTTGCTTATGTCTATATATTGTCTATATTACTTTATATACTGTCTTGGGGTTACATTTGCAAAAAATGATAAAAACCAAATACTCAAAAATTAAAAACCAAAATAGACCGAAAATGGAACAAATAAAAACGGAATGTGGGAAAAAATGAAACCGATTTCATCCGTCTCCGTTTCCTCCCTGGATCTGTTTGGTAATTCTGACCCACATGATGTTTCTGAAAGCAGTTCTATCAGCATTCTGGGAGCTGATTGGTCCTTACAGCATCATTAGCTGCCAATACTTGCTGTTTAATCTCAATATAATACTAGTAGTAATATTTTGCTACAGTCATATAATTCATGCAACAGCTCAAAAAACAGTTTTAATAACACTTACCCAAATCAATATCGGAATCGAATCGAATCTTGATGATCGATTCTGAATCTTAAGAATCGGAATCGATTCTTGACATCTGAATCGATCCCCAGACCTAGTATCTCTCTTTCATTAGGCTGATATCAGGTAACTGACTCCTACATGGCAAACTGCTCGTCTCCTGTACGAACAGATACGGTCCGATCTGACTACGCTATTTTTCCTTCGTCTAAGCCAACGTCTTCCATCACATCCAACGTGTTCTGGGCCTTGTCTCCACTGTGGAGGAGATGCTGTGATCCTCTGTGGACGCCCCAGTCGCAGATGAGCTCAGCAGTGAGGCATGAGCCGGTTTCTGGTTTCAAGGAATTACGAAAAAAAAAAAAAAAAAAAAAGAAGACACTTTCCAAATATCACTATTTCAAAACCGCTCAACTTTTCCATCACACCACCATCAAAGACAGACATCCCAGTGCGGAGACGCTCCCCTCCTTCACCGTTTGTGCAATCAGTCAGCTGCTCGCGAGGACTGAAGGAGGTAAAACCCTCTGAACTTTTCCTTATTAACGTGGAATTTGAATAAAGCTGTTGTGATTTTTTTGAACGCACGGAGGGGAAAAACAAACAAACACCCTGTGCAGGGCATGCTAATGATCAGCTGCTGAATTCAAAGCAGCAGCAGCTCTTAAATGATGTTTACAACAAGGGTGAGTGGAGATGCAGGACCGCCATCAGATTAGCTGTGTTTTTAGGTTCATCCAAAAATAAGGGCATATATCCCGCGTTTGATGTCACCCTGTTGCCACCTCAACATGAAATAGGTAGTTTACTGGATTATCCACATTCTCAGGGAGCTGTGATATCACACACGCTAATCAGAGGAGAAAGTGGCTCGCGCAGATCTGAATACACTGCAAAAACTCTAAATCTTACTAGGAATATTTGTCTTATTTCTAGTTAAAATGTCTCATTTTTAGTAAAAAAATCTCATTACACTTAAAACAAGAGTCATTACCAGAAAAATAACTTATTTGACAATTTTCATCTGTTTTTCAAGTAAATTTTCACTTGAAATAAGTAGAAAAATCTGCCAGTGGGACAAGATTTATCTTCTTACTACAAGTAAAAAAATCTTGTTCCACTGGCAGATTTTTCTACTTATTTTAAGTGAAAATCTACTTGAAACAGGTGAAAATTGTTGTTTTCGTTTTTAAATTGTCTTGTTTTAAGTGTAATGAGATTTTGTTTTGACTAAAAATGAGACATTTTAACTAGAAATAAGACAAGTATTCTTGTTAAGATTTAGAGTTTTTGCAGTGTAGGACTTGAAAGAGGCACAACACAGGAAAAAGACATCAGCAGTTATGTCCACCTCGCAAGACCAGCAGGTTTGAACAAAATCACAAAGACCAAGTTTAAAAAGGAACCTTTGTACTAAGACAGTTTTGTCAAAGACAAACTGTGGAAATCAAGCGTTTGAGACATGCATCGTACACCCTGCAATCATTATGGTAATAATCGCTCACATTTATGTTAGTCACATTAGTTATTAACATGTAATAATGTGCACTCACACACAAAATGTGTAGCTTTTAGGCCTTTGCTGGTGTTCACTGTGACCCACATGACTGCATTCCTGTTGCTACAGCCTCTTTCTTAAAAGCCTCTTTGTTAAATTGCAGCGTCATTTGTTAAAACTGAGTGTTTCACTTCCTGTCAGGGTGTAAGTTAAGCGGCCCTTAAAGCGTCAGCGCGTCACAGACATTTCAAGTAAACGCTTGATTAGATGTAACCTTCACGTCAGCATCCTTTCAAACACTTTATTGACCACAGGATTCAATAGATGACCTTTATTTATTACAGAAACTAAGTGGAACTGGTATATTTAGGTTTTATGCATGAAACTATATCGATCACCAGAGTACGTCTCGGTGATATTTTGAAGAATCAGCATCTTAGAACTGACTACAGGCTCAAAAACAAATTATTATAGTATCTAAAAGCACAAACACTTGATTTGTAGGCCAATAAGAATGCTTTTCTTCCCCACTAATATTGTCTCCCTATGATTAAAGCAGGTGGAATTTCTTTCTACAGTCGTGTTCTCCAGGAAATGCACATCCGCAAGAACAACAGCGTCATTTTAAAAGCAGATGTTTGCAACTGCAATGCCAGGATCAGTAATGTTTTCCACCCTGGAGGGTCTGATCGTACTGAGGGAACATCTGCCTTGTGCTTTTAGTTTGGGATCCAGGTTTATGACTTTGAGTCTCAGGTTGTTTTTTAGCTGATCTTAGCTCAGTGGATCCAATGTTGTTGGTTTTTTTCAGGACTGCAATGCACCGAACGCATTTGTTTTTTTGTTCTATTTTATATTATTTGTTCTATTTATATTTGGTTGCATACTCTTAAATTAAATACTTATGATTTTTGAAAACCGTGCAAAGTTATGGATAAGCCCTGAATGCAGGCATTGTGGCGTAGAATTGTCAAATTGGTCTGATTCACCGCACGAATCCACAAATTACTTTTGTAATACTGTATTTGACCCGGTCTTTGTACGTTTTGACCGTATGGAATCGTAATTCTTGTCAGTTGTGTGAAATAAGACCTGGAAACAGGCATTGTGGCATAACATTGTCAAATTGGTTTAATTCACTGTACAAATTGTTACAGATTGTTACTTTTGTAATACTGTATTTGAATGTATTTGTAATTCTTGCCATTGTAAGAATGAAATGTACCTGCTGCACTCTACTGTCCTTACTTTTTAACAACTTGTGCTTTTCATTATTTTACCTCTTTTCTTATCATTTTATCTCATTTATATTTTATTTACTGTTTAATTGTGTCTTGCCGCTTTTAATGTGTAAAGCACTTTGAATTACCTTGTGTTGAATTGTGCTATACAAATAAACTTGCCTTGCCTACTTTTGTTTTTTAGGCTCAATGCGCCGCAAGATACGTAAAAGTTGTAAGTTGGTTTCTTTCAAAGGCAAGAAGCGTGCCAGTCTGCACCGCAAGTGGCAAGAAAACTGCATCGTTAAAAAAAAAAAAAAAAAAAAAAAATCAAGTCATTTTCTGAAAGCATCTCATAAAACAGTTTTTCCATCTCTCGGCTGCAGATGTTTTTGTACTTGGTCAGTATCCAACCGCGTATTAACACACCTGTGCACAGGAACACGCGGACAGGCAGCGAGTTACTGAAAGTCAATGTAATCTGTAATTGGACACAATACCAGGTAATGAGCACAGAAAACATCAGACTCTGTAGTCACAGTTCATTGGGAGTTCAACTTCTATACTCGTAATCCGTTTCTTGGCTCAAACGTGTCTGGAAGGATTTCAGGTACCGAGGTGATTGCAGGGAAATGTTAGAAAATGCAGCGTTAAAAACGTATTCAAGGGTTGAAAACACACGTCGGAGCGGCAGTAAGAGCCTCCTCTTGTATTCTGTTTGTCATTCTGAAATTGCATGAAACCCTGATGTTTGGCTCGAGGCTATTATCCCATCAGAACTTCATATCACCAATATCTGGATCCTCTTAACGTTCCCGCCCCCTCTAATCGAACTTGTTTTTTTCCTGCAGAAACAGAGCTGAGAGCTTTGATGGTGTGTTGTTGGTTCACACACACCTGTCAATCAACCCTGGCCGTTTTAGTTGCTTGGTGGATGAAGAAATAACCGAGTAACAGTGTAAAATTCAATAAAATAAACAAAGACCTTCAACTTCCCCCATCAAAGGATGAAAGACAACACTTTACCTTAACATTGGGATTATTCTTACTAAGAACAAACTATGGCTCTTGTCGCCGCAGGTCACACTCAGGTCAGGGACGCGCCACATGCAGGGAGACTTGTTATCGATTAGTGAACAGTCGGAAAATGTTTTGTCAGGGTACATCTTCGAAAACGACTCAATAGAACCTGAACGCCACACTAAACCACAGACCGGAGCGTTCGTATCTGATTAGGGCCCGCTTTTAATCGGCCTGTGTGACAATAAGAGTAATATGAGCTGGGAGCAGGAAAATGCTGATAGCGGATCAACCAGCCGATAACCTGTAACTCCCCTCCCACCCAGCTGGAGATGAACAATCTTTGACTTAATTTAGAAACGGCTCTGGAGGGAGCCGCGTTTATCCACGGCCCAACGCATAAATCACCTTATCGTGTCTGAAGTTAATGAACGAAACATCATCGCTAAGCAGATTTATTGAAATAAAAGTTAAGTACGTGATTAAACTGGATTAAATCTTAGCGAGGTGACAATGTGAGCGTAAGAAAAATACTAAATAATTAGTCAAGAAAGAAAAAGACGACTGGAAAATGAAAATGAATAATGAAATGAAAAAAATAAAAAGATCACTAAATAAAGGGGTAAACTTGTGCAGGGAGGGAAGGAAGAGAGCAGCTAAAAGAAAACTCAATTGCAGGAGTGACGCTAATAAGCATGTAGACACAAGCACATGCACGTACGTTGACCAAGCTTCATGTTTATCAGTGTCCGTTTTCGTTACAGAGTTATTAAAAGGATATCTAGCGTTTCGGTACACGAGCGCCTACATACGTCTCGGCAAAGAAGTTCAGTAAAACAAAAAGCGTCACACCAAAAGAAAAGTCAGAGCTCTTAACTCCGAGCATAAGAAGATATAAAAACATCTCGTCCTTGCCAGGTCTTAATATTAGTCAAATACATGTTTATACCCACATAAACAACAACGACATCAACTTGACAAAAACTAAGCCACAACACAGAAGCCGTGGCAGAGCCAAGTTTAGCAGTAACAGTTTGATGTGATCACTTTAACTGAATTTTATCCGAGTTTCACTACATTGTGGGGGATTTGGGCTGGTTATTCTTCACAACATGGCTATGTAGACATTTATTCATTCACGGCTCCTTCAAGGTCCAACCACAGCAGCTCTAGACCTGCTGCTTGACTGATCTGCCCAGATCGTCCCGTCCTCACCGCCCATCTCTGCAGCTGGCGGGAGTAAATTAGTGCTGACGTGACCAAACCCGTCCGTGCTCTTGAACGCCATAGTATTTACCCTTTTACATACGTGCTAACTTCATCTGATGAATTGATCATGTGCTTTTGGGAGAAGTGAGGTTCCTTTACTGCTTCTGCACTTTGTTCCGGTAAATAGATGATAAAGTTTTAAAGTTGTGTCACAGTGAGCAGACGTTCATACGAGGGTAGGACTTGGTGCGGACCTGGTGAGGGTTTTCTTCCCCAATTATATCCTCAGAGTAATCCCTCGTTTTTTGCGGGGGTTGTTCCAGCGAAAAAAAGAACCCGTTTCAAAAAAGTTCCAAAAAGAACTTGTGATAGGTGAAATCATTACACTTCAAATTGCGGAGATCAGCCCCGCCCCACCACGACCCGATTAACGAGAGAAAACGAAAAATGATTATTAAAAAAAATACAATAAGTACAGTAGGACAGATTGTGACTGGCGTGTATTTCACTGCTCTTCTGACGGTGCCGCTGCATCCTGACTCACTCGCGTCTTTTTCTTCTAAAGCCCGCGGTGCAGGTGTTTTTTTCAAGAAGAACATTCTGGGCAAAAAGATACTTATAAACCGACATGCCACCATCGATTATATCTGAGAACTGTAATGAACGATTCATCAAAGGCTCCCGTTCTTGAGCTGCTGCTGAAGCTCATTGGTCGTTCTCAGCATTGTTGCTAAGCAACCAACGTTATTGACACAGGAAGTGAAGAAGCGGGGGAGACTCTTTAGCCAATTAGAATGCAGAACACGATGCACAATGCAAATCCGTGAAGCAGCGGGACGTGAAAGGTGAACCGCGTTATAGCGAGGGATTACTGTATATAAAAGCTTAGAGATAAATCTTCCAACACGCCGCACAGGAGCCGGCACACCTGGCCAGCCTGCCACTTCCTCTCCACGTAAAACTGATGCCCGTCTGCGACTGACAGACACGGCGGCGAACAGATCAAGCGTACATGGCGGTTTCAGGATGTTCCAGATATCCACTCCCGTTGTGGAGATGTTGTGGCTGTCACTTCGTCACAAACGTTGACGAGCAGGTGGAGGAAGATGGCCGAGCCGCTGGACTGATGAGGCTCCGGGCGACGGCGCAGCAGGAGAGGGAGCAGAAAGGGTGGCTTCATAATGAAAGGATGGAAGAAGCTGGTCCTAGTGTGTGTGTGTGTGTGTGTGTGTGTGTGTGTGTGTGTGTGTGTGTGTGTGTGTGTGTGTCCTAGTGTGTATTCAGGCTACTCAGTAAGCCACTAAAGCAGAAATCAGTCATGTTATTTAGCTTCCTCAGTCAGCCATAACTTTGGCTTCACACCATCAAATATCTTCACCAAACCTGCACCGGAAAAGCTTTTATAGAGACGTGTGTGTCGTGTAGAAGAGACAAAGAATCGCCTGTGCCATTTTCACTGCATGGACACGTGCACTCAAGTCCTCCAGGTACTGAAGATGAGAACCAAGTAAAGTGGAAATCAGCAATCAGGCTCCATCTCAGGACGGATTGTATTTAACAAGGAGAGAACATTAGTCGCTCAGTCACCACCAAGCTGCCCATCAGAGGCCCATTTCTCAAGGCTGTGCTGCACGTAGTGTTGGTTTTTTTGTTGTTTTAAGAATCAGAAACCGCCTCGGTTATAGTGTTGTTTTTGTCAGCCTGCTTCAATTTTAGTTTTAGTCTAGTCTTTTGGTCAAGCCATCATTTTGGTTTTTATTAGTTTTAGTCGTTCATTCTCCTTTTAGTCGTGTCAATTTTCAGTCGACTAAAAGTCTGAGCATTTTAGTCTTTTTTTAGTTAGAATTGTCCAGGACCATTTTAGTCTAGTTTTAGTCAAAGATTGTATTTAGCCAAACCCATTTTACAATTCAAACACGGTTATTTTACTACTACTACTACTACTGTCATTTAGACACTTTTATCCAAAGCAACTTACATCTGAGACACACATACCATGGAGCAATTAGGGTTAAGACCCACCTCTGTAGCCACTAGGCTACCACCCACCCCCGATATTATATTATTGTTACCTTAGACTCAAGAATACATTCATTCCAGATACAGAAGATGCTCTAATTTGAGTTTACAACATATCTATTTTTCCACATTTCTCCCCATATTTTTCTTTTTCGATGACACTTTGGGTTTTCTTTTCCACGTCTATGTAGGAAAGTGTATCCAAAGATGGATCTTCTTCTTCTCCCAGCCCCAGAGAAGATCCCCGCGTTTCTCTATGTAACTTTGTTTTTAACTGACGTTAACTAGAGCTCTGCGTTAACGACATCAGCCTCTAACTCTGCAGCTGCATCTTCTGGATCTGATTCCCCGCTGCAGCGACTGGGATTGAGGACGTGATGTCACCCAGCAGAACTAAACCAGAGGAAACTACCTAAAAAATGTATATTTAGGATCTTTGTTAGAACATCTTGCTGAGATCTCAACAATATGAAGACCCATTTTAGCAGTTTTTATTTCGTAATCTACATTTTAGTCTCGTTTTTTAATCCTCTACGATATTCCATTATACATTTAATCATCGTTATCGTCACATAACCAGCATTTTCGTTGCGTCTCGTCTCTTTTTTCTCAGGTGATAAGGGTTCATTGACAACAATATTTAGTCATAATTTTCATTGACGAAAGCAACTTTAGCTGCACGAGGGTACCCTGAGTATTTTGTTGTGACACACATGCGTATCATCTGTTATAAACCTCTTCTGGTCACATTCTGCTAACGATTCAGAACTCTGGATGCCGTTGTTCGTGACCGCGGTCGGTGCAGCGTCGGCTCGCCGTGTCTCACCTGTACTGCTCCAGCAGCTGCACGGCCTGGTGCTCCTGAGGATGCCTCTTCATGTGGCTCTTCAGACTGTTCATGTTGGTGGTGGCGAAGTCACAGCTGCAGCACCTGGAAGACGGACCCAGATTAAAGGAGCAGAAGAAGAAGGACAGCACGAAGGCGGAGGGGCATTTTAACGAGCGGCATTCTGAGGTCAATGTGATGCTTCTTTACACTTGCAGCCTGGAGGGAGGACAGAGATTTTACAGCAACAACAAAAAAAAAGGAAGGAAATTGCCACTTTAGGAGGAAAAACAAAACAAAACAGTGTTTTCTTGCTGCTATAGATGCATGGTTAAAAGATGAGACCTGCTGCTCGGAGGCCAACGCTGCTGTTCAAGGGGCTGCGGACGCGGGCTACACTCAGCTGCTGGTCATTTGCACACCTTTAGATGAATAAAAAAAGATTTTAAAGTTCAAGGACAGTTTTCTTCGGTGGTGTACAACGGCTTACATTAAAGAGGGCCATTCTGCCAATAAAAAGCAAAGAGATTGCTTGTTAAATATGAAATAACCGGCCTCATGCTCCTTCTCCTACACGTGTTCTGGGTTAACTGGTGCATCACGTTGCCCTTCTCTCTCGCTACGTACAAAACCCGGCAAAAATCGCCAGGCGGGAGTCGCTTCAAACGTTACTATTCCGACGTCATGTGGAGAACATGGAGTTAAAGGGAGGACGGAGTTTATTTGAATCAATACTTTTTTAAAAATAGTCCACGATCACCGCAGCTACAAAATGAAACAGCCCTGCCTGAAGGGAGCTCATGAAAACTTGAAAAGATGTTTTTGCATCAAGGTTTGGAGATTAATGACATGCCCTCTCATGTTGACGTGGAGGCAGCGTAGTCTGGTTGAAATTTTAATGTTCAGACCCGCGTGGGGTGCAGACGTGGAGAGTGGGGTGCAGACGCGCCAGCTTTGCTCCGTTCCCTCCGCCTGTCCCCCCCACAAGACTTCATTGTAATTTCTTGAATCCAAGGTCACCCCAGGCATTGTTATCTTGCAAGGGTCATTATTTCTCGCCTGGCAAACAAAAAAAAAACAAAAAAACCAAGACAGCAGAGAACATGATCTCCTTTACAACCGTTTTCTGCCGTTTATCCATGCCGGTGATTAAAGACAGAATGAACGGCGTGTTCATAACAAACAGAGGTGCTGGGAGGCGAGAGGAGCTGGATTTCAGAATCTTGATGCTCCCAAACCTGGTGTCTGAGCCAACAGTCACAGAGGAATAAGGAAAGCTTCCACCTAACCGAGGCTGTCAAAATTAGATTTGTGCAACAAGAACATGCGGGGTCCTGAATAAAACATCACACAATGCAAAGTCTCGTTCCCCCCTCTTGTCCAAAGTCAGAGAAGCTATCAAAAGGAACGCTACGACAATTTCACTGCAGATGAAAAGTGTGGTGGTGAAATCAAAAAGTTTCTCTTTAAGCAGTGGCTCACATGTGAAGGCTCATCAATAGTTTAGCTGGGCGTGAGCACACCGCGAGGCAGAGCGTCGGGCATCTTGTTAATTACTGCCCGCGTAAAAAAAAGATTGAGTTATCACAGCCACCTCTGCGGCGGGGGTCTGAGAAATAAGCACGAATTAAATCTTCTCTGTGATCGCTTCAAGTGCGAAGAGGGATTGAAATCAATGGAGCCTCGGTCCGTCTTGCACGTTCGGAGCGGACGTGACGGCAGCGCGGCCGTGGCGGCGCTGAGGTCGTCGTTAAGGACGAGCAGTGATGGAGCGGGTGTCCTGTTGTGGTGAGCGATGAAGATTTCAGGTAATCATAAAGACCGTATCCTTATGGCGCTTTTCCACTAGTACCTACTCAGCCCCACTTGTCTCGACTTGCCCTCGTTTCTTTTCAATACCCAGATGAGAAGTAGTAGGAGCGAAGCTGCTGTGACGTATTTGATTGTGTGATCTAAACGAAGAAGACAACAACACTAAAGATGTAGAACCTGGAGGAGATGATAGATGTGCTGCTGGGTCTGTGGCTTGTGCACGATATCAAGTTAAAAAATGAGAGTGAGCGAAGCTTCAAGACACGAAGCTTTTTTTTTTTGTTTGTTTGTCTCAAGCAGCTAAGAAGTGACAGATCTCCTGGCAGATCTGGTCGTTCCTTATCGCCCGTCTAGATCCCTTTTTAATTCTCTCCTCAGCACCAGGTTTATGAACATCTGCACCTCAGAGTTGGATCATGAAACAGACTTTTGCTGCCATTGCTGGTTGAATAAAATGAACAAGAAGCCGTCAGAGTCTCTTTCACTGATGTCACATCCTGACTCAGACGTCTGACTCCAACCCCCCGACCAATCGGTGGCCTGTAGTGTGATGATGTCAGATACAGCCAACTCAGCAGCTTAGAACCTCGGCAGAATAGTTACAGAAAAGTATCTACCCGGCACGTTAGACCCCTAGTGGAAAAGAACCAAACCGAGGCGAGGAGAGTCACGCTGAGTAGGTACTAGTGGAAAAGCGCCATTACTGGACCAGAACGGAAATGTGAATTGTTGGAGCCTCGTACTAAACTAATTCCCCCCTTGTTTTATTTAGTTTTTTTTTAATTATTGCATCAGCTAAAATAGATGCACAGCTGTCTTTTAAATGAGACAAACTGCCAATGTGACACGTTGTTGCTTCTGGTAAATACGGTAATGGAAATGCATTGCAGTCTATATACATTTTGACACTTGCACATTTCCGTGTGCCTAACAGTGAAGCGCTGACCATCAGGTTTCATTTCAGGCTGTTTACACCCAGACGGGGCGGAAAACAGGGCAGATCCCTCTCATCATCCTTCAGCGTTGGGCCTAATGCCCAACGTCAGCTGAACAAACCCCCAAAACAAACAACAATATTGCTCTAAAAACTGATTCTGCAGATATGACATCCATGCGGATGGAAAGTCTGATGCTCCTGCAGATATGACATGCACACTTTTATAAAAACGCTTCCTCTGGCGATAATTCAGTGTAAATGTGTGGAATCTAGCACTGCATGTGAACGCGGCAAAAACAAAAAGATGATCTTTGTATGTCGACATTTTATTGAGATCAACTCCAAAATGGATCATTCTGCTCACCGTTTTCTCATATAATCAATTTGTCTACTAAAAACAAACTGAAAATTGTTTATTTCCTCTCTTCAAGTGCTTTTCAAGCTGTCCTAAGTCAAGGACATCTTTGATTTCATGTTCGTGATCAAGGAAGAATCAAGTTGTGAATGCATAAAGTATTTTAAAACTCACTGAGACTTGTTAGGCGTAGCGCGTCTTAACGTAAACTGAGGGGGCAAGGAATCAACAAGAAGTATGCCGCACACAGTTTAATCTCACGACTGGCCAGCCTGCGTTTAATTCCATACAGCCGATTCAAATATCTACAGCAATTTTCTTAACCGGCCCAGTTTGAGGATAAATATCCGTATCAGACAATATTCCCCAATTCTACCCTTAATTTTGGACCGCTGGATTATAACAGCACTGTAGGAGTGCAACACACTGTTGAAAGGAAAAAGGAAAACCTGACAGAAACAGCAATACGTGCTTTTAGTTTACACAAGTGTGCTTGTCACAAACACACATGCTGATCTGATGGTCAGGTCTTTACTGCCATCTAAAGGCCATTTCTAGAACTACAACTTCAGCTCATGCATCAAGAACCTGACGTAAATGGACCAAGCACATATGATGTATCCACCTAAAACAAGATAGTGCATTTACTTTCAATAAGAAAGGATTTTTTTTCAATAAGAAAGGAATTTTTTTAATTTATTTTATTTTTTTATTTGTGGAGATCAGTGAATCTCCTCATGAAATCCATTAAAGTGACTAGACTCATAGACTAGACAAGACTAATTTATGCAAAATAACTTCTGTAAACTTGTTTCCTTTTCGGAACCTGCAGTCAACGTGCTGTCAGAGCAGTGAAGTGTCACAAGTTACACACGCAACAGCATATTCAAATAAACATCATGGCTGACAACACAATTAACTCCTAAAACCTTCAAAACAGAGAATTACAAAACAAAACTCGGGAGATAACTTTCCCCCCCAACTGCCATTGAGACTAATTTGATTTTGATAATGTGCAGTGCAGTAACAGTATTCTCCCAGGAAACTGACTGAAAAGTGAAAGAGGTAATTGAAATGTATGTTTTTCAAGGGAAAAAGATCATTAATAAAAACAAAAACCTTGATATTTTTATTTAATAGATGGTACGGTGTCATTCGGTGACCCCCCAGCAGTTTGATTCTAAACAGCTGCTCACTCAAAGAGTCAAACTAGTGTTTACTTTGTTATAAAAATTATGGAAATGTAATTTTTGGAGTTTATTCCATTCTTGATCTTTTGAACGCCAATATTTGTATTTGCAAAAGGCTACAAGAAAAAAGTGAAGTTTGTTACAGCAACATTTGTATTTTAGTGTGTGGTGTTGTGAGACGTCACACCCTGAAACCAGTCCGACCTGGTCGGCCTCCGTCTGTTCCTCCCCCTCAGCGGCCTGAGCAGCCTCTCTTCACACCAGGGGCCTCACGGACAAAGAGTGCCTGGATTTCAAAGTGAATCCTTGCATGGAATTCTTCCGGGCGCAGAAAAGAATTCTGATGTTCAAAACTGCGTACGCCCAAATCCACGCACGTTTCATTTGAACATCACAACCAACATGAAATGGAACGGGGTTGCAGGAGCACAACACTCCTCCCTCAAGTAGATCAATTAGAATATGAGGATGAGGATAAATGAGGATAAACATCTATTAAAAACTGCTCATCTTAACAAGGAACTTGGAAAAACAAGTTAAAGAAAAGTTTTTAAAAAACATTGACCGTGAGCTGGAGACAGTCCTGTCAGAAGTTGAGCCTGGAAATATAAATTTATTTGGGGGCATTTCCTCCGATTTAGGCTGTAAAAGACACCAGAGTAACGTGCTGTAGTTGTGTTGTAGTAGTTTTATCGTTGTTCCCTTTTTTAGTCTGCGTTCCGTGAAGAGTCATGGTTTTATTATGTTCGTACAGGTTTGTGAATGTTTATATCCAGCATTAGTTTATCTTTGCACTCTGTTTTATTGTCTTTATTTTAAGAACCGACACCAAAACTACAGTTGGTGAAAAACGGCTCCTCCTTCTGTTCTGCTGTCACACATATAATAAACTAACGGATTAAGACAATGTACACGTGTATTGAGTCTTATAGTTGGTATTGTGGATATTTCCTCATATTCTGGACATCACTGCATCACCACTAAGTTTCGCGAACTGACTAACTTGATGTGTGCGTGAAAGGCTGCAACTTTCCACGCTCAAATCATTTTTGAACATCCGAACGTGAGCGTAGAAAGTGGCGTACACACGTCTTTTGTGCGCCGCACTTTTCGTACACGAGGCCCCTGGTCAGCTGGCCAGGTACTGGATCTGCCTCGTCATAGAAGAGTTAATCCCAATCTTACGCCATGCTGCATTGTCCTCTTCACATTTCTCTACCAACCCACATTCTCGTCCTCATTCTACCCTGTAGCTTCCATCCCAGATTGAGGCGCCCCCTACTGGTCTCTGGAGGCATCGCCTCCACCTCCTGCTTCTGTTTGGACTATGGCCACAATCAGAGCTTTCTATCAAACCCATCGGAGGATCACGTGAACCCTTTGATTAAAGAGAACAACCCTACAACGCTCACTGAAATAACACAGAACTTAAAAAAGGGATAGTAAAACAATAAACATAAAACATTGTTTTGAACTGAGTTTCAACAGAATTATTAAAAGAACAGATAAAAGAAACTGGCCGAGACAATTAAGTTGGCACCCCTAGAAAAAAGGCTGGCAATCAGTTGACCAGAGTGACGTGTTAATCTAAAGTGTCTGCTGTAAATTAACCACAGGGGTCTTCAATCTTCAGTCAGTCTGACTATGTAAAGGCTGAAAAGTCGTCACTCTGCTGTTAGTGTCGCGGTGTTTGCCACGCTGGACATGGACCAGATGAAGCAACAGGGAGTTTTCTGAGGAGCATGTTAAAGGTAGTGGCTCGAAAACCATCGCCTTGGTCTAATCTTCCTGTGACTTCAGTTTTATTCAGAAGTTTAGACTCCCTTAAGAAGAAAACTGATGACAAACTGAAGAGACGGATAATACGAACAGTAGCCTCGGACTCCTGAGCAACTTCCAAAGAGTTAAGGTGAACTCCAACTCCCAGGTGCATCGGGGTCAAAGCTGACATCTGCCGTTTGAGTCAAAGTGGACCACCGAGGAGCACGCCACGGTTAACGGGAAATCATCAAAAAAAAAAAAAAAAAAAGAAGCCCGACTAGAATTTGTCAAAATGTATATTTACTAGCCACAAAGTTTCTGGAGGAATGTCCTTGAACAGATGGCAGGTTTGGCAAGGGAATTGTGTTTGTAGCACATCTCAGAGGCAAGGCGATTCAGGTGCTTTACATAATGAAAACATGAAAAGTAAAGAGAAGAAAAACAGACTGAGTTACAGTGCAAAGGCATAATCAAGAAAAGTTAGACGAAAGCCAGCAGGGTTTAAGTTATTCAGCCAAAGGCAGCTGTGAACAAATGAGCTTTTAATCTGGATTTAAAGGACCTGAAGTTTGTGCCAGATCTGTGGAGCATAGAAGCTGAATGCTGCTTCTCCATGTTCGGTTCTGAATTGGGGACACGGAGCAGACCTGAACCAGAAGACCTGAGAGGTCTGGCTGGTTGCTATGGAAACAACAAGTCCCTGATGTATTTGGGTCCTAAACCACGGTGATTTATAAACTGACAGAAGTATTTTAAGGTCTATTCTCTGAGATACCAGTGTAAAGACCTCAGAACTGGAGTGATGTGGTCCAGTTGTGTGTAGTTATGGCAACATATCTTGTTATGTTCTGGCGCTGCTTTGCTGCATCTGGTACGGGCTGTTTGGAATCTGTGCAGGTACAGTGGGATCTCAAGACTCTGAAGTGAGATGTGCTGCCCGGTGTGAGAAGGCCTTGAGAGCTGAAACCTGCCGTCTGGAGAACAAACGCTTCAACCCTGAGACAACCGGAGCGTCTCGTTGATGACGATTAGACCAAAACACGCGTCTCCAGGTGCAGAAGCTACAGAAATCACTCGCTTGCAGCCATTATCTTAAAAGGTTGAGCTCAGGGGACTGATTAATCTGTCCAGGCCAGTTTTATTAGTTTATTTGTCTGTTTTTTTATGATCCTGTTGACCTACAACTCAAAAGCAATATCTAATTTTCCTTGGTTATTTTTGGGGGTTAAGTTATCTAGCATCAATTTTTGTAAGTTTCAAGTTATTTTAGTGACCGTTGTAGGTTTTTCTTCCCCTTCGTGTTTGCCTTTGTCTGTAACCTTATATAGACTGGAGCTGATGAGAGTCATTGTATGACTTAATAAATTATTTTCAGTTGGATAACTCACAGAATATCCGAGTAAACCCACCAAAATCTCCTCAGCATTAGCACTAAATCCCACATTCACTTGCAGCCAGCTCCAAAGACAATCAAACGAGGACTCTTAAACATCAGATATCTCTTCCAAACTATTCACGCCAAGCAATCTTATTAAAAACCATAAAATGGATTTATTCTGTCGTAACAGAGCTGCAGCTCCATAAAGATTAACGTCACTGTGAATGTTTGTTCTCTAAAATAACAACTCTGGAAATGCTCTGAGCCCTGGCAGACGAACTGAGCCCATCAGCCGCGGCTAATTCAAGTTCTGCATAAAATTAAAGAGTTCCTCTAAATATAAAAGCAAAAAATGATAACGACTGTTGTGAAATCCAAGACAGAAGAAAAGAAATAACCCCACATCTACCAAAGTTTTTGTTATAATGAGCGACTGCATTATTCCGGCTGATGCTCAGGATGAAAGTATCAGTAACATCCAATTCCTTATTGGACTCAATAAGCTTTTGTCAAGTGCTGACAAAGCAAACCCACTGTCACACTCAGCTGCTTTATTTTGTCTCCACTTGCAGCACTGAAACAGAGCTGATGGCTTTTCTTCAAGGCCCCTTTTCTCTATTCACTTCTTTGTAATCCAATCACTCCAGCAGGTGTCTGACAATGCTGCCGGATCACTTATTAGAAATACCTGCATCCCCGTGTGTGAACAGATTCCCAAACTTCTCCCACACAATCCAGCTGCACGACTGGCAATCCTGCAGCTCCTCTTACGCTCAGCTCAGTGCTGCAGAATACAGAATACCTGCTCACCGTAGGCAGAGTGTGCTCTCAAGCACCAGACAAATTCGGTGCAAAGTCAATGAATAAAGAAATCTGAAGAAATGTACTTGGGTCAGAAAAACCTATTTTCGTCGGTACACAGCAGGAGGTTACTAACTATTCTACCAATCCAAGATAGATCTGTCAGGAAAAAAACATAGAAAATCTGAAATCCTCTCAACTCGCCTGGCTCCTGCTAGTTTTACAAAAAACTTTATTTACATTATGTTTCCCAACCAGCCGGCCCAAGGCATAAGCGAACTAAGCTGCTGTTTAGGGCCCCGTGACCACTAGGGGGCGCCCAAGAGTTGAAAAAAAAAAAAAAAAGATAAAATTAGTTTTTTATGTGTGAGTGATGATTCATACATTATCAAAGGTATGTTATTGGACAAAAACAGAATAATTAATATTATTACATAAACAATATTATGTTAATAGACTAGAGTAGATACTGCTGGCATATTGACTAGTTTAGTTGCAGTTTATTTAAAACCAAAAATAAAGTAGAAAACGTGTTTACAGTAAATGGTTTATAAATGATCTATGCGATTAAATATATAATTAAATAATAAATAAATAAATAAATAAATAATTTATTATTTATATAAATAAATAATTAAATATTAAGTGTAAATCAACCCCAGGCCGCTCTTGTAGCTGAATTTGCTCAATTTCAGATTAAAAACCATAGATGGGTAAAAACCTGCCAGGCTGACAGTAGGATGATGGAAACAACACTGCTGCAACTGTGCAGCTCTTTGACCTTTGACCTGTTGCTTCTCTGTGTGGCCAGTAGGGGCAGTTGCTGACTTTGTAAAATATTAATTGAAAGATTTTTCTGCAAGTTTGTTAATCTGTTGTTCTGCTTCCATGTCTTAATCACTGTGGATTACAATCTAACTACAATAAAAAGTTCTTACATATAGTTTTAAAAGTGTATTTGTAATGACAGGGAAGAACATGAAATAAGTTTATAGTGGTTGTGTGAATGATCAATAATCAGTATCACATTTAGCTTAGGGCCCCATGGAGGTTTTGGGCCGGCTCTGTTTGCAACTGATGAAGTTAATGTCAAGAACCAGAGTTTCAGAACCTCCAACATGTTCGTTGAACTCAATTCCAGTTCATAAGTATTAGTTCAGTCACTGGGGCTGCGACAGTTAAAGCTGCACACGTAGTGCTGGTCGCGGTAACCCAATACCGCTAAGCCGCGGCCACAGGACACATACTGTGGTCACAGGACACGTACCGCGGTTATCACCAGTGGTCACAACAATTGAGCCCATTTCACCTGCAAACACTACAAATTTGTAAACCTATATGCATGTTTGTCACCCAGCACCCTTCATGTCCCCCGCCTGCCCCTCCTGCTGCGGTCCGCGTGGACACACGACTTAAACGTTTGTCGATCAGCCGACGGCGTCTCAAAGCCAGTCTACACCTCCTTAGTTCCTTGTTCCCCTGCATCCTCTGTGTGTGTTTCACCACAACTCCATCGTATACCCACAAGTCTCAAGATAACAGCTGATGTTGGATCAATCAGCTGATCCCTGGCGTCTTCTGTTGCCATGCAGCTAAGATGTCAATAAAATCTGAAACCTTTTATTGGCCAACAATAAAAAAAGGTTAAAAAAAAAAAAAAAGTCTTACAGTCTAACTGCTGTATTTTTTTTTTTCGCTTTTTGACTGCAGTATAGAAAAATGAAAACCGCCCAGCTCAAGTCTTTGTTAACTTTTCCAAAAGAAAAAAAAGATTAAAGACATTAAGAAGATTAAAATGCATATATATACTTTAGGTTTTACCAAACTTGGTATTAACCATTAATATATATGCAGACAAGGTAGAAAAAAAAACAAAAAAAGAAACTTGACATTTCTGAGTAAAAAGTTTAAATATGAACTTTGCATTAGTAAAAACACCACTTCCTATGTTTTTCCTTTTTTTCTTTTAGCAGCTCAGGACACATACATTGGCTTGTTTTAATCCCCCTGTTTGTAGTATTTATAAATGTATGCTTGATTAACTCGGTCTTAAAAACAATAATCCAATTGAATCCTTTTGGTATTAAATGAAAGGAAATGTGAAATCTGCGGTTTGTTTACATTATGGTGAGATGATAGTTGTTTGGGTCCCAGACAAGCAGAGTTTTGGGGGAGGGTTACTGCACATCCATCAAAAGTACCACAGTAAGATCACGACTGCCAGGATTACGTTGGTAGATGTTCATCTATAAGCCTTGGTCAAGCAACTTACCGATAAGGTTTGTCGGAGTTGTGAATCCGCCGGTGGTTCCTCACACCGACATACGTGGAGCTGGTGTAGTTGCATACGTCACATTTAAACATCTTTGGCACACTGCATTCTGGGAGAGAGAGAGAGGTCAGGACAGCTAATGGAGGACCACTCTGACACTTTTAAGTGCGAGGGGAAACCAGCGGACCAGTTGCGTACCTTCATCCACTGTTTGTTCAGGTTCCTCCACGGCGGTGGTTTCGGTGACTGCTGCCAGTGCCGTCGCGTCCCTGCCGAGGCTGTGGTGCTCCCTTTCATGGCTTTTTAACTGGCTCTGCGAGAAAAACAAACTTTGGTGTCAAAGAAACGACAATGTACGCATTCAAACGAGCTGGAGTTGATCTTCACGGTGCACGTTTGCTAAGTCATCTCACGGCCTAATACCGGCTCTGCTGCAGACGTGGCAGCAGCACTCCGGACTTCAAGTGTTACAGCTGGAAACTCTGAACCCATCTCCCACATCTACAGGTAGGAAGTTTTAATCGGATCATTTCTGCTGCAGACGATAGCAGAGAAGCTGCAGTGGTATCCTTCTGCCTTATCATCAAGCACACACACACACACACACACATTCTCTCTCTCCCACACACACACACACACACACACACACACACGCACAATCACATCCCACAGGTCAGTCAGGACTTGACGGCTTAAGGTTTAGTTACTGACAAACACAAAGATGTTGACAAGAAAGAAAACGGCTTCACCGCCTCCGGACAAATCTTCCATTTTATTTACCAGTTCCTAACGCAGAGAGAGAGAGAGAGAGAGAGAGAGAGAGAGAGAGAGAGAGAGAGAGAGAGAGAGAGAGAACTTTAACTTATTAATACTGAGCAAGTTTACTATGATTTTATTGTAATTTATTCCCCTCAGCAGGAGTCCTTGGTTTTGTTTGTGTTAAAAGGAGTTCATTTTTAATATGACACATTTAAGGGGAAAAGAAAATGCATGCATCATGCACAGGTGTGAGTGCACGTGACGCGGCTGGAGGATTTACCAAGTCATCATTTATCGTTGTCGGTATTATTTCCAAAAACAAGTACGGGTTGCAAGGTTTTCTATGACAACCGACGTCCCAGTCCCGACAGCATCACTTCCTGTCTTCATTTACTCAAATACAATTTAGTGGAATGAAAAATAGAAAAGGCTTTTTTATTATCTTAACCTCGGTCCAATCAAGTCAGCAGCATTCCAGTCCCCTTGTCTGTAAAGTTGCTTATTAAAAAAATAATGAGAACAATGACAATTAAATCTGGACTTTGTGAAGAGGGAGTGTCACGGGGTGAGCGAGTTCGTCCGAGGGGACAGCCGGTGATGTTGGGTTCATAGAAACGCACAAATACTGTCCCTATGCTCTAACCTCTAGTTAGAGTTAGTAAACCTCTAGTTAGTGTTAGTAAACCTCTAGTTAGTGTTAGTAAACCTCTAGTTAGTGTTAGTAAACCTCTAGTTAGTGTTAATAAACCTCTAGTTAGTGTTAATAAACCTCTAGTTAGTGCTAGTAAACCTCTAGTTAGTGTTAGTAAACCTCTAGTTAGTGTTAGTAAACCTCTAGTTAGTGCTAGTAAACCTCTAGTTAGTGTTAGTAAACCTCTAGTTAGTGTTAGTAAACCTCTAGTTAGTGTTAATAAACCTCTAGTTAGTGTTAATAAACCTCTAGTTAGTGCTAGTAAACCTCTACTGAGTGTTAGTAAACCTCTAGTTAGTGTTAGTAAACCTCTAGTTAGTGTTAGTAAACCTCTAGTTAGTGCTAGTAAACCTCTAGTTAGTGTTAGTAAACCTCTAGTTAGTGTTAATAAACCTCTAGTTAGTGTTAATAAACCTCTAGTTAGTGCTAGTAAACCTCTACTGAGTGTTAGTAAACCTCTAGTTAGTGTTAGTAAACCTCTAGTTAGTGTTAGTAAACCTCTAGTTAGTGTTAATAAACCTCTAGTTAGTGTTAGTAAACCTCTAGTTGGTGTTTAGTAAACCTCTAGATAGTGTTAGTAAACCTCTAGTTATAGTTAGTAAACCTCTAGTTAGTGTTAGTAAACCTCTAGTTAGTGTTAGTAAACCTCTAGTTAGTGTTAATAAACCTCTAGTTAGTGTTAATAAACCTCTAGTTGGTGTTAGTAAACCTCTAGTTAGTGTAACCTCTAGTTAGTGTTAGTAAACCTCTAGTTAGTGTTAATAAACCTCTAGTTAGTGTTAATAAACCTCTAGTTAGTGTTAATAAACCTCTAGTTATAGTTAGTAAACCTCTAGTTAGTGTTAGTAAACCTCTAGTTAGTGTTAATAAACCTCTAGTTAGTGTTAGTAAACCTCTAGTTAGTGTTAGTAAACCTCTAGTTAGTGTTAATAAACCTCTAATTAGTGTTAATAAACCTCTAGTTGGTGTTAGTAAACCTCTAGTTAGTGTAACCTCTAGTGTGTTAGAGTCAGTAGTCATAGATCAAGACTATAATACTTAGTCTCAAACATAGCTTTATTGTAGACCTACGCTGCAGGGGGACACCAACATGATCCACTGAGGGGTGCCCCTTCCCTTCTTCTCTTTCCTTTTTCACTTATTAATTATAAGTATCTGATCACCACCATTGCTCTGCATTGTATTGTATTTTAGTGTGCTTGTCTGCCCCCCTCCCCTCTTTTTCTCTTTTGTGCATGATTGCAGGCCAGAGCTTCAGGAGCTGCATGCTGTGCCTTGTATCTGTGTCTCTACTATCTCCGTTCTTCATTCTCTCTGTCTGATCTCTCTCTTCCTGCTCTGCCCAGTCTGGCCTCCGGCAGGAGGGTCCCCCCCTTATGACCCAGGTTTTTTTTTTTGCCACCGTTTGGCTTAAGGTTTTTCTACCACTAGGGGAGTTTTTACCTGCTATTGTTTATGTTATTTTTATGTAATAATTGCTCGGGGGTCATGTTCTGGTCTCTGGAAAGATCCTAGAGACAACTTCTGTTGTAAAAGACGCTATATAAAATAAAATTTAATTTAATTGAATGCTGTTTATTTATCGGCATCAACTGAATATCTGTCCGTCCTACAATAGTGAAAACCCTAAGTTCAACCACTTTAATATTCTGAAGGTTATAATGTACCGCGGATAACGGGATTAATGGATTGCATGACTATGACGGACAAGCCGCCGCCTCACCTTGTAGTGGAAGGTGTCTGGACACTGCTTGCACTGGTACATCCTGGCCTTGCAGTGGTGGATCATGTGGCTCTCCAGGTCCTTGCTGTCCTCCGCCTTGTGCTCGCAGATGGGACACTGGTACGGCGGCCGCTGCTTGTGCACCCGCAGGTGCTGCTTGATGTAGCCCTTGTTGCCGCTGCTGTAGCGGCACAGGCGGCAGCGGTACGGCCTCTCGCTGCCGGGGATGTAGTCCACCAAGCCCCCGTCGGGGGAGCCCACCAACCCCTCCATGCCGGGGAGGCCGCACATGTAGCTCTCGGCGCCGCTCCCCGCCACCACGCCGGCCACGGCGCCGTTCTGAAACTGCGCGTTATCCTGAAGCTCTTTCAAAATGTCTTCGTCCGAGGCGTTTTGGTCCGTACGCTCTCGGAGCCGCTCGATAACGGTGAGCAGCGACAGGCTGATGCCGGCTTTGGTGGAGGGGCTCTCTTCGTCTCCCTCCCCGATCCCCAGCGGTCCCAGGTCCTCCTCCTTGCAGCTGCCGCGGAGCTCCAGGTCCAGCAGCCGAGCCGAGCCCAGGTCCGGGCCCTTCTGACCCGAGCTCACCTGGTGCGTTGCCTGGCCCGTGTTAGGGCTCTCCACCTTCTGGCTGGGGGCGGGCAGCTCCGGCGTCCTCATGGGCATGGCCACCAGCACCTCCGCAGCCAGCGAGTGCAGACGCAGCGACTCCGAGTGCGTCCTCTTGCGACCGGCGGGGGGGACGTTTTCATCCCTCGGGGAGTCAGGACTTTTACCGACCGAGTGTTTACCGTCGCCTCCTAACGGCTGACTGTCGGTGCTCACTGGGGCGCAGGCGACAACCCCCGGGTTCTTCAAGCCTGCCATGCGGTCCTGCTCTTCCCCATCGGCTTCTTCCTCGTCTCTGGCCACGTCTGGGCCGAGGAGGAGAGGCTTGCTCACCATGACGGCGTCCTCGGCCGAAGGGAGCCGCTCCACTATGACGTTAATGTGGCCGGCGCTGTTGGGGCTGCTGTTGATGATCTTCTGAGCCGACGACAGCAGGCTGTCGGCGACCGAGGCGCTACTCTCCACCTCCACCTCCGCGTCCGCCTCCGTCGTCACCTGCACCTCCATCACGCCGTCCTCCGACTTCATCTCTTTGGGGTACACGGCTTCCTTGTCTTCCTCTGTTTTGATACTTTCGCTGAGGTTGGAAACCGGAATATTCAGGGCGTCCTTCTTGTGCTCGGCGGCCACGGGCATGCACAGCTGCAGTTTGAAGGCGCCGGGGAGCTTCGCGAGGCTTTTATCTTGAAGAACCACCAAATTCTCTGCGGTTGCCACGTTGCCGGCGGCGCTTGGCGCCTCTCTCCTTTTGGCCGCTCCTTCTTCGTCCTCAAAAATGGGATAGGAGCAGTCCACGAGGCCGGCATGCTTCCAGGCGTGGGTCTTGAGCATGCGCTGCTGGCTGCACACGTAGCTGCAGATAAGGCAGCGGTACAAGCCGTACTCCTCGAAGCTGTACCAGTTCTTTTTCTGCGGCCGCTCCTTGGGATTCCTGACCATCTCCGGTCCCACGGGGCAGTGATCGGCGGTGAAAACGTCTCCTCTCAGATCCAGGTGGGAGGGATTCCTCGCCACGTCGATGCCGCCGCTGTCGTCGAAGTGCAGCTTGACGTGGGCCTCCAGCTGCGCCTGGTCCGCGGAGGTGAAGTGGCACTCGGAGCACATGAGGATGAGGTCGCTGTGCTGCTCGTTGTGCTGCTTCAGGTGCTCTCTCAGCTGGGGCAGCGTCTGGGAGAGGTAGGGACACAGGCTGCACTGATAGCACGTCACCGTCCGCCTGCTGCTGGAGATGCCGGTGACGTCCGCTTCCGCGGAGCTGATGTTGTTGTTATCGTCACCTGATACAGGTGAACCGTCCGCCGGGCTGCCGTCGGCTTCAAACCCCTCGCTACAGTCGTCCTTCAGTCTCTTGGAAAGAGACTCTCCACAGCCCAACCCTTCCTCCACGCCTCCCCCCCTGGCGGAGGAGAGCAGGTGGACCCCTCGTTTCTGGGCCCCCAGGGTGCAGCGGCGATGCGGCCGCTTCTCCACTATCTTGCTGAGCTTCTCGATGACTTGGATGAGCGAGTCGTCGGCTTGTTTCTGCTGGAAGCTGTGGGGGGCGTCCCGGGCCCCGGCTGGCCGAGGCCCCGGCACCGACCCGGCCGGGGAGGGGGAGATGGCCGCGGGGGAGCGCGTGACGAGGACAGCGGCATCGCTGCTCTCATCCATGACCTGGAGGGAAGCAGACAAGGAGGAGAGTGAGTCGTAGTGCAGACGCAAGCACAAGTTGTCTCCTGATTACTAATATCTTCTTTTTAAATGCAACTGTCAATATCTTTCTTGTTCAGTCACTTATCAGATTTATCTCGATTACCTATATGACTAATTTGGGATCAATAACATTAGATATACATATTACCAGAAGTCTGGTACTAGAGCTGGGCGATTTTGGACAAAAATAAAATCCCAATTTTTTTCTCTGAAAACCCGATTTTCGATTTCAATTTCGATTTTTTTGGTAAAACTACAAAAGACAATGGAATAAATTGTTTCAAATATTTTATCTTTATTTTTAAAGAAAAATAGCAAACAAATTTCCCTATTGGGAATGAAGTGCAATTGAAAGATACTGTAAATCCTCCTTGAGTTTAGTAAAGTGACAACATTTATAATTTTCTTGACCAAACAAAGATGACTAGACGAGCTCTGTCTGTAATGCAGCCAGCTGCAAAAAAGGAAAATCGTTTTTCCGATTTTCCTTTTTTTAACATCGTCTTGATTAATAAATCCGATTTAGATTTAAAATCGATTAATCGCACAGCCCTATCTAGTACTATACAAAACTCTGAGCTGCTGATTTAAGTGATCATTTCTAGAAGAACTTTTCCCTTTACCGATTAAAATCATTTTTCGATTCCAACAATAAATAATCACACTCAGGTTTTAAGATTAAAATAGAAAAACATCAGTTACTTGAGGAGAACAGGTAAAAGACATCGTTAGAAATGGTCCCATAGGTTCCCAAGGTTTGGACAGGTTTTATTTCTCTACCTGACAAATTCAATGTTTTTTCCCCATTAAAATCTGAATATCTCTAAAATAAAAAGCAGTCAAGACCCCCTGACAGATGACTCTGTTCCAGGTCAAATGGGTCCAAGTGTTCAGCTACATTTTCAACAGGTGCTGATCATCGATCAACTCTAGTTTTGTCCATCGTTGCTCTGGATTTAGTCTGCAAACTGCAGCCTTGTGCAACCAGTGTCAGGTTTTCCAGCCTAAAATAACACAATAATACCAAGAAAATGTTAATACTAGACAGCTAGCTGAGTCCAACAGCTCATGTTTCACTGCTTTGCACCTGTAAACTTCCAGGGCAGTATTGAATATTCCCCAGGCCTTCAAAGCGACATGGAGGAAATGGATTTGTGTTTCAAAAAGCTGGTATCAGCTGGTGCGCTGATGTAAACACTCACTGATACCATATCGGAGCACCCCCCGCCAATAACGGCAGTGTGTCAGGGGAAATGATCCATCACCTTTCCTGCGGCTGGACCACGGGGAGATCGTTTCCATGGTAACTACGTGCACTTGTCGCGTGTGTGTGTGTTTGCAGGCATGCAGGAAGCAGTTTTGGTGTGCAACAAAAACAAAAACAAAGAGTGAGAAAGTTGAAAACAGCCTGTCTGTTTGTCAGACAGATGGAAATGACATGAAACAAGGCCTGCTGCTGGAGTGGAGTTGTCACCATGGCGACAGGCGGCTGTATTCCTGCTGGAAAGTCACTCTATTTTACATTTTTTTGATATTTTTATATTTTATATATTCTTTGTACATACGAGACATACCTCATTTATCTGCTTTTATTTTATTCAATTATTCTATTTGGTACTTTCAACGTCTTGCTGCTCAGTTGTTCTTGCAATTGCCCCTCGGGGATAAATAATGTTTTTCTGAATCTGGAAAGGTCATTATCTGTTCACGTTCAAGACAACGAGTCTCCAGTATTTACTAAAGGGACTAATGGATGAATTGATTTTTTTAACAGGAAAACCAAACTGACCACAGTGATAAGAGGAGCAGCCTAATCCGTGCATGATAAGGCCAGACAATACACACACACACACACACACACACACACACACACACACACACACACACACACACACACCATGTGCCTCTGTTTACAAGGCTCATGCGGTCAGACTCCTTTAATCTTCACGAATCCGACACTTTCCCTCTTCTCCTTTTCTGACCGCAGTTCTCCTTCCTCTCTCTGCCACTTCTGCTTCTGTGCATCACATCATCACACCAGAAACGCGGGATCATATTAGGGTTAGGAGCCGCAGAGACCGAGACCGGGCTGGACTGAAGCCACTAAAACCGTTCAAACTTCTGATCGCACATCTGAAGTAAGTCACTTTTCTCTTTCACATGTTCTAACCATCTCCATCATTTTAATTCCTCAGACTGGGATCCCCTCAGCCTCATCATGTGCTCTAACCCGTCCCAGAAGAGCACCTGTTATGTCAGGGTCTAAAAATATTCATCCACTTTCCCTCTCTCCCACAACATAAAGCTGAGCCCAAACACACATCCGACAGAAATGCACTGCTCGGTTAATATTAGCCCGTAAGTTAACGCCACTGTGACCCAGATAGGACTTTGAGCTGCGTGTGGTGTTTAAAGCCCGGGACTGAGCCCAGTGTTAGCCGCCTGCTATTCAAACACACGAGTCTCTGTAACACGCGAGGGAGGTTTATGTGTTTGTGCGGTCAATGAGTGACAGGGGCCGGCGTGGCCGTGCCGGCGTTAGGATGTACTCACGAACACACAGACGCTCGGGCGGTCTTTGTCCTCAACACATAAAGCTGCTGGGTTTTATTCGCTCGCCATAAAAAGTGGCCTCTCTCTGCCCCACATTGCAAAATGGCGAGGATGGAATATCAGTCACGTGACTCGGAGTTTGAGTCAGGTGACCGCCGCCGAACCGGCGATTGGCAGGCTGCTTTCAAGTGCTGCTCGGAAAAACGGCAACGTGGCGACTGACCTTGGTCCCATCATGCGTTCAGATGGCCTATTAATATAGGCGTGTCGGCCTCGCCAGCATATTTAAGTCTGATTTTCAGGTACGACGTCTTTCTTGAAGTGGGTCTGATCAACCAGACGCAAATAAACACTATACTGTACTATATTTTGTACTTTAACCGAATATGTGCACTTGATGAGCCCATGCTTGAAGTTACATTACTACAAAAAGTTTTTGGACTTGAACCTAGTCTCCATCTGTCCCTGCAGTCCAAAAACACGCATAATAGCCTACTGTACACACAGACCTACATGTGAGGTGAACTATTATCTGCCTCACTGACAATAGAGGCAGCAGATATAACTGATGTATAGATGTGTACTTTTGTTTTAAAATTTTAATGCATCGTCACATATGTGTGTACATAAGATGAACTAAGATAAGATAAGATCAGTTAAAACTGTGTTTATCAGTTGTCACAGCAGCAAAAAAAGAGAAAGGATGACAATAATAAAATAATAAAATATGTGTGTGTGTGTGTGTGTGTGTGTGTGTGTGTGTGTGTGTGTGTGTGTGTGTGTGTGTGTGTGTGTGTGTGTGTGTATCTCTCTCTCTATATATATATACATACATACATACATGCATACATATATATATGTGTGTGTGTGTGTGTGTGTGTGTGTGTGTGTGTGTGTGTGTGTGTGTGTGTGTGTGTGTGTGTGTGTGTGTGTGTGTGTGTGTGTGTGTGTGTGTGTGTGTGTGTGTGTGTGTATACATAGGTATATAATGCATGTCTAAGCAAATATACAATTCACAACAGAGCAGAAAATATTTTTATACATATATACAGGACTGTCTCAGAAAATTAGAATATTGTTCTTTATTTTCTGTAATGCAATTAGAAAAACAAAAATGTCATACATTCTGGATTCATTACAAATCAACTGAAATATTGCAAGCCTTTTATTATTTTAATATTGCTGATCATGGCTTACAGCTTAATAAAACTCGAATATCCTATGTCAAAAAATTAGAATATTCTGGGAATCTTAATATTAAACTGTAAGCCATAATCAGCTATATTAAAATAATAAAAGGCTTGCAATATTGCAGTTGATTTGTAATGAATCCAAAATGTATGACATTTTTGTTTTTTTAATTGCATTACAGAAAATAAAGAACTTTATCACAATATTCTAATTTTCTGAGACAGTCCTGTATACATGATATTTCCAAAGGCGCTATTAGCGACAAAAAATAATTTGCAATGCAAATACATGTAGTGTGGATGGCATTGGTTATTACATGTGAAGGGAGGAGATGAACCATTGGTGAACATGACGTGCATTTGTATGGGTGTTGCTGTGTACTGTTGTAAAGTCTGATAGCTGTGGGCAGGAAATACCTGCCTTATTGTTACATCTTGCACTGGGGAAACAAGACTCTTGTGCTGAAGGGGCTTCTTAATGTCATCACGGAGTGATGGATGTCAGCTTGGCCAGCATCCTTCTGTCCACCACATCCCTGACAGAGAGAGAGTTCTGGCCCTCTTGTATAAAGCAGTGGTCTTGATGGACCAGTCCAGTTTGTTACTGGTGAACGTCCAGGTACTTCAAAGAGTCCATTATCTCAATGTCCAAGCCCTGGATGTTCACCAGCAGTTACTGCTTTTGATTGACGGTCTTTAGTGCTAATTAAAACCAGAACCAGCCCATCAGCACAAACAACAACAACAACAGTCTTTCACATTAGCACCTGGAAGTGGAACCTGAGAAGAAACCTGGATTTTACCCTGCTGTGTATACTTCAACATTGACACCTTATACCTGATGGAGCTTTTGTGTGTGTGCGTGTGTGTGTGTGTGTGTGTGTGTGCGTGTGTGTGTGTGTGTGTGTGTGTGTGTGTGTGTGTGTGTGTGTGTGTGTGCGTGCGTGCGCGCGCGTGCGTGCGTGCGTGCGTGTGTGCGTGCGTGTGTGTGTGTGTTTGTTTGACTTTGACAGTTGATAGAGACGTGTCTATTGCACACTGATAGACTAACAGAAGTCTTTTTGAAGTACTATAGATCTGTGGGATCTGTGGGATGTGTGAACTCATGAATATATTAATGAGCACAGCACAAATACCCTGTAGCTGTTCTTCCAGAAGGGCGATTAGGTTATATATTGTCATTCAGTTTTTTAAACTGCAGTCAAGTCTACAATAAAAACATTCAGCACTAAAGTGTCAGCAAAATCACCTGGAGACGCTTTTGTTTTTAACTGTGAACCTTATGACTGAGCCCTAGTAACCTGTGCAGATTCCTCTGTTTGTCTTTCCATTTGATTTTGTTCATATTGGTGTTTTCTTTTAAATTGTGTGTTATTTTTGATGAAAAAGTAACATCAAAGCTCAGTCCACCAGCAGAACTCGATTCAGGGAGGGCAGAGACCTGAGAAAACAGACTGGGGAAATATGATGCGTCCTCATAGTCCTCATCAGAACTGCAGCTGCAGCATTCTGGATCAGCTGGAAGATTTTCAGAGAAACTGTGAAATGTAACTTATAAAGAAGTGTGGTGACCCAGTTGCAGCGGACTAGTTTTTCAGAATGAGTCTTAGGCTGAATGTTCCTGCACTTTTTACTAATCATTCCTGATTAACTCGGATTCAAATACCAAGCAGCTCAGAACATGAGCTTCAATTCATTCCCTATTGCTCCCTTATTAGTTATCCATCCTTCCATTATTACATAATCTATACCCACTTTTTCCTATTCGGGGTCCCAGGGGTCTGCTGGAGCCTCTCCCAGCTGTCATCAGGTGAAAGGCAGGGGCACACCCTGGATAGATTCCCTGTCCATCGCATGGTCACACATATAGACAAACAAACCACACACACTCACTCCTGTGGATGATTTAAAATCCTATATTGTCCAGACATACATGTTTTTGGGCTGTGGGAGGAGCCACACACACCTAACACAGAGAGAACACAGGGTTGGTGGGTGAGTGAAACACTGGGTTATTCAGACTAACAGCATGAAGTCTAAAATAACTGTAGTGTACACATATAAATGATAATTAATCATCATAGACAGAATAAGTTGTCTTATCATTGACTGGGATGCCAATAGACTCCTCATATATTCATGTCCGAGCAAGCTTGGAGAAGCTCACTCGCTCCATCTATCTACTTTGAACCACACTGCAAAAAGCAATGTCTGATTTTCCTTTTTACTGGATCAATTTCCATTACTATGCTGATGATACGCAGCTGTATTTGTCTATGAAGCCAGGTGTAACGGAACATTTAGTCAAACTTCAGGCACGTCTTTAGGACATTAACCCCTTTAATCCCACTGGTGACAATAGTAAAATTATGGATGTTCCATAGAAATGGACTGGATGCTTTTAAATTTCAATAAAACAGAGTTTTTGATCCTAAACTTTTTAGGAAAGGATTTGCCAGTTCTGCGCTGGCCTCCATTACAACCTAAAGAAACCTTAGATGTTTTTTTTTAACCAGGATTTGTCGTTTAAACAGCACATTCATCAGGTGTTCAAGACAGCCTTTTTTTTTACCTCCGTAATATTGCAAAGATTAGGAACATCCTCTCCCAGAGTGATGCTGACTACTAATTCACACATTTGTATCTTCTAGACTAGATTACTGTAATGTGTTCTTAGCAGGATGTCCAAGTAATTCTTTAAATATCCTCCAGCTGATCCAAAATGCAGCAGCGCGAGTGCTGACAGGAATCAGCAAGAGAGACCACGTTTCTCCAGTGTTAACCTCACTCCATTGGTCCCCGTAAAACTCAGAATCTAATTTAAAATGTTATTATTTGCATATAAAGCCTAAAACGGCTTAGCTCGGCGATAGTTGCAAGACCTGATAGCGCCGTATGTTCCTAACAGAGCTCTCCGTTCTCAGAGTGCAGGTTTACTCCTAGTTTCTAGAGTATCCAAATGTATCTACATTTGGATATTTGGAGGGCGGGCGTTCTGCTATCAGGCACCATTACTATGGAACCAACTTCCAATCTGGGTTAAGGAGGCGGACACCACCTCTACCTTTAAAACTAAACTTAAAACCTTTCTGTTTAGTAAAGCCTATGTTCAGTAAACCTCTAGTTAGTGTTAGTAAATCTCTAGTTAGTGTAACTCTAGGGTGTTAGAGTCAGTAGTCATAGCTGCAGCTATACAACAAGACTACAATAGTTTGTCTCAAACATAGCTTTGTTGTTCTCCATTGTTCTCGTAGTTTGTTACTGGGTCTGCCCCCTCCCCTCTTTTCTCTCCTGTTTATGTTTGCAGGCCAGAGCTTCAGGAGCTGCATGCTGCCCTGCAGTCCCCCCTCTGATTATCCCAGGGTTACCTGTCTGCACCTGTGTATTTAACCATCTCTGTAGTACACCAACTTACATGTATTAGTTGTGATTTAAGTATATAGAAGTCCGAGTTCTCCAGCTAACCGATAATGAGTACTAATATATTTGGACCTATTTATTATTGACAACACATTATTGTCTCTCCTCTATGTCCTGTCCCCCTCCTCTTTTCTTCCTCTACCTAGCCGGCTTTCAGGAATGTCCCCCCTTATCACCCAGGTCCTACTCAAGGTTTCTTAAGGAGATTTTCTTTGCTGCTGTTTGCCTTAAAGGTTTTTCTACCACTAGGTTAGTTTTTTACTTCCCATCGTTTCTCGTAATATTTGCTCAGGGGTCACGGTCTTGTTCTCCGGAGAGCACCTTGAGACAATTTGTATTGGAATAGACTGGCTAAATAAATAAAATTGCATTGAAGAGAATTGAATTAGTCTGTTTTTCCACTACATTTCATTGAGCATTGCAGGTTTTATTCCTTTAATAGGAAGGTACCAACAAATCTATCCACTTGTGTAACACGTAACTACAACTACTTTTATTCAGTCGTACTCAGGACACATCAGTTGGAGCCAATGCGTGGGGTGCTGAGCCCCTTGAGAAATCCATCTCAGGATCTCACAAAGAATATCAGCTCCCCAAGCAACAACTGCAAATGTCCTTCTAGCAATTTCTTGGGAGAATTGCCTTTTAGAGATAAGAACCCCACGAACCATGTAGCTGGTATTGAATAAGCCAGATTGTTGGAGCCAGTTTAGTGTTTCAGTCTCAGCAGGTTTCTTGGCATGTCTTCCTTTTTCTTTTCTCCTCACCTGTTCACTCTGTTGTTGTGGTTTTCTCTCAATGTGTCTGTGTGTGTGCATGTTCCTCCAACCGAATCTCTATATCATTTGCAAGTTTTAGGGTTAGTCAACTTTAAACTGTGGACATGTTTGCGGTGTGCTATTGGGTTCAGAACAGTCTGGCCATCATATGTCATGGACCCAGCGGATGCAGACCCTGAAATGAGCCCATGCAACCGGGAAGGGTTTAGCGCTGGAGGATGATACAGACGTGTGACTGCCTTCAATGTGGAAAGGTAGGATATTCCTTTACTTGTTGCCCATTTCGGTCTGAAGATCAGGCTCATACCTGAGATTGGGAGGAATCAACAAGCCACATTTCCTTAAAAACAACTATTCCAGATCCGGAACCCACTGAAAGCTACTGTTTACAACACCAACCTCTCTCTCCCTGATGGTGCGTTGAGTGAATAGTTTCTAGTGAGGAGGCCAACTTCTTAATTCAATTCAGTTCAAATCAGTTCAATTCAGCCCTATCTATATAGCACTAAATCATGACAAATGTCCTCTCAAGGCACTTTAACAATACAGTTTAGCTTGTTCCAAAGCAGTGCAATTAATACAAAGCCAGTAAAATAACAATAATGATTATTGCCTGTCTAAGGAAACCAATAGATTTCATCCAACAGCAAGCGACTAAGTAATCATATAAAAAAGAAAACCAGCTGCTGCATTCTACAAACAAATGAATGAATAAATGCTGAGAGCTGAGACGACACAGATTGCAACAGAGTAAGAATGATCACTCTGCAGCAAAAGCTCACTGACCCAGTCGCTGAACAAAAGAAAAATCTCCTCTTTCTACAGCCCAACTCTGAATTAAGTTTTACGTTTGAGGTTTCACCATCATAAATCCTACTCCAGGGAAACATTCCACACAGTTCATATAATACGACGTCTCTGTGACGGATCAAAATCACTTTTCATCCCCTAGACTGCTTCAAATACTGGCAAGAAAGTACAAAAGCTGAATTACCTCCAATCATCTTGGACAAACATACAGTCTGGATTGTGCCAAAAGTGATGCGTGAACTGAAAACACATTGCAAATGATAGAAACACCTATTAACAGTTATATTTTAAAGGAATTACAACTTTTAGTCACTTTAAAATAAAAAAAAAGTTATACAATCTGATTACTGAAAAACCTCAGTGTATGTATGTGACTGAAAATGTGCCAAAACAGCCAATTTGGAAGTCCATTTACAAAATTCTAATTAAAAAATACCTTATCAATCCCCAAAGGGAAATGAATTAATTGTAATAGAAAATATATAACATTCATCTAAAAACAATACACATTCCCAAAAATCATAATAGGAAAAACTATGTAGATTGTATAAACAGTGAGATATTATCAAATGGAGTTCTGGGGGGTTCAGGTTGTCACTATATTAATCCAAAGAAATAAGCGCTTTAAATTTGTAATATCTTGTCAAACTGAGACAATCTAATATTCATACTACAGTTTGCACACCTGTTGTAGCCTCCCATGTCCCTAGTGGCTAAAATACACACATTTCAAATTAGGTATGTCATTTTTGTGCAGTAATATCAAAAATGGTATTAACTCCTTCAGAACCCATTGGAAGGAATCCTTTTAATGGGTTTGGAATAGAGGTATTGCCAAGATACAATACACATCACGATACTTGAGTCACGATACGTCATTGCGATATATTGCGATATAGTTTGCTGAAAACTGTAAAAGTTATTGCGCATCTTAAAATCCGAGTTGCACGTACATCAGATTATGGATTCATTTATGGGACAAACTGAGTCAAAACAATGTAATTCAAATTATCCATGCTGTTTTATTGTAACTATAAGCGGAAGTTGCAACATATTTGCATATGTTTTTCATATTATTTGCATAACAGGAAATTAACATTAACAATATTATTTAAGTCAATGTATAAAATAAAGTCGCACTGGATTAACAACCCGTCTGAAACATGATTTATTATTTGGGGGAAGAAAAAAAATCGATATTCAAATTTTTAATATCGATATCGAATCGGCCGACAAACTATTGTGATATATTGTCATATCAATATTTTTGCCCACCCTTAGTTTGGAAGAAATTAATATTTCTAATGTCTTCATAACACTTTAGAATCTGAAAATATGCAAACATATGTGACTTTTTTTTTTTATTTATTTATTTTACCAGGATGTCTCATGAGATAAAGCCTCTTTTTCAAGGGGAGCTGGCCAAGATGCAAACCTGCAGTATACAAAACAGAATAAGAAGATGTGAAATTAGGAAAAATGTAAGTTCACAAGGGAAATTAATTTAAAGTCCAAAATGTACGTAGTAAATTTCCGTATTTGACAACAATTCTGGTAATAATACAAATATAACTATTTATTATTAGGTAATAATAACAAAAATCTGAAGACCACCACTCAAGGGTTAAACACAGATGTAAAAGACATAATTATGGGATTATTAATGTCCCTGAGGGGACCCAACAGTTAGTATACAACTGTCCCCACCACCTGATCTCTGCATGAGAACGCAGGAGTATGCTGCATGATAGTTCACGTTTCTTTACTTCTCAAACACACCTGTTGAACCCTGCTGTTATTTAGTCAAAGTCGTGTTGTTGTTTTTCTTTCCCTTCTGAGCCTCTTTTTAAATTCATTTGAATCACTTCCAACATCATCTGGTATCACCATGGGGAAAATGAAGTCAGCAGGGGAAGATGCTTTTAATATCAGCCCCTAAGCCTATTTTGCATGAAATTGCATACGCCTAATAAAATGAGTATATCTCTGCAACCGCAAGGTGTATTTGAATACTTGGTTTGTCATATTAGGTGGAACCCTTGTGAGATTTGACAGCATGTGTAAATCAAAGTATATGTGTGGTGAAGAATTAATTATGGCACACAGCAAAAATGCAAACCTTGCCTTGTCTCATTTCAGGATCAGCAACTCTTTGGAATGATGCACCAGGTGCTCGAAATCTCTATCGAATCATATTACAATATGTTGACATAATCGCTGCAAAAGCCTCCTCTACTAAAGGGAAGCAAAACTAAATTAGAGAGGTTTAGTTGAGAAAGTCCAAATGAGGGCTGGCCATCTTGCCACAGTTGGCACCATCTGTGCCATCTGCATTATCTCATGTGAAAAACTACATATTTCATTGTTATATAAGTATAATTAGTTGTGATTGGAGTTGTGTTTGGCACATTTTGAAAAGGTTTGTGCAGGCTTGTAGCCCAGTTCTGCTGCTTAACTTGTCTGATTAGTGCATTGTTTACTTCTGCTGACCAGAAGCCCCGGATCTGCGGCCGTTACTAATAAAGGTTTGCTCATATTATTTTTGTAAAAAGTATCAACATGTGCACATTTGCAAACTAACATAAGTGCCTTCTCTGCGCCGTTTTCACATCAGTCTGGTGGACACACATCACTGGCTGAGGCTAGCTTTACCTTTGGCTCCTTTGTTGATATGATGTTTCCCACTGTGAAAAGGTATTCTTTTTTCTTTCAACAGAGAATGTATAAGACAAATAGAGTCTCGGGTGAAAGAAATTGTTCCAATGTTAAGGGCTGCAGCAAAAGCCGTGTTCAGTAATAGTTAGGAGGCAGCTTCTCAATGACAACGGGACCACCCAGAAGAAACTGTCTGCCACCAAACTAAAGAATAGAGAGCTAAGGGCCCATTTCCAGAGGGCATAAGAAGTGATGGAGGAGACAGGAAAAAAAATCTGTCTTCAGCACCAGCTCCCTGCTCTCAGGGAAGACTTATTATGCAGACATAATGGCCTGAGGGAGGGAGCTCAATCAAGACCTGAGAAAAAGAGATGAAAAATGCCTGTCCCTGCAGCCGGGCCTGCGTGCCCACAAGCAGGAAAAGAAGACCGCAAGAGCCTCGGCTGATGAACCGAACGGGTTGAGTGGGATGAAGGGCTTGCAGGAGTGCTGGGAGGTTGAAGTCAGCCATGCAGAAGAGCACTTGTGTTATAAAGCTAAGCTGAACGGCAACAAGACGAAGTGGAGCAGCAGCTCGCGCCAACACCTTGACTCGGCTGATTGAGGTGGGCTCAGCTTGGAAAAGGGCCAACACGAGGGCAGAGATCTGGCTCTATAGGAGAAAGTTACACAAAGCGAGTCTTGGAGGAAACTTCCCCGGGAGTTTTCTAAAAGAGCGCAAAAGGCCACGAGTGAGCTTTTTAAAGTCTTTGAGTGTAGAGAGAGGTTACTGGCCAAACAAATATGTGGTTTCATCAGTGACACGGACAAAGAGAAGATCCAACTACCGAGGAAATAACTAAATTCAACACAATTCCTGTCCAGGTGACACTGAAAGTGAATTTGAGACGTTACAGTTTGTCTTTCCTGAAGCCAGCAGTGGCGGGACGGAGACCATGGAGTCATACAGTTTATCTAAATTAACCTCCAAGAAACATTATTATTATTTTAATTTTTTCCCCCTGAACATTAGTGTTTTAAAGTAGTGACAGTTTATTATATTTGTATTGTGTCATATGTACAGATGCTGTTTGTTTTAGAAGTTGTGGGTTTCAGTGGAGATCCTGTTGCAGCTCAACACTGCCCCCTAACGGCCATTTCAATACAAAACCTGGAACAAGGAACACAATTATTTGATTTCAGTTACAAACAAATGACCAGAGGTGGAAAAAGTACTGAAAAATTGTAATTGAGTAAAAGTATCTTTACTTTGCTTAAATTCTACTCAAAGTAAAAGTAAAAGTACTCATCTAAAAATGTACTCGAGTAAAAGTACAAAAGTACTTCATTTAAAATGTAATTTGAGTATAAGTTACTTTTAGTTATTTAATGCAAAAAAAGGACGAGTAACGAATCAAATCCAGCACAAGTTGTTTTAATCAATGATGCTCTAGGGCCTCCCATCATGCCCCGGGGCAATGACGCGAGTTTTTATATATTATGTATTAATATAATATATTAATTAATGTATATTATTACATGTATAGTATTACATATATTATTAATGTATTTATATAATATAATGACATAATATATATTAATATAAACATCTGTGGAGTGCACGGACACGGCTGTGACGTCAGCCGTGACGTCACGCCCAGAAAGAGACTTTTCTTTGACTTTTCTGGCCGTTAGAAAACTTTTTTGACGGATATAAAGTCCATGACTTAAAACTATAGAATACAAAGATTATTAATTGACGATGATTACAGCTGGAGGTGTCCTGTGAACAGTTTTAGAGGCTTCTCTTATTGCAGTCTATGGGAAAAAAAGCTTTCTGGGCCCCATGGGATTTTTTGTTGCAGTACCGCGGCTGGCCACTGGGAAAAATCTGCATGCCTGCACCGTAAATTTTGTACTCAGTAACGTGAGGGGGTTCAAATGTAGCAAAGTAAAATACGTGGGTCAAAATGTACTCGAGTAAAAGTAAAAATTACATATTTCAAAAACTACTTAGAAAATTACAAATTACTCATAAAAAGTACTCAATTACAGTAACGTGAGTAAATGTAATTCGTTACTTTCCACCCCTGCAAATGACGATATAAAAATAGAAAACGGAATGAAACGCAACTTCATTAAACTTGTATTTATTCCCACATGTCAGGGCAGTTGGTGCTGCTCAGGAGGTAAAAGAGGGGATCATGTTGAGATCTTATTAAACATAATGGGCAGAAAATCTGCACTTTGTCATCATATGCAGGCGAAAATGATTCACATATTTTAAAACAAAGGTGTTTATAGACAGATTTGAAGGGTTTTCTAAACCTCCCTCTATTTTGCACATAATTCAGGAATCTGGAGGAATTTAATAGTTAGTTAATTTAATAGACACTGTATATGTGTGATGATCCCCCACAAAATCACATGGACTATATCTGATTGGATGTTAAGACTATGCTTTGCTGCTATTTGCTTGCTAAATGAATTGCTAAATTTGCTGATTTGCTAATGGCCGGTACTTTTATAGACTGTACATTGTCTATGTAAATCTTTTTGTGATGTTCGTTAAATTTGCTGATTTGTTAAATGTTGTTACTTTTATAGACTGTATGTTGTCTATGTAATTTTTTTTGTGATGTTTGTTAGTGTATTTCTGAACAGTATTCTTATTTTTTAATCATATTATTTTATTGTTTTATTGATCGGACCCCAGGAAGAGTAGTTGATGTAAACTACATGAGCTAATGGGGATCCTAATAAAATCAAAATCAAAATAAAATAGTTAGTGAAGGTCTGAGCTGGATGGCTGTGATCTCAAGTCCCTCCATCACTCATCAATAGCTGATATTAATGAATTCATTTACTTTAGGGATTAATAAAGTCTTTTTGAATTTCAGTTGAATTCAATTGTATATAAAAACATAGGATATTCACTATTATCTACAGTACATTTTCAATTTCATGCCAAGTTTTCTTCTCTTTTCTTTTCTTTTCCAGGATATTAAGTGAAGCGTGTTTGGAAGCTAGAAAGTGAGATAGATGCGAAGACATTCATACTTATGCAGAAAGTAACTTATATAATGACTTTCTTTGAACTTTTCCTGAGTTAAAACGTTTGCACTGACCCTATGCTGAACCTAAACCCACCTCCACCCTCCAGCCTCACACACACACACACACACACACACACACACACACACACACACACACACACACACACACACACACACACACACACACACACACACACACACACACACACACACACACACACACACACACACACACACACTACAATAACAGACACAGATAAATGGATTGTAATTCAAACCCAAATAGTGTAAAACAAGCGTGAGCTGAAAATGACATCTTTCAATGTTCCTATCGCCACTCATATATGATTTCATGAAGTGTAATTCCTTCCACCTCCTATTACCCCGGCTGCCTCTCCATCACAGGCACACGGAGGCCGGCCTCTAATCTGAAGTGACAGCCCACAGACTTCCACTCACACATTACAGCGTAGCCTCGGGCAACTGAGCCGGCTCCTTTCAAAATGTTGAAACCAGGTTATTTCTATGGAGGTATTAAAGTCATACTTCAGTTTAAGCTATTTTTCTAGATATTTTCTCCCACTGAAAGGCAGAGGAGGGAAGGAAGGAAGGATGGATGAGAGGGAGGGACTGTGTGCCGAGCTTTAAATTGACAAATGTGCAAAAAAGGAAAATCAGCAGGTAAACCCGTTGATTTTTCTTTTGAATGTTAAAGTTTGTTTAAAATGTGTTTTAAGAAAAGCTTTGTGAGGAAAATCAAAGACTTCAACATGAAATGTGTGAATGTCCATGTTTGTGTCACATGTAGACTTAAAAGTGTCTCATATCCAGCAACATGCTCAAGGTTTTATCCCCAGAAATGAGTTTGTTAGCTGGCTTTGAGCCCGATCGTATGCCAGCTATAAAATTATTGTCATTACAACAGAACTGCACTCCAGAAATGTACAGTACACGCTTCTTTACAGTTACATTCATCTTTTGCCTGTCTGAAGCTCCAGATCGTGTGTTCCTGTTTAGTAGCATTCAGTCTTATATTTTCAGTCTGAAATGGGACATATATGTGAACAAATCTTAATGATCAGGCAATGTTGTAAACAAAAATAGACCAAAATCACTCCTCAGCAATGTGAGAAAAAGATTTACTTTAAATTTTAAGCAAAATATCCTTGCCAGTGGCGTACAAAAATCTTCTTGGCTGGAATTAAAACTAGCAAAATACCTTAAAATTGTCTTCTAATTTTCTTGAAACAAGGCTTTTTTTCTTAGAAATAAGTTTTTACAGTGTACTTAGTATTTCTTTTGGCGTCACTGTGGATACAGGCGTGGATATAGGTGTGGATACAGGCGTGAATGTGTGCAACCTGGAGTAAATAAGGTAAGGAGGAGCCCATTCCTTGGGATTCTTTTTGGACTTATCAAGACTGACCTTCTTATTATAAACTGCAGGTTTAATATGCTTTTACTCATATTTTGCACTTGATAATTTTTTTTCCTCTGAAAGTTCGGCACAAAAATAAAGTGATTAGGTGGGTGATGTCATCAGACTCAAACATCATCACATGAGAGGCAGAACAAAATTTGATTTAAGATTAAAGTATGTCTCATAAACATGGCTAAAACATTTTTGCTGAAAATAGTGAAAAGTTAGACAGAGCTTGTATGCCTTATAGTCATCCATAATTGTTCATATTTGTAAAAAAAAAAAATCTATTTAAATATCAATATAAATATATATTTTTTTAACATTATTACAGTGTCATTCTGTGCAAATGAGATAATTATTTTTATAGTTGAGTGTTGTTCCTTCAATAAATCATCACATATCCTATAATTGTATTTAAACCATAAATAAGTGTATTTTTGTTGCATAATCTCTGAAATGATCAGTTTTCCAGCGTTTTCCAGCCGGGGCTGTTCCAAATGTGGCCACACGGTGGCAGTAGAGGCTTTCAGGTCACTGAGAAACACGGCAGCAGCAACACAACACCATCATATCAATTGAACCAAATTGTTATTGAGAGTTGATTTGAGATGACGTTGATGTTTATTGTTTTCCTTGCTTGTTTTTAATTAATGCAAGTCAGCATTCCATTCTTGATGGCATTTAGTCAGTAATATGAGAGAAACATTTACAAAGCGATCAGAAATTTAAGGAGAAGGATTGTGATAACAGGTATAATGTTGCTACACACAATCTAATGAAAACAGGTGGAAGGGAAATATGAAGTGTCGAGGAATAAACGATTCCAGGCAGAGGATGTGAAGAAATGTGTAGATGTGGTTTGTGTTTCTAAGAGGTGATGACAGACTGACAGTTTAGAGAAGGTGAAGAAAAACGGAGAAAAGAGGACAAATATATGAAGAATGGAGAGATGGGTGGGGGTATATTGTTTTTGCAGCAAATTGATGTGATCCATCTGAACCATGTGACTCCTGCAGCACACTCCCAGAGTGACCAGCAGCAGGCCACACCCAAGGGCAACTGGAATTGGATTGCAGCCCCCGCCCATTTCTTTCCTTCTGCATTTTAGGCAATAAGAGACAATGTATGTTCTCCATTTTGCCGTGAAAGTGAGCAGACAAAACGCCAGCCTGTAGTTGTATGTATTGTACTCCTTCTTCCCTTAAAAATATATTCCGGTAATGCGTGCAACACACACACACACGCGCGTGAGTGCCAAGAGGTGGTCGTGGGGCTTACTTCCCAGGTCATTTTCTCTGGAGTTGCTGCTTTATTGTGCTCGCTGATCCGATTTCCCTTCCTCACTGGTGTGATTTCTCTTTCTATTGCCCCAGCCAATCTTACAGCCATGGTTCACCTGGAAAAGAAAATAGTGTGACCGCTACACCAACACAGCAGCGCGAGCAACAACAACATGGCATAATAATGCTTTCACTTGAGGAATGGGAAGTAATGCATCTTCATGATCTATCTGGGCCATATCAAATATATGAATCATGTTATTATGGAGGAACTGGGGGGACTAGGGGGGGGGCATGTGCCGGGAGAGCAGCCAGAGTTCTGCCGCAAGGTTTTGTACATGAATGGCGGTATTAGTGTGCGAGGTGCCGCGATTTCTCTCTGCAGATTTCTTTAAGTGCTGATCAGAGATAAGGAAAAACAGTCACGGCAATTTAGCCCCGTAAAGACCAAACCCAACTTATATTGTGTTTGTAAAGCCTGATAAATGTTACCGATCTGCCGTAAGTGCATCTTGAGTCAGTCGCACGCTCACAGAGACGCAAAGCACATTTCAAACATGCAAAGTGTTTCATTAGCATGATCAAGCTAAAGAAAGAAGGAGGCAGAAACATTTTACTGGTCACACAAATATTATTATTCTGGAGTCTTTTACATTCTTGTTTCTTTGTTTGTCCTGTTTTGTCTCATTGTATGTTTTCTCAACATCAATTTCAATTTACATGGAGTGGAGTTAAGCGTGGATATATTTCAGACGGCTGTTTGAAGTTGTCACTTGTAGCATCTGTTTATAGCGACTGCTGAAAACTTTGAGCCATTGGACGATAAAAGATCCTCTGTCAAATCTGGAAAACACGTACCCACATAGATAAGACAGGCAGTGACCTCAGCCATCACTACAGCTGTAAAATCAGGCTGAAGATTTTAGTAACACGTTCTTATACACGTATAATCATGTCTTTTTCCTACTAAACGTCAGCTTATGAGATGATTGTAAAAGACATTTAGAAGAGTAGAAGTGATGGAGTGATGAATGCAAGTCTGATCACAATGTCAACTTAAGCTGTGACAAAAAAGAAAGAGAGGCTTTAAAAGTGACTTCCTCTTCTTTTTATTGAGTCTTTTCCAACAAGATATTAACCTGTAACATTGTTCATGCCCGGCTAGACAGATCAGAACACAGGAAACACAGTCCTTTCCAGAGGAACCGCCTCATCTACTCACGTCTGTCCTCCCTCGTTTCCAGGTAAGATGTGACGTTTACATAAAAAAGGAGAAAAAAAAATAAGAGGGCAGGAAAAAAAAGTCAGAGGTAGAGGTGACGTTGGAAACATTATCGCGCCGGTTTTCCCTCAGCCAGGGAAATTAATTACTTATTGATCACAAAAGTGTGTGAATAGAATGAAGTGAATTAATAAATAAGTGAACAGACGGAGGCGAGCGGGCCGTAGGTGGACGACGAGTTCACCTTTGCAGACATCACATTTGCAGATTCCAGTCCTCTCCCACTCCATAGTTGCACGTTTGCAGGCAGGACGAGCTCTGAGCTGAGAAACAGAGGACAGCTGCTGGCTGAGGTCACCTTGACTACATGTTTTGTTTTTGAGGACATATGATAAAATGTTTGGCACTTAAAAAGTCTCACCGCACTACATTTTGACAATAAAGGAGGAATTCAAATATTTAACCCCTCCTCTCTATGATTTGAGCTACAAGATTGGTGGAAAAGTTCACTCTCTCTTTTAAATTAACAGCACTTTGATAGAAAGTTGGGCACCAATTGGAGCCTTCCTTTAAACTTGCTAAGCACATATCTTTAGGCCTCCTGCAGTATGGCGTGCTAATAAATAATTATTTATAACAAATTATTGCCTAATGCATTAAATTAACAACATGCAGCAAGTGAGATTTATACACCATACTTGCAACATTTATTACATTTACTTAAGGTATTCAGGGATGCACATTTGGTATAAAGCACTTTTTCTTTATAGATGGTGCTTTACAGTGGAATATGTCAGATTAACAGTGTGAAGTGCGTTTTTCTTTGCTTGATTTATGCACACCATAAAGTCATATTTATTGGGCTGGTGCAGATAATTAAATGCTGGAGTTTTAAGTGCAATATTCACCTAATGTATAAAAAGAGCGCAGGGAAATATTATCTCATAAAGCAGGAGTTATCTCCGAAGTCAGGAAGTCAAAATATTTACATCGATAAATCTGTCCTTAACAGCTCCCAGCTAACAGGGGTGGACGGCCCGGCCAGTCAGCTTTTGTTGCAGCAGGACGGAGATGAATGTTGGTGGGAGGACGCCGCTGTTGTTTTTCACTTCTCTAATTGCCGTTTTACCCTCCAGCATGGAGAGTTTAGGACAAAGGCAAGGAGAAGTTTCCTGACGAAGGAAATACACCAAATAAGAGCTGCACACGTTTCTTTTACTCGTTTCTCCGGGAACAATGCAGCTAAAAAGCTGCACCGTTTCACGTGCATACATGCACAAAATCACAATTGCACAGCCCTAAAAAAAATGAAAGAAGTTCACCCAAGTGGGTCAGCAGCAAAGACTGCACAGAGTTACAGGGATTCCTTTAGATATTCATAGTAATCTTAAAATTCCTGCTTGTTGGTAATAAGACACTTTATCATCACATGTTCTGTCAAGCAACATTAGTCGCGACCTGCTGCAGGGACACACACATGGAAAAAGAGGCAAAGATACAGCTTGATCACCATAACAACCAGTGTACGGAGGGAGCGACTGAGAGGGTGAAGTGAAGAAAGAGGAAGATGGACAGAACAAGGGGAAAGCTGCGTTTTTGTTTGCGTATATTCAACTCGTGCAAGTGTGTGTGTGTGTGTGTGTGTGTGTGTGTGTGTGTGTGTGTGTGTGTGTGTGTGTGTGTGTGTGTGTGTGTGTGTGTGTGTGTGTGTTTTTCTCTCACAGATGTGGCTCTCAGCCCTCTCCCTCTCTCTCTTTCTCTTCACTCTCGACAGGAACCCTCAGAGGAAGATAAATGTTTGTTTTCCAGAAATCCAATAGACTTTCAACATGTATTCAGTGGTCGGACCAAAGAAACTTTTTTATTGTAAGTTAAGAAAATAAATTAAAAAAAAAGAAGCTTTTCTTTTTTTAATGAGCCACTAAACACTGAGCTTTGACAAAGACTGCATTCGCCAGGTTTTGCCACCCACTGCTGCATCTAAGAGTCTGAACATAAACATTTATTAATAAATTACCGTAATTACCTTCGTAAAAAGTTACGTTTTATCTTCCTTCCCTAGATGATCCTCAACAAATCCTTCCTGTAAAATATCCTTCAGGACTCCGTCAGCAGACACCAATCTTCTTAGTGCTTTTTTTAAATGATGGGAAAATAATTTTAAATAAAGAATTTAGTAGAAATGGAAATCTTTAATCAAATAAAAAATCAACAAAGCAATGATATCACAAATTTCCTTCATCACTCATGGACATTCATCAACCAAAATGAAACAATTGTTTCAATGATTTGTATTTCTGCAGGTGGCTTTGTCAAGGCTACGATGATTATTAGATATTTTTCTGCATGTTCGCATAAGAACACTGCTACTGAATGTGTTTTGGAAAAAAATTGCAAAAGAAAATTGAGAGGACTTTGATGGCACATTAAGATTAGCATGAAGTCACACCCCAAACTCTGCACCAGTACCGTTTGCTTCCTTATTTGTGGAACATCCAAACCACTTCCTTCACAGACACTGACGACTGGCATTGAATTCAAAACGCCCCATGGCTTCACTTACAGTAGGAACATAATTACAGGCATACTGGGCCACGAAAGCAAATGCATTCTCCGTTTTACAAAAACTCCAAAATGTTGCTCTCAGCCCACATTTTATAATATAATTGTAACATTTGACAATGAGAGAAATGTATTTTTTAATTTATTTTAACATTAGCAAGACAATGTCATCATTACAGGACAACACTGAACCAATCTCTAATCATAATCTGACAAAATGTAGTTGACAATGTCCTTTTAAAACAGCAGATCCAAAGATAGCGACTGAGTCATGGACTCCATGTCGTCATCACGTCAAAGGTGAAGAGGCTAATTACCAGAAAACTTTGAGGACTACAGTCATACAGGATGAAAAATGATCAGAGGTACAGCAGACAGACTCTAATGTGCAATCAATGAAAGAACTAGATGTAAGTTATATTATTTATAACACATAATGCATTAAAACTGACTGACCCAGCAACAGCAGGCTACTGGCAATATGAGAATTTCTATGTGAGAGAATGTGTGTGTTCATTCCTGGTTGCACACAGACAGATTCTAACATACGTTTGCACCCACCCACACACACACACACACACGCACACACACACACACACACACACCAGCCGCAGTGGCTGAGCTATGGCCTAATGGGATAATGAATTCAGTCTGTAGCGGCAGCGTGAGGACTGACATTGTGTGTTTGTGTGCACGTGCGCAGGGCAGCAGAGGGGGTTAATACAACATGATAAATATTTGATTTCTGCTGGGGCCAGTCCCCACCTACAGAATGGGAAATGGCTGTAATGCGATTCAGAACAGATTGTCCTTTGGGAGGGCCTTTGTGTGTTTTACTTGTTATGTACGTGTGAGTGTGTGTCAGCGACTATAAGGGCCCAGTGACTGCATGTATACGGCCAGGGGAAATAAAGGAACAAATCAGCTTACAAATCACCAAAGTGCCATGGCACCACGGCGAGCAATGGCCCCTGTCTGACTATCAGCACTAGCAATGACCCTGAGCACAACGCTCAAGTAGACGTCGGCCTTGATGTGACATTATGTAGGTTCAGGAGGACAGCGCTCCGTGGATCCACTAGGACAGACTCAAGTTGATCTACAATTTTTGTGTTTGTGTGAAATCAAAAAAGTATTGTAAAACCAATACGACTGAAAATACAGTACAATCTACAGAGATGTTCAAAGGACATATTATGAGAAAAAGAAAAAAACTGTTTTTAAGATCAAATTAGTGCATGAGTTCATGCTTGGCATAAAAATGTACACCTAAATGTGTCCTTATATTAGTGATAGCATTTGACCTTCTGCCTCTATATGGAAATACAAATAAGAAATTGGAAATAAGAGGATCAAGAATACCTGCCACAAACTCTTTTTTTCTTTTTAGCTGTATGCAGCTAAGGATATGACCACAGAACACAAATAATATAAAGAAAAATCTACCACAAACTCAAAGAGGCCTCACCTGATTGCCGCCAAACAGGGGTGCCCCAGGGTTCACTGCTGGGACCCTTTCTCTTTTTAATATGCACCAGTTTTCTGGGCTTGGTTATTCACTCACATTGTTTCTCACATTATTAGGGCCCGAGCACCTTCAGTGCGAAGGCCCTATTGTATCTGTAGGAATTTTTCTTTTTTCTTTCTTTCTTTCTTCTGACAAAAGGAAGGCCTTTTTGCCTCCCTAAACATGCCCAAAAAGTCACCAAATTTTGCATGCAAGTCAGGCCTGGCGAAAAATTTGATATTTAATGGTTTATATTAATGGGCGTGGCGAAATGGCTCAACAGCGCCCCCTTGAAAACTTTGTGCCTCAAGCCCCACAATACGGTTTGACGTACATGCACGAAAATCGCTACACACCTGTATCAGTACACAACTTAAAGAAAAGTCTCTTGGCGACATGGTCGAAACCGAACAGGAAGTCAGCCATTTTGAATTAATCGTGTCACTTTGGCGCAATTTATGCCATTCCTTCGGCAGTTAATACGGCCCGAACCGTAACGTGCCCCCAAGTGTGTTATACATCAAAATATGCGTCTCCATCCTGCGACAACACGCATTACTTTTCTCTTTCAAAAGCGTTACCGTGGCGACGCTAGACGCCAAAAAGCGCGCCCACCCTTCATCTGGTTGGTTCAGACAGAAAAAACTTTGCGTCTCAAGCCCCATAATACGGTTGGACGTACATGAACGAAAATCGGTACACACCTGTATCATGTCGCAACTTAAAGAAAAGTCTCTTGGCTCCATGGCCGAAACCGAACAGGAAGTCGGCCATTTTGAACATTCTGAATTAATCGCGTAATTTTGGAGCAATATATGCCATTCCTTCGAGAATTAATACGGCCCGAACCGTATCGTGAACCCAGATGTGTTGTACATCAAAATGTGCGTCTCCATCCTGCGACTACCCGCATTACTTTTCTCTTTCAAAAGTGTTACCGTGGCGACGCTAGACGCCAAAAACCGCGCCCCCCTTCATCTGATTGGTCCATATTTTTATAGTTCCCCAAAAGTCACCAAATTTTGCATGCAAGGCAGGCCTGGCGATAAATTTGATATTTCATGGTTTGTATGAATGGGCGTGGCAAACTGGCTCAACAGCGCCCCCCGGAAAACTTTGTGGCTCAAGCCCCACAATACGGTTTGACGTACATGCACGAAAATCGGTACACACCTGTATCATGTCGCAACTTAAAGAAAAGTCTCTTGGCGCCATGACCGAAACCGAACAGGAAGTCAGCCATTTTGAATTAATTGTGTAATTTTTGCGCAATTTATGCCATTCCTTCGGCAATTAATACGGCCCGAACCGTATCGTGAACCCAGATGTGTTATACATCAAAATGTGCGTCTCCATCCTGCGACTACCCGCATTACTTTTCTCTTTCAAAAGTGTTACCGTGGCGACGCTAGACGCCAAAAGGCGCGCCCCCCCTTCATGTGATTGGTCCATATTTGATAGTTCTCCAAAAGTCACCAAATTTTGCATGCAAGCCAGACCTTAAGCTTCGTTGGCCTTAATTAGCCCCGCCCCTTCTTCTGATTGGTTGTCCCTTTTTTCTGCTATAACTTTTGAATGGTTTGACATAGGAAGTCATGGGTGGTATCATGGGACTCTGTAATGAGTTCTTAAGCTTCGTTGGCCTTAATTAGCCCCGCCCCTTCTTCTGATTGGTTGTCCCTTTTTTCTGCTATAACTTTTGAATGGTTTAACATAGAGAGTCGTGGGTGGTGTCCAGTGGTGGACAGTAACGGAGTAAATTTACTTGAGTACTGTACTTAAGTACATATCCAGAGGATTTGTACTTTACTTGTGTATTAGATTTCTTTGGTACTTATTACTCTTACTTGAATACATTTCCAAGACAAATATTTTTACTTTTACTTGAGTAAATTTCTAGGAAGGCTGAAAAGTACTCGTTACTTTCAGGTCTGCTCTTTTTTCTTCTTCCCTAAAATCCTATTGGACACAAGCTGTTTTTGTCAAAGGAGGAGACCTATCACAGTGCACGCTCTCCACTGGGATGTACGTAAAGCGGAAATACGTCAAGCCTCCTCAAAACGATACCGCCAAAGTAGCCTGTGTTTGTCAAGACAGAGCCGCAACAAGTCAAGACATAGCTGCAACAATGGCTACGCCTGCGTCAGGAGAAGAATATTGGGATATTGGGAGACAGGCACAGAGACGAACAAGACAGACATTGGGAGACGGATATTGGGAGACAGGCACAGAGACAGACAAGACAGACATTGGGAGACAGTTTGTTATGCTCTATATTGCTATATTGTACTGGTACATGTCCTTCCTGTAAAGTTAAGTGACTTCAACATTGAGTTATTGAAAGCAGAGATGTAGTTTTTTGTAAAGCAGTGGTTTTTGAGGGGGATCCAGACTTAGTTGGATGATGCAGGTTCATTTGGTTTCAGTTCATGATTGTTAATAAACTCTGCATCATCTGCTGTCCTCTTATGATCCCATTCATTTGATTTGTTTTTGGTGTTTCTGCAGGTTTTATATAACATTGTGGTTCTAAAAGCAGCACATCGGTGCAGCTGGTTTCAAAGAGTTAATTCTCAGAAACAAGAGTTAAAAGATCCTTAAATTAATTTAGAAAAAATATAGTAATTTACTGATGTGGAAAATAAGAAATTTACTCTTACTCTTACTCTTACTTTTACTTAAAGTAAATTTAAAAGCATTTACTTTTGGATACTTAAGTAACTTTAAAAGCAAGTACTTTTCTACTCTTACTCAAGTAATATTTTGACTGAGCTACTTTTACTTGTAACGGAGTAAATTTTGACCAGTGGTATTTGTACTCTTACTCAAGTACTGGGGTCGAGTACTCTGTCCACCTCTGGTGGTGTCATCAGATTCTGTATGGAGTCCTTGACCTTCATTGGCTTGAATTAGCCCCGCCCCTTCTTCTGATTGGTTGTCCCTTTTTTCTGCTATAACTTTTCAATGGTTTGACATAGGAAGTCGTGGGTGGTGTCATTTCTGATACTTATGGGGGGCGGTGGCCGTGAGTGCGAGGGCCCGTTCATTGCTGCTTGCAGCTTTAATTGCTATTGAGATGATACCTACACAAATGAATTCCCATAAGATAACTCCACAGTCTCAGTATGGTTCACTGCTTGCTTAGTTGATATCTCCTCTTGGTTAAACGAACACCACCTTCAGCTAAACTTCTCCAAGACTGAACTCTTAGTCAACCTGGTCAACTAGTCTGCCTATCATGAGATTCAAATCAGTCTTGACTCATCTGTCAGCCCAACTTGGGTGGTGAGGAATGTGGGTGTCATAATTGTTGACCAGCTATTCTCCAACGACCATATTGCTGCGAGTGCTCTCACTCATGCCATTTTGCACTGTACAACATATGGAAAATCAGACATTACCTAGCTCAGTATGCCACCCAACAAATTGTACAGACTACGGTTATCCCTCGCCTCAACCTTTGTCATCAGCATTGTGGCGGGGCGAGTGCCACGGGGCCCGACCGAAGGATGGCGAGACACGGAGTTTAGTGCAGAATCCCTTTATTTTTACCACACAACACCCAGTGCACAAGCACCTCACGCCAGCAGCTCCTCCGACCCCTCGCTGCTGTCCAGCTCTGCCTTATAAAGGCAGGCAGGGTGGAGAGCTGCAGCCACTCAGGCAGATGGGACACAGGTGCGTGTCCCATCAACCTCTCCACCCTGCCACAAGCATGTTTTATGAAACCATGACAGATGAACCACAATTGTCTTTTTTTTTAATGAACCCAAAAATGGTCATGTCACACCTCTTGTTATTGAGCCCCACTAGCTACCAATGTTTGCAGAAAGAAAGTTCAAGTTATTAATGATCTTATATAGAGTGTTTGCCAGTTCTGCTTCCATCTTAATGACTAAAGCTTGAGTTGCACAGGCTGGAAAATGTGAGCAGAACAATAGTGCCATGCCAACTGCTGTGACCATTCTAGTCAAAAAGAGCATTGGCAAAACATACATTGTGGAGCTGTGCGAAAGCATCCTTGAAGTGACTATCGACACTGATCAGCTACAAATTCAGTTCAAGTCTATTTTGGTGACAACCAGTTTACAAACAGTAGATCGAGCTGGCAGGAAGTCGGTCATCAGAATGGCATCGAAAATCTGGTGAATTCTTCAAAGTAAAACACCATGAGTGCCAACCAGCTTTGAGTCATAAATGATTATGACGGGGTTTTTGTTGTGCAATAAAAATTATGGCAAACCGATTTGTTGTTGGTGGTGGGTTTATTGTATCCCTGCTCCCAGACTCGTGCACAGCAGTGCAAAACAACAACGAAAAATAACAAACATAACACTATTTACATATATGTACAGGAGAGTATCCACTCTCAGTGCGATAGTCCGATAATCCGATCCATAATTCCAATACTCCAATACGCCAATACTCCAATACTCCAATAATACGCTACCTCATATAAATCACCTTCATAGTTATCCTTTTAATGCAATAAGCACACAGGTCTATATAACCCACAATAAATGGAATAAACAAAAAGTGGCACGAATTTTGCGGACCGGTGACCATGACGTTACTTCCCCTGCCCCATAATCAGCTGTTTTAAATAACTGGCGTCTCGCCACCCGTGTTGGCCGGTGGAAGCAGCAACACCCAGACATAAAAAGGTAAATGGTGTCTTAAATTCTAGTGCGGATAACATATGCACTCGTTAATGTTTTGCGATCTGAACCACGTACAAAGAGATGTTGAGTTTAGAAGTCAAGAGGTTAATTTTGTGTGACATCACTCATCCTTTTTATTTGCAAAATTCGAGAATGAAAAAGATGTGTCCAGATATATGTATTTAATATTATCCCATAATGTTGAAGACTGTGTAAACTCAAACCTCACAAACCCGGCCGAGGAGGCAGTGCTTGGACGCGCTCCGTTTTTGAAATGCTCCCTGTGGGACTTGAATTGCCTTGAAGATTGAACAAAAACTGTTGCAAAAATGGACCAATGCGCTTTTGGTTCACTGTGCGACCCCGGCTTTACAATCCCAATCAATCCCTGCGTTCCTCACAGGACCATCGTCTGGTATCACTATCGCTATACACAACTCAAACCCCGTCCAGGTACAGTAGTTCTGGCAAGCATTTCCCCAATGGTGGAATAAGCTACCAAACATCATATAACAGTAGGGCCTCCCTCTTTATCTTCAAGAATCTCTTAAAGACACACCTCGACTGAACTCACGTTTTCTCCTAATATGCTCAGATTTTTATCCCCCAACTTATTCCAATGGACTTTATTTTTTTTGCAATTATCGGTTTACCTTTATATGTACAACTCATAACTCCCTTCTCTAGTAGCTACGACAAGATCTTTCAAACTGTAGCCTGAGTGTGTTCATCAATATGTAAGTTGCTTTGGATAAAAGCGTATGACAAATGAATGAATGAAAATGTAATGTTGTTTCTTTCATTTTCAGCACCAACAGTGGTCGTTCTTCACAATTTTGCCATTTCCCCAATTATGAATAATCTTTATAAATCTCCTAAAGGCTAACAGAGTCTTAATTCGTAAAGAATTTTTGGGGATTTTGAGCAGTATTTTCTTTTTTTAATACCTCATGTTACAACTTGAATGTTTACTTCACAGTCTTTAAGTGATCAATCTCTCACTGGAAAGGTTCAAACAAAGGTTTTATGTTTAAAAACTCTGAACATATACTCCACAACACACGTAGCCTACACACAAACACACACAAGTGTGTTGTGGAAGAAGAAAAAAACAGACCCTAAACTCAATACTGCAGGGAACGACCAGACTGTCTGATATATTTATAGACAAGAGGGCTACAAAATCAAGAAACATTTTGTCCTCAAGTGGAAGAAATATGGTTTTGGTGATATTGGGTGGCACTGGAGTGAGGGTAATGATTGATTATAGCCAGACAGAACTATTGTTGCTAATCAAATCGTCTCTGAAAAATGACAAGCACTGTTCAGCGACAAACACACGCACACAGGCTTTAAACTCAGGCGCACTCGTACTCCCTTTTCTTCGCTGTTGTGCAATTGTCAGAGCAAATTAATGCAATTAACATGGCCTTGGGCAGAAAGTAAGGGGTTTTGAGTTTGTCATACTGAAATTCTGTTATCTACACATGAAAAAGAAAAAAACATACACACACACAATCTTGTTTCTTCAGATTGGACTATTTTTTTTCCATCTTTCGGAGGAACCATCCCTCTCTTATGTGTGCGTATGCTGTCGTTGTGTCTCTCCTCGTTTGGTGTTAGACAGAGATGTTGGCGTCAGCCCCAATGAAAACACTTTTAATGTGTCCTAATGAATCAGACATGCTGACGTACATGCCGGCCATTTGGGTTCATGTCTAGACATGCCACAGAAGTCAGTAGAAAATACACTTGCACACTGTGCATGGCAGGTGTAGGCATGCACACACTTATATAATGATAATCTTTATTTGTTAGTATATATCTCACAAAACACATCACAATTAGTCGTCTGCTTTTAAGCCATAACTAGTTCCCCTGGGAGCAGTAGGCTGACGTTTTTTCAAGAACTGGGGCAGCAGTTGGGGGGTTAACGGCATTGAACCCGGGTCCTCCATGTCCAACACCACTTCAGTAACCACTAGGCTGCCACCTCCCCTAATTTATGTATTCATTTATTTATTTTTATAATAATCTGACTTTCAATTTAATAAGAATAGTTCACTTAATAAAACCTACAACTGCAGCAAGACTGACGACAGTTGAAGAGACCTTTTATTTCTTGATTTATAAAGTTTAGGTGTTGCTTTAAACACAGTTTTATTTGAAAATGTGCACGATTCTTACACTGTACATACAATCATTTTAACCTTTGAGGGTGAATGCTTGTCCTTTTTTCTTCCCGTTTCACCACTCTTATGTATCCAGTGACAGTCTGAACCTTGACCCCAAATGAAACTGCACTGTGACATTTGTAAGAAATAAATGTGCTTCTGTTGTCATAATTGTCCTTGTAAATGTCAGAATTTGACATTTAACAATTGGCATGAAGTCAATATTTCCCACTTCATAGTTTATAAGTGAAACACGATATGTACATATGTTAAATGGAGGAGGATACACCCTGAAGACTTTATCATACCAAGCAGTGATTCCCGTCCTTACTTTCTCTCACTGATGTTGACCTGAGACAAGCAGAGCTGACCCTATTAACATGGCTCATGACATGTTTAAGACAGGAAAATAGAATAGTAAAAGTGCATTAGGCGTTAAGGCAAAACCCTCAACATCAAAGAGAGGGTGTAACTATACATTCCCTGGAGTTGCCTGTTTGTCGAGCATTGAAATAGCCAGACTATTTTATCCTCAGAGTTTGGCCTATCCTGGTCAGACCAATTTGTCTCTGCAGCAATCTGTGATTTAGTATAAGCAATAACATTCTCAGATGGAGTGTCTTGCTGCTTTTAAGCTGGTCAGTGGAGAGAGAAGTGAAATATGCATTTGATTTCTTGGTACCGTGAAAACCAAGGTGGAGGCCATAGGTGTCGAGGTCAGGGACCTGAGTTTTTATGTTGCTGGCTAGCTGACAGGTTTTGAATGAATGGCCCAATAAGACTGTATGATTAGATGTCACTATGATGTCTTCTCCATTATTGCTTGTTTCTTTTGTTTTCATTTACAATACAAAAAAACAGAAATAGTGTTACAGTCCAAATACATCTGATTTCTACAGTAAAATCCATATATTCTTAATTTAAATGTAATTTATCCAAAAAAATGACTATAATTGGCTCATTAACTTAAGTCCATTTCCAAATACACATTAATTGCTGCAAAACTGCGATGGAGGCAGGTGCCAGTAAACACAGTAAAAACCTGCAGAAAATGTTGCTTTGAGCCGTGACTGGTGGACATGTGATCAGGTTGAGGTAGCAATGCTGTTAGTCAAGGCCAAATGTGGGCCAAAGGAAATGTGGGCCAAATATTGTTTTGCTGCCTTGGATTTTAACCTTGTTCAGAGGGATTATCGACTACTTGGCTCACAGCAATGGCTTCATATTGATTATAAAATTACTTTTGAAATGGTGCAGTGCTAGTGGCAGCTTGTTCCAGTAGCTCTCGTCGTATAGTGTTTCCTTTTGCATGTCCCCAAGAGTATCAGCTGAGATTTTCTTTTTCTCAAAACATTCATTTTCCAAAGATTATTTCAATGCTTGTTTGGCTGCAATGCTTTACAGGGTTTGTGCAGGTTAAGGTAGGCTAGACTTGATACCTTTTTAAAACATTTTATTGCCTTTGTAAGTATGAGACCCACTTTGATGTAACACAAATTGCCTAAAAATCATGCAATGGCATTAATTATTCAGATTTTTTAATAATTTTGTCCAACACAGTCACACTCTTTACTGCAGCCTGTGCAGCCATGTTGGTTCTGTTTCTGTGCATATTTCTGAAGTCGCTGTCATGTTTCATGGAGCAGTGGTCGAGGAATCGAGGTTGAAGCAAGAAGGTGAACGGAACAAGTACCTGGCGTTTTGTTGTTTGGATTTTATCACTTCTCTGTGTTTCTCACATTCCATGTGAAATTCCACAACCCTGATTCCCACTGGACCCAATTTGAAGAGATTCTTACAAAAAAAACATAGAACCTTGGATTTACAAGAGCGGAGTTGAGTTGTTTGAGCTTAATGCCCACTGCCACGTTTGACAAAAACCAAACACCTCACACCCAGTGTCAAGCATGGCGGTGGAGGGGTGATGATTGGTTCTTATGTATCCACATCTTCCAGGCATGATGTAACTTTTATTTTGTAGAATTAGTAATGTTAAATTGGTGATTGAAGGCCTTTGTAGTGTTTTAGAGGGCAACATGGTCCAAACCATGGTAATAACAATGTTAATTCATTTCAAATTTTCAAAACAAAAATATCAATTGATGTTTTTGTTTCTTTGTATTGATGAGGATTACTGTACATGTATTGATGCCTGATTAACATTTTCATTTGCATCAATGCTATTGGATTAATATAGTGATGTATTGATGGCTGCCTGTTTCAAAAAATGGTGACAAAGACTAGTAGCATGGAAAACATGACTGCTATCTTAATTTACATGTTGTAAATGCCTAGTGTTCTCTCAAGCTGCTGATTTGTCAATACAACCTTTCATAGTTAATTATGGCAGATGCTTCTTTTTCCTTTGTGATCAGTTTCCAATGACGTAAAAAACCTCAATTAGAAAGAAAGGTTAGAACACATTTTCTAAAGGTTCACTTTTGATTATCAGGAAATGCAGTGTATAACACAATTTTAATCCAGTGTCAATAACACTTCAATGAAACAGATTTCTTTTTTACAAGTTTTAAAAACATTTGTGTTGTCTCCTATATTATCCAAGAGAATGTGGTCATTAGGCCAGGTTTTCTATGTCAATTTGAAAGTGTCACACCAGCATGAGGTACTGTTGTGATGAATATTAGAAATGAGGACCCAAAAACAGTAAAATTGTTGGCTTCGTGCTCTTCTTCTGCTCCTGCTCCCCCTATGATTCACGCACATATTCACTTAGGTCCGAGGGGTTGGGGGGTCCGGGGTGTGGGGGACGCTGTCTTATACACCCCGGGACTGCCTGCTCCTCAGTTTTAATAACATCTTAGACATCTCTACACTCAGCAGACTCAACAAGGACACTTCTACATAGGGTTTTGGGGGGGTGGGGCACTGCTACTGGTGTCACTGGTTACTGGCAGTTCAGGTAAAGCCTTGTTTTCACTTTGCACACACACAGTTACACAGACATACACACCTGTTCACTCACCTACATACTCACCTCACAGTTTTGGGGGACAGATAATCCCAGTAGCCTAGCTTTGATTCAGTTTTAGAGACCTGAAATGGTTGCTGTTTGCATCTCTGCCTGTTCCCGTTTCTGTTTGTTTGTTTTCTCTCTTGCAGATTCCAAAGGCCTGTGTGCCTGTTGTGTGTTTTCCTGTGTTTCTCTCATTTCAGACTTGCAGTGGACGCCACCCCTCACCCCCACCACCCCTGATCCCCTTCATATATATGTTTTAAAAACGGGCATATAGACGTCTGGCCTGTCATTACTGGTACCTCTGAGTATTATTAGAGAAAGAAAAAAAAAGAAAAAAAGAACTAACAACTGAACTTGTAAAACCAGAAGTTTGCAACAAAACACAATGCAAGAACCCCCAAACTGTAACAAATGTATACATTGTTGTATATCAATTTATATGACTGATGTTAAATGGTACATGGTTTCTGTTAACCTGATGGTTTCCCTGTTACAAGCCGAGAGTTTATGTTGACAGTATCTATATACTTGAATAATTACAGCGCAGTCTAAATGAGGGGAGTGATAGATTATAAACATCATTAAATCACAGCTTTCACAAATTTATAGACTATAAAAAGTATAATTAATACACTACATAAATTCATTCAAAATTAATCTTTGCTATGCATATCATAACAGCTTTTATATTGTGTGATAAAGTTAATTTTGTTTATTTAAAGCTTAAATTGAAATTACCAGTTCATTCTTCAGATCACGTCTGAAATGACCAACATCACAACATCAACTACGTATCATCTGCCATCTGTTTTTTTTTTTTTTTTTTTTTTAAATATTTTTATCCCAATTTTTTTCCCATTTTTATCACCCAGTGCTCCTACCTAAGTCAGTCCTGGGCATTGCTCCCTCTACCAACCCAGGGGGGCCCTGCACTGAGCTCAGGTCTCCTTCTTATCCTGAGGAGTGAGCTCCAGCTCACATTAGCTACCCAAGGAAACACGGGGAGAACATGCAAACTCCACACAGAAAGAACCTTTTGCCAACCCCACCCAGGGTGTGGGCATTTAAGTCATGGGGGAACTGAACCCAGGACCTTCTAACTGTGAAACGGCTTCACTACCAGCTGCCCCACCGTGCCCCCTTGCCCTCTATTTTTAACGTGATTTGCAATTTCCTAAAACCAAAAAGAGACATAATGTTGTTCGCACTTTAGCCTCTATAAAGTGCTGCACATCAAAAACAATGCCTGTTCTTTCTGTTCATTTATTTCCCTTATTACTTAAAGTAAAAAACAAACATGTATTTATGTAGTCTGTTGGATAAAAGTGAAACCACAAGTAAATTTGTGTCAAAAGATACACTGATTACAAATTTTAGACACTAGATCACTAAAAATTGACCTTTTCCCAGTATAAAAAGTCTGTCTTCCTTCTTTTTGTCTTAATAGGTTTTTTAAAATGGCCACTTAGATGACTGGAGACTCTGTTCAAAGTGTCAAATGCCAATATGAGAGAGTTTATTTAAGCAGCTGGAAGCTCATAGGGAGGATTGATAGCACAGCTGTCACAGCGCCGTGATCAGGGAACCACACGGTGTAGGTCTGTGCCCTCACGACTGCACGTTTCTGCTCTTGAACACTCGTCTGTGTGAAGACTGTGCAGAGATGTTATCTTGTGATTATGGTTTCTTCTCGCAGGTTGATTCAGTGCGGCCGTATACTGACCTCCCTGCACTCATAACTTCTTCCCAATGACCTTTGTGTTAAGATTTAGAAAATAAAAAGAAAGAATGAAAGTGACAACAAACGCACAAGGTCTGACACATTAGATTGGGATTAGAGGGACAGAACAATATTAACATCATTTCATTGTTTGATACTCTTTTCTTGTGCCAGATTATCTTTCCATCTAGTGTCAAGATCCCCAAGCATTCTCCTTTTGTGTTTAGTTGTCCTAGTATTTTTTTAATGGCTAGCTTCTTCATCATAGCTAGGCCATAGCTACGTTGTTGTACTTTGATTAAACTGATGCCGAACCTAATGCAGCCTAAGGGAGGCAAAGGCCAGTGTATTCCTTGTACTGGTCCTAAGCAAAATGCAAAAGGTTGTGTCAGGAAGGGCATCCAATGTAAAACCAATGCCAAATAAACAATGAAGCAAGTCAATCTGATTTCCATACCATATCGGTTGAGGCCCATATTAACAACGACCATCACCTGCTTATAGAAATTGGGTTACTGTGGGTTGAAGAAGGGCGAGGGTTGTGCATAGGAAAGAAAAGAGGGAAGTCAAGAGTCTAGGACTGAAAGTAAGGACTTTGAATGTAGGGACTATGACATGAATAGCTAGAGTTGGTTGACATGATGCAGAAGAGGGAGGTGGATATATACTGTGTGTCCAGGAGACCAGGTGGAAATGTTCTATCATGGTGCTGATGGGAAGAGGAATGAAGTAGGAATTATCTTGAAAGAGGAGTTTATTGGGTGTCAGATAGAGAGATGAGCCTAAAGCTGGAAATTGAAGGTATGTTGTTCAATGTTGTCAGTGGTTATGCCCTACAGGCAGGATATGAGTTATAGGAGATGGAGAAGTTCTGGAGTGAGTTAGATGAAGTGATGCAGAGTATCCCCATGGGGAAAGAGTGGTGATTGAAACAGACTTCGATGGTCATGTTGGTGCAGGCAACACAGTTGATGAGGAAGTGATGGACAGGTTGGGTATTCAGGACCGGAATTCAGAGGGGCAGATGGTGGTAGACTTTGCAAAAACGACAGAATTGAATACTTCACTGTAATGAATACTTTCTTCCAGAACAGGCAGGAACCCAGGGTAACTTATAAGAGTGGAGGTGGGAACACTTGACTACATCTTGCGTAGACAATGTAATTTGAAGGATATTAGCAACTGCAAACTAGTAGTAGGGGAGGGTGTCGCCAGACAGCATGGGATGGTGGTGTGAAGGATGACCCTGGTGGTGAAGAAGATGAAGAGGACAAAGGCAGAGCAGAGGACTGTGGACAGTGGTGGAAGCTGACAAAGGAAGAATGTAGTGTGGCTTTCAGTGAGGAGTTGAAACAGGCCCAGGGTGGCCAGGAGGTGCTTCCAGATGGCTGGACAACTGCAGCTAATGTGATCATGGAGACAGGCAGAAGAGTACTTGTGTCATCTGGCATGAAGGTAGACAAGGAGACCTGGTGGTAGAATGAGGAAGCGCAGGAGTTTATACTGAGAAAGAGGTTAGCTAAGAAGAAATGGGACTGTGGTACTGTATGAGGAAGTCTGGAGTGTTAGAGAAGGATGTTACAGTGGCGCAGGACATGACGGAAAGTGTGGAAAAGAGGTGAGGAAACGTGTGCAAGCAGATAGGAACGGGTGGAGAAAAGTGTCAGGAGTGATGTGTGACAAAGGAGTATCAGCAGAAATGAAAGGAAAGGGGTACAAGACAGTGGTGAGAAAAGCGATGTATGGTTTGGAGACAGTGGTACTGAGGAAAGGACAGGAGACAGAGCTACAGGTAGCAGAAATGAAAATGTTGAGGTTCTCTTTGGAGTGACAAGGATGTACAGCATCAAGAATGAGTACATCAGAGATACAGTACATTTTAGATGTTTTGGAGATAAAGTCAGAGAGGCCAGCCTGAGATGGTTTGGACATGTACAGAGGAGGGGAAGTGAGTGTATTGGAGGCTTAGAGGAAGAGGGAGGAGGACACAAGCTGGTGGATTGGTGCTAACCACCAAGCCACCATGCTGCCCTCAATTATGTTATTTAACACAAACATTGTAAAATTAGACAATTATATAAACTGTATTCTAGATCAAACCTCTCATGGTTTAGGAAATGTGTGTTGTTCTGTATCTTTGCATCTACTTGCGCACCAGTGTTAGGCATTTGGACCAGATTTCTTCTTCCATAAGGGAGCGCCAACATGAAAGGCCAGTTTCACTACAACATACAAGATAAATTCACTGTGTTGCAGTCTGGAATCTGGTTTAAGAGATCAGACCCCCAAAATATGTAAAGGCAGCAGATCTGAATGTCACCGAGGTAATAATACAGACAAATGAGTCTGAGCCAAATCAGTCAGGAGATTCAGCCTTCCTGCTAATTAGAGCCGGGGTTATTGCCGACTGAAGGAACTGTTAAGAGAGACAGAGAAAGGAGGTGGGGGTGGGGGGGGATTTCAATTCAATCTTTATCTTTAATGGCAATGTTTAATTTGTCATGAGGAAGATGATGTTTCATAAAGGGCATCCAGAGCTCATGTTTAATTGGGGTGAACCAGGAGGCAGGTAATGAGTGGGAGGAACAGCAATCGCGTGGTAAAAATTTGATTTTTATTTACCATGAAATAGGATGGTATCAGGTATAATAAAAGAAGATGTTAATAATTTCATGTATTAAAAGAATAGAATAGACAAGATGCTGCTTAAGTTTGAATTTATGGGATATGTTTCTGTACTGAGACAAACTAAATACAGGTCATAGAACTGAAGTGTAAAAACTTTTTAAAACTTATTTCATAATGGACATAGTGTGAGGTTTTTAAAAAAAAAAGAAAAAAATGTATGCAATTAATGAAATACCTGTGCCATGTGTAGGTCTTTGGATTTACCTTGGATGTTCGCCAACAGGGCATTGGTGGTGAGGTTCCTCCTCCCACCCAACAAAGAGGTCATGGTGTGAAAACCTAGAAAGGAACTTTACTGGAGAGTGGTGCTTTGACACCGTGATCATTTTTCTCCGTGTATTTTTTTTTCTATAAAGCTGTGCAACTGTCAAAAATGCTGCTCAACTGGAATGCTGCTCAAAACATGTAAACTGTAAATGAATACAGCGTATAGGAAATACAGTGTTACATATTTCTCCAACAAACCTGAGACCACCTTTTATGGCTTGCTTTCTCATGTGGCTGCTGCTTCAGAGCAGCAGAAAAGGGTGACAGATTTGCAGTAAGCAGCTCTGAGCCTTGCAGTGAAAACACCCCGAGATACCCACTTGAAAGCCACGTATGTCCAACTGTTGGATAGACACAGGACAGCACTTCTATGCACCGTGAACAACAACAGATAGTGTACCACTTTTCAGCAGGAAATACGGTGACTGAGAGGCAAAAACGACCTACTAAAAATACTGAGTAGCTTAGTTTATGTTAGTAAATATCAGCCATTAATCTTGAGAGATAAGGATCACAGAGTCCTTTCTTGGTCTCTCTCCCCCTTTCATTTCTCCACCTTTGTCTCCCCAAATGCCAAAAAGTCTGCCTGAACTCTGTAGAACTTAAAGGGAATACTTCCAGGTCTGGACTGATAATGTGGCATACCAGCCGTTTACCGAAAAGGCCGGCTCACCTTGGGGTCTGTATGTTGTTGTTTTTTTTAACAACCTCCATATAATATTGCTGGGGCAGTGGCCCATTGGTCCATTTTTCAGATGACAACAGACCAATTTATATCTCCTCTTGTGTTAGCTCCGCCACCAACCCTTCACTCTCTGTCCGATTCCATTAAACAACAATATAAAGAAAAACCATACAATTTTTGGTAATATGTGGAATATAATAAAGTCAAATAAACTTACGATACCCTACGTCCATAAGTCTGCATACCCTTCAGAGCTCTAACTCGTTCTAACTTGGTCTTTAATGGCACAAAAAGTTACCAAAGAAACTGCAAAACTTACATCAGGAGGGGGTATAACAGAATGTCGTAGGCACTAAATGTGCCATGGAACGCTGTGAAGACCATCATCGGGAGGGGACAGAAACCATGCAAGGATCACAGTGGCAAGACAGAATCTGTTTTTGTTACGGTGTTGTTAGAGTAGGACCCAGATGCAGGAGTTCCAAAAATGATGATTTATTCACTAAAACAAAACCAAAACGATGCTAAGCAGGATACAAAAACCAGAGCTACAACAAGAATCAAGAACTACAAAAAACCTGCGCAGAAAACATGGAGGAACAATGGATCAGTAGGGAACAGGGGAAAGACAAGACCAGATAAACACAAGGGTTAACGAGACACAGGTGCAGACAATCAGGGCAGATGGGAAACAGGAAGGTCAAACAAGAACTCAGACACAAAAACATGGGCTTCAAAATAAAACAGGAAGTAACAAACCGTGACAGTTTTGTTGCAAAAATTATTAGCAAGTCTGACTGAATTAAGAAAGAAATCCTCGAGTCACCCTAAACCATGTGGGGAAATATGTTATGGTCTGATGGGACAAATATTAAACTTTTTGTCCTTAATTATCAAAAGGTATAGGCCAGACATACCAACAGTCAACATGGTGGGGGTAGTATTATGGTCTGGGGATGTTTCTCTTCAGCTAGAGGCATTTTCCAAAATCACTTAGACAATGAATAGCTCCTAATACCAAGATCATTTGGCACAAAACCCTGCGTTCTCTTTCAGAGATGAAAATGAAGAAGAATTTTATTTTCCACAAGTACTTGTTGCTGCAATAAAGATGAAACACTTTGCTCCCACAAAGTATTAGTTGAGATTTTATTCAAAGTGTTGTATTCAACATAAAAAAAATATGCTTCAGAGCAGAAGAAGATGCTCATGCTGCCATTGAATAAAATTAGAGTTTTTTATCTGTTAAAATGTCTCATTGTTGATTAGAGAACTTTAACTAACAATGAAACATGATCACTAGAGGACTTCATTGAACACTGAGATCAGTATTGATATTGATATTTGCAGTTCCTGTTTCCATATCTTGATGTTTCCCCCCAAATTCCTGATCAAGGCGGTCCAACCAAAAAAAAAAAAAAAAGACGCTGCAGTAAGAAGCTTTTCTTTGCCAACAAATGTGTACAACAAGACCAACAACTTGTGTCATTGCAGAGGTATCAAAGTCTACTCATCCATATTTATAATTACTCAGGAAGCTCCAGCAGAATTTGAACACACACTATGGTAATATATTGTTCTAATTTAATATTACATCAAGTCTGTTTCCATATGTGAAACTTTGGAGCTGCCAGCGTGTTCAACGCACATCTTTCTCCATCCTGGCTTATCGAGTCACGACTGATTTTGGTTATTCACAAGACAGATGTGGGCCTGCGTTTCAGACAAACACATAAACATGTCCATACATATGTGCATATTTCTCATTAAACCATTCATGCTCGTGTGACTGGGATACAGTGTGTGTGTGTGTGTGTGTGTGTGTGTGTGTGTGTGTGTGTGTGTGTGTGTGTGTGTGTGTGTGTGGCTGGCTTCACGGCTGCCTCAGGCTACAGCTGTAAAGTGTGTGAAATGAGGGAATAGCCAACAGTGGGCTCTTGGCTATGAAGCAGAATTGAAGAGTGTGAGTGTATTTTTGGAAGTCTGTGTTTGTGTGGTTGTGACATAAATATCAGACATGTGTCAAATTCACTGACACATTTGCTGATGTGAGTGACACGCCGCCTGCAGGCTCTCTGCATCCGCTCTGCCATCCTCACCTCCCGGATTCCCTCTGACATGGAACGGTCTAACGTTTGCTCTGCAGGGTAATGAGGCAAACCCACGAGACGGAGGAGGGTGTTGACTTTCACACAGGTGTCAAACTTACTGGAGGTCTTAACCGCGACACGAGCGGTGATAGCAAATACTGTAAATCATTTACATCCAAAGAGCAAAAAGGATTTTTGAGTCTTTTTTTTCCCTTTAACAGAGGATGGAGCAGCTCAGTTTCCATTATCGTTACTTTCTTTGTATATTTTCTCTTTGCAGTTTTGTATATTTGGTTCAGAAGTTGTTTATAATTCTCTTTTACATTTATTTTTTCTACCCTCCTATATTTTCAATTCAATTTTCCATCTTTTCTTCAATATGAACTCCTTCCTTTCTGTCTTTAAATTCCCCCCTCCTCTGTCATCTCTTATTCTTGCTTCCTTTATTTTAATTTTTCAGTGTCCCCGGCTCTTATTTTAACTCTCAGCGTTTTTTTCTTTAAAAAATCCTTAACCTTTCCTTTAAGTCATCTGTTTTGTTAAAAAAAATTATGTGTTGCATTTTTAGTTCCACCATCTTATGCTGCTCAACATTTCCTCCTAACCTCTTTCAATGTTTTCTAGACTTTAATTCATCCTGTTATAGTCATTTTATTCACCATCCTGTTCTCTGATCCCACATGTATTCCCTGCATCCTCCTCAACACAATGGGAACTCTTGAACGATCAAGCAGAAGAAATGATTTCGGTTCATTCTCTTCACTGCTTACTGAAATATCCTATAGATGGTGCTGTTGTCTGTGACTGAAACGTCTCAGCTCTTTCTCTTTTTTTTTGTTGCTCAAATAGGAACTGAACTAATGATCTAACTCTGTATATGCATTTGTTTTCACCCGCAAAAACTCAAATTCCCTACCCATATGTATGAGAAAGTGGTGATCTAAGATAAAGGATGGTACTGTTCGAGTGGTACAGAGATGCAGCTTGAGATCTGTCAAAACACAGATTACCTGCATGTATTAAAGAAAAAAAAACCTTTATTAAAAAGTAATCAGGATTTTAGCATTGTATTGTAATTATTTTCAATTAGGAATAGATTGGTTTCCATGCATTAGTTATATTAGGGCAATCAGATTGATATTTTCTCCATAAAGCTTTTACTTTTCCTGAATTTATATAATTCTTTTCAATTTTCAGTTCAAAGTGCAGATGGACATCATTTTTATATACAACAGTTTCAATTGTATCTGACGTGGTGTGTTCTTTTACAAGGATGCCATAAGCTGTGAACAGATGCAGAAAGAACAAAAAGATTCACACATAATAAGCACAAACATTTTCACAAAGCATCTTTAAGAAATATCTCTAAGTATTATGAGCATGCTATAGTATACTATAGTATGAATGGTAGTGACGATGAAAAAATCCTAAAAAAAAAAAAAGGTTCTGGCATTTGGACGAGTGGGAATTTGATGGTTGTTTATCTGGATCTAAATTTGGGAATGTGACTTTTTTTTTTTCATATGAATTGAAAGAAGAAAAAAAAAAAAGATCCTTCTGTGTCGAGACTGTTCCTGTGTTTCATGAAGAAAAATAAATCACTCGGTATCCCAGCAGTGAATCTCAAACACGCAGACACAAGCCTGGAGACACTGCTCTTCTCACCGCTTCACGGGAGTGTTGACGCTCCGGAGATGTGTGGCTCCAACAAAAACGGCCACGTGTTGGAAACACACACATGTTCGCTGTTTTGGTTTTATTAGTGACGGTGCAACAAAACACTTCCTCGGCATATCCACATGAAATCATGATCCAAACACATTTACACGTTTGTCAACCAAAGCGTAACACTTTGTCACAGCAAACCCACGTCTTCTCGGAGAGCTTGGAGATTTAGGGAAAAAAAACAAACCCCGTAAGAGTTTAAAAATGTTGTTTCGTTGCTGCTGAGGCATCAACCCTCAAGTCTGAGATGGTAACAGAGATGATAAGTTACGATGAGACAGGTATTTCCTGCCTGAACCCCAAACACAAAGCCATTTCTATGCGGCGTGTGGAGCCCCTGTAACCATTTTACCCTGCGCTTGGTGAATGGATAAGAGGTTCCTGCATATTCATAAGAGAAGATAAGAGGTACCAATCCAGTCCCCTTTAATTGAGAATGATGGAGAGGGACAGAAGGATGGAGGGACGCTGGAGTGTAGGAGTGGAGGGTGGAAGAGTATGGGGAACGATAAACCGGCGCTTGCCTGGATGCATTAATTGAGGGTATTAGAGGGAGCATGGAGGGACTGGGAGGTGGATGGGAGGAGGGTGCTGGGGTACCACCGAAATGCCAGCGGTGCCAATAAATCACTCCTCACCAGTGATTGACTTTGCAAATGTAGTCGGAATAGGACTGGGGGAAGTTGGAAGGAATCAATCAAGGCTCTTCCAAAACTTTGCAGACCTCTCGGCTCTGGAGTAGGTTGGCCGATGAAAGGTTACCAACATAACTGGGCAAGACAGGTCACGACCCAAACACAATTTACTGCCACAGCCGAACATCCATCCTGTGGTATTTCAAAAAGTCAGAGGTGTGAGTCAGAAGAGCTTCTGAGATCTTATCTGGCGAAGTCAAACACTTTTACTTAACAGTTCCTTCTCACACACCTATTGGACGTTTCTTTTTTTCCTTTAATTAAATTAATGTTTCAGATTTGTCCATTATTTGTATTTGTCCACATTGTATTTACTTTGGACAAGAACCAAATCCTCAATCTTTTACTAATTCACCTCAACTGTACTGTATTTATGAAAATATCAGTGATGTGTGTTTTTTTTCTCCCTTTAGTTACCAAAAATAAAGGAAAAACAAAATCCCCTCATGCAATACCAGTTCAATTGATGCTACATTTACCAACAGATGTTTTTAATGCCTTTGTCATGTATGCTGGCCAATTCAGATCCGATAAGACCCCATCAAAATCTTTAGTTGCCCCCGAGGGAATATCAACTCCTAATGATGCAAATGACTGGGATGCTGAAGAGAATTTTCACGGTTCTTGTTCTTCATGGATCTTGTTTCCGTCTGTGCCGCAGCAGGTCGGAGGGCACCGGCTACGGTGCTATTATGGGATGCTGGGTTGCTAAGAGAGCTCAGTGGGTTTGACCTGCTTTACCAGAGGTGGCCTGCGCGTCTCCGAGGCCGTCTCCGTCGGCGGCAGCGCCGCGGCTCTGCCCTGATTCTCCCACAGAGGGGGTGTGTGTGTGTGTTCATGAATATACAAGTAGCAAGTGTCCACTCCCGGCACAGTTCCTCTGCTATTGTGCATGCGAGCGTACGCACACACACACACACACTCAGCTTCTGCTTTTATGAGCGAGCCTGATTGTGTGTGTGCGTGTACATGCGAGTGTGAGATGCCATTGTTTGGCCTCTGGAGGTTTCATTAAGGCTCAGTGTCCAGAGGTAAAAAGTCATTCATCTCCCCTGTTGTGAAGTGGCAGCTCTGGGCTTCGTCCTCCACTCCTCCACCTCCTCCTCCACCTATAACCCCCCCTCTCTTTTCTCTCCTCCTGTCTCTGTTTTCCCTTCTCCTTTCATTTTTCTTCTGTCCCCAGTCACTCTGCCTCTGTCTCTCTCTTTTCATTTCCTCCTTTTCCATCTTCTTCTATCACTTCCTCCCAAAAAAATCAAGTCTTGCGAGTCAAGACAAAAGACAGAAAAAAAGAGGTGGTGGAAGGAGAGATGAGCGTTTCATGTCTCTCAGACATTCTGGCTTGTCTAATGAATCCTTCACCAGTCGGCTATGAGATCAGCTCATCTTCTCCTATTTCTTTCTTTTCTTTTTTTTTTGCTCTTTTTTTTGCCTCCACATTAATTAGAGCTGTCAAAACTTAAGTCTTTGCCTTTTTCTCTTTCTTTTCCTTTTTATTTTGTTCCTTCAAGTAGCTGAATGGGATACCGTTAATTAAAAAGATATCAGATCATGGAGGCCCCTTGAGCGCTGGAACCGTCTGGGCCCTCGCTTCCCGACAAGTCGAGACGTCATTTTTTTTTTTTCTCTATTTTTTTGACCGTCTGCACTCCAAAGAAATTTTGGTCCCTTTTGTCCGCGAGTTGAAGCGATAGATTGAAGTTCACAGGGGAGGAGACTGGAGGGTGTGTGTGTGTGTGTGTGTGTGTGAGAGTGTGTACATCAGGGACTGCGTGTCTGTTGAAGTGCTGTGTTGATAAAAGAGTCTTTTTTGTATTTAATTGCATCTCAGCTTTATGAAAGTGTAGCCATCTCCTCTGATGAGGACTTCTGAAGGTTCGCTGTTTCAAGTGGCGTATCTGTACTCACAGAGCAAAGCGCTGCATTAAAGTCACTGTGAGCACCTTCTCCTCTGCACACATGCACGTGCATGTGTATGCACAATAAGAGAAAAACCAAGGTTTGATTAGCGTGATCGGGTTACACGTTAAAACAATAAAAACTGAATACATTCTCTGCAACATAAGCTGGCAAAGTATACATTATACCAGTGGTTCCCAACCTTTTTTCCTTGTTCCCCCCCTACTTGTGTCTAAGACCAGCCAGGCCCCCCGACCCGTACATACTAGCACCAAAACAGTCTGTAATTGAAAAAATGAACATTAATTATGTTTTTTTTATACATTTCTCTTTGGTTTACGCTGTATACACATGACTTTGTTTTTCTCCAATGTCACCAATGTATAAAATACCCACAAAAGGACATAAAAGGACATAAAAATATTTCTGAAAAATGTTTCGTTTAATATGAGACCAACATTTTTTTAACATTTTTCCTTTAACAACCTGTCGGAGTAGATTAAATGTTGAGTAATGATATAATAATAAGGAATTAAATAATTTCCTGTGTTTGTCACCAGTGTATAAAAAACACAAAAGATATTCAGGACATTCAAAAATTATTCCTAACAATGTCTTATGAATGACTCATTCACAAATATAATTTTTACAACTGCATAATTTTAAAGCAGACAAAGTTTCGCGCCCCCCCAGAGATCTCTGGCACCCCCCCAGGGGGGCCCGGACCCCAGGTTGGGAGACACTGCATTATACTATAACAGCTCTTTCTACATTGAGTAACTTTCTTTTTTTTTCTATTGACAAATTACCCACAACAGCTTTTTAACTTTGATAATCTTGTGTTTGTATTTGTGTGTCAGTTCTTGCGTGGACGCACGAAACCCTCAGTCATTTACATATAAACCATAAATGAATGTTGCACATTTTTGTCACATCACAGAAACATGTTCTATCAACAGCTAGGCCGAAAATGAAGGATTGAGATAATCACAAGTACCGTATATCTGAAATTAGGTGTCAAAGTGCCAGGATAGCTGAGCAGCAGCATCCGCGCTGAGCTGCTGGCGGCGCGCCTGCTGACTGACAGATCTCAGCAGCCACAGCAGATACTACAGCAGATAGGCTGGTAACTTTCCAGCTGTGGATTAAATTACCAAGATTATTACACTGTACTAGTTGAGGTGGCCAGACACACCACAGCAGTCTGATTTGATCTCTGTTCTTTTGACAATTCTAGGTAAATTCCCAATCACCTGGATTGCTCTACAGATTATTTAATGAGATTTAATGTTTTTAGGGTGTGTTACGAGTGACCTCCCCATGTCATGTTAATATTTACAGTCAAAGTGTTTACAGTTTACAGTGTATTCAGTATTCTGACAACAACAGAGAAAACATTGGTGATTTATTTTACTTACCTACTGTAACATTTAACATTCTTTGTCAAATCTTCATTCATTTTGGGGGGGGTTCATCCAAAGTCCACCATGCGTCCACCATGCTTGTTTACAGTGTAGCTGCAAGAAGTTTTGCATAATTTCCCATGTTCCCCGTCAGTGAGCAGTCTGTGTAATATCACTCCACATGCAGAGACAGACGTGCAACACCGCTGCTTTTGTCTTTTTATATCCATATTGTCATGTGTGTCTCTTGTATTTACTTTGAATGTTGCTGGGATTTTTTTAACATATTTTGTGGGCCAACCCTTTAGGGCCTGGATGCAGTCGTGAAACTGCTCTTCCTCAGCGTTTTGCAAGCGCACGTCTACACGTTATAACATTTACAGCCACTTCAGGACGCTTTCAGAAATATGTGAATCGATCTGTGGTCTCTTGGCTGCGCTGGTGTGTTACATTTATTTTGCATCAAAGAAGACCAAATTCACAGTGGACAAACATCGGCTCTGTGTCTGATCCAACTAAATACTGAATTAATCAGTCATTTCCATTTTAGCTGAGGTCTATTTTGCATGCTTTTTTGTCCTTTTTCGTTTTATCCTTTTGGGGAAATGTTGCATATAATACAGCCGCAGGTTGATAAATCTGGACTCGAGTCCACTGACTGAATCCACAGGCTCAGCTGGGTCCTCAGGTCCATGGTGTAGTGACATATTGGATAATAAAGTACGGTAAAAATCATTTCACATTTTTGCTTGCTCTTTCTGCAGGCTCATGTACTTAGAAGGACACAAATAACAGAAAAATATGACTGTATTCAACATGATTGAATGTCTGATGCATAAATGAAACAAAGATCATTTTATAAACGTTGACATTTTTGACTAAACAAATTGTCTGTCTTCAGACGGACAACTTTATTTGTAATTACAGACTACGGTCTCCCTCTGGCAGGATTTCTTCATTAGTTTATACAGAGTCCACTGGTCTGCAGGACTCATCGGATCTGAGTCTGAATCTGACAGACGGGATCCCTCAGAGAAACCCAGTCTGACATCACTATGCAGCGTCGGAAACCTGTTTACATAACAGCATTGCTGACTACAAGGCTGACTTGTCTCATCTTAAATATTCACCCCGGTGTGTCATGTTGTCTGGGTTTCAAACTGGGCTCTCTGGCACTGTTTTAGAATGGTTTTACTACTATCTCACTGATCGCCGATTTTACGTAAGTATGGATCCATGCTCCTCAAGACTCCATAAAGTAAATTATGGGGTTCCCCAAGGTACAATTTTAGGCCCATTACTTTTTAATGTATACATGTTGCCACTTGGGGATATCATGTTGTTGATTTTCACTGCTATGCTGATGATACACAACTTTACATCGCTCTGTCTCCTGATGATATAGAACCAATTAATGTTCTTTTAGAATGTATTTTAGAGATTAAGTCATGGATAGCAGATAACTTCTTACAGCTTAACCAGGACAAACTGGGGGGGGGGGTATGTGTTTGTGAAAATGACCAGATGTGTGTTTTTAACCATGAGTGTGTGAGTTTTTCGATGTGCTAAATAAATCTGCACTAGGGAGCAAAAGTGTGTGGTCTTCTCTCTTGTTTTTTCCTGCATCTATGTTTTGAGACCAGCACCTGTTGAGATATTGGATGTGCGCAATCTATTTTACCCTGAGTTTTTCTATGTTTAATGTTGATTTTAATATGTAAAGTGCTTTGCGTTACTTGTGTATTAACAGTGCTTTATAAATAAAGTTAGATTTGATAAAAATGGAGAACTAAAAAACAATGTAAAGCTGTTTAATAGTGTGAGTCCACAATTCAGTGCAACAGCGCAAATTTCTTTAAACATGACTGAAGGAATTAAATATTCCAATATGTTATGCATAATGTGTTTCCATTCAAACATCCAAATTTTCTTTCGTCAGAATGTAACAATCAAAAACTGGGACGAAGCACAGGCACAGCAGGTCACCAGTTCACCTTCTCTCTGCTTTTTCAGCCAGCAATGAGGACGTACGGTATATGGAAGAGGAGAATGAGAAACATATGAAGTGCTTGTAGCATCCAGTGATTATTAAGAATACTATAACTAGTATTCTTACTCTTTTCCTACTCTAGTTCAAAGTTGGGAAGGACCAAATCCTAAATGCATCTGCTGAAAACTTGACAGAGCTAACTGTCCTGTTCCACAACTCGATGGTCACGTACCATTGGAAGATTATTGGTAACTAACTGATGCATGTTAGTGTCCTTGTGTTCGGCTTTGCTTCACATTGATCTCTGGCCGTCGTACAGACGTGTGCCCACGCATGCAGGACTTCACTCAATCCTAGCAGCTCATTTGAGCTGAAGAAATAAAGGTCTGAGACAGGGTCCTGGTTCTTAAATCCAGAGTATGACTGGTGGTTTAAAGCTCCCTGTATCTCTGATGAATGCATCAGGTGTCCCTCAGCCCTGCTGGCATGATACAACAGTTCTGCAGGGGGCGGGCAACTAACTGTGACTCTCTATTCACATCACTCAACATCTTTTTACTTTCACTTCTCACTCTAAATATCTTCCACATCTATACCCAGATGCAGGATATGCAGCATTCGAAGCATCCAATGAATCTGTGTATGTTTTACAGTACAGTATAGTATTTTTACTAGGGCTGGGGAATTGACAAAAAGCAAACCGCCATTTAGAACCAGTAACCGACCTAATCCTGCTCAATTATTTCAGTCATGTCACTACTGAAATGTAATTTTGTCTGCAAGAGCTCTAAAATATTTAATGTTTTGTACACGGCAATGTTTGAAACATTCATTTACAAGAGATAAACATTTATTTATGTTCTGCTGTTTAAGAGCATGATTCTCTGAAACTAAAGTGTGACCATTTTATTTATCCTTTATTTATATTTTACTTCTGATTTTGCTCAGAGAGAATAAAAAGAGATTTAAAATACTTGCCACCATTCAATATTACCTCAGTGAAGAATTTATTCATTAAGTAACATAAAATAGCTAATTTATATATGTATATATATATATATATATATATATATATATATATATATATATATATATATATATATATATATGTATATTTTTTTAACGCACATGTAAAATAATCGTTGATTAATTGTTACCGAGGTATAAAATGTTCAATTAATGGTGATGTTGACATGAAGTCATGATCGGCCAGTTCCAGCAATGTCACCATTGAGATCAGAGGCTCTTGTGACATGTAAGATTAAGGGCTGTTTGTGTTTAGCTGACAAACAGCCAACTTCAACGCTGTTAAAACTCAAGAACTTTGCCCTTGACTTGGGTATGAGTGACTCCAGTTTTTTAGGGAGCATTGGCTTAAAATACACTCCTTCAAACTGAACTCAGCATGTTGAAAAATGACACTGAAGAGGAACTTGGGCTTTAACGTGTGATGCCAGGAGAGCCGTTCTAATAGGTGTATCAGCGGGATTCTAGCCTACTGTAACCCTTTTCATGTAAATATTTACTACGTAATGTTAAAAAGGATAAAAATGTTCTTGAGCATGTGGAAAAAATTAATGTAATGTGAGTTTTATTAAAAAGGAAACACATGCATCTTATTTTGAAATCCCCGGAAGTGAAAGGAAGGCAAACCACGCACCTTCCGGTATCTGAGTTGGAAAAAGACGGTTTGGAAAAAAAGACGAGAGAGAAAAGAAACACGGTGGTGACATTTTTTCTTTGTTACAAAAATTTTCTAACAATTTTCTGAAAATTGTCAGAGATAGACCTGAATAACCACCAGTGAAGCGAACCCTGTTCTGTGAAGATATATTTGTGTTTATTTGGACTATTTTGGGTGAGTTTAACTGTTTCTAAAATGAGTAATTCATTGCTGTAAAACTTTAACGGTGGGTTGTTCTGCCAATTCTTGCTACCTGTCGAGAAATGCTACTTTGTGGTTCTGCGCATGCGCACAGTCGATTTTCAAAGTTTGAGTGCCACGCATGGATCTATTATAAAACGTTGCCACGCCGATCATTTCTTGCACGATGTAAAATTGATAATATGAGATGTTGAGTATGTGACCCTTCAAAATACATTACCCATGACATGAATTACATTACACTTTGTGAACATTATACAATAAAGAGAGAGAAAAAAACAATTCTATCGGTTTATTTGATATTCATTCAGTCATTCGCCTCTAATTAACCAGGCAGGTCATTAAGAACATTCTTATGTACAATGACGGCCTGGCAAGCGACAAGGGCCACTTGGGGGTGAAAGGACGTGGTTTAGGGAGTAAAACACAGTAAAATTGTAGCTCTACAAAGGTAGAAAACCATTAGGGAGCATTTTTTGGCAAAACAGAAGAAATTGGCAGAACAGCGGCTGCTGTGTTGTGAGCAGTCCTCTTAACCTTTTGCATCACTTTTGGTTTGTTTTATGACTTTACGTTTACACTGTTCAATTAAACAGTAAGAATGGGAGCTAACCACTGTGATGGAAAGATTATAATATAATAATATAATATAATATATTATATTAAGGAAGTTAGATATATTTTGAATATCGCTCTGACTGTTGTACAGGTCAGGTTTTTTTTTGGATGTATGATTCTGCGTGCTGGTCCAGTCCAGAGGTGGCGAGCCAACTGTACCAGGATCCTCGGATGTCTGCTGATTTGGAGAGTTTGATTTCCTTTGGACTGCCTGAACTTTGGTGATCCTGCTAGGTGGTAGGATACAACTTTACCGTTCTTCTGCATATTCTAAGAGGAGGACATCAGAACGCACATTTCCGTGGTGTGATTTATACCACAGTGACTGACTTAAAATCCCCCGGGGGTGTATTTTGTTTTCTATGTAGTGATCTGGGCCCAGCTTTCATTCTTTTGTGTTTTGGTTGGACTGTTTAATACAGTTACTTAAACTAAGTTTGTTGTGTGGCCTCATTAACTATCACTCCTGCTCCAGTAGCCGAACCTAATCTTTAAATATAAAAAACTAACTAAGTTCTCGATTAATCACTTCTATATTGAAGTGGGTGTTAAACTACACCCTTCCTCAGCCCTACCGGCCGGCGTGTTTCCATGACACTGTAGCGCCACACAAGAACGGTCAACTGATCTAATAACACAGCCGACCACGAGGGGGTGGTAATGGGAAGCTTTTGCTGTTCTGAAACAGCATAAAAGGAGACAAAAAAGAAAACTAAAGCTAAAGAAGAAAGTAGCAAACAGGGGATGCTACTTGTGGTTTTGTTTTCTTTTTTAACAAACGGTGGTAGCACCTGAGATGGAAAAGAAACCCCCCCTGTCGGACTTCTACAACGAGCCCTGAACTGACATGTCGGTCCATCTATCTCCAACTTCATCAAATGTCCTTGCAGAAAAAGAAATTGTGGTCAAGTAGAGTCAAATGAGCTGTGGTCACATGATTTAGCGCTGAATGTAATTAAGAAGTCCCGATTAGCAGAGACCCCTTCGCCAGGTAGTTTTCGCCCCGTAAAGGTTTCTGGAGGCCGCTTTTTCGGGGCCATTCCTGGTAATGGAAACACAAGTCAACAAGAATTTACCCGGGACTCCCGCTAATGGAAACGCACCTAAACTGTCCCAATGTGGCAATCCAGGAGTGACCGGGATAAAGAGAGATGGCTGATCTCCCTTCTCATGCACATTCACAGCTGAAAAGGACAGAGACATATGACGCACGCACACACGCACACACAGTCTCTCTCTTACTTCCTCACCCACTCCTCGTAGAAACCTAATTAATTTTGTGCAGTGTTTCAGAATTGATTGTGGTCATTCCCGTTCTAATTTTTCATCCAGATTTCAGAGTCTCTCTCCCTTTGTCGTTCTCAATTGTCTGTGTGCATGTGTGTGTGCGTGTGCATTACCTTATAGCCACATGTATTTACATTAATCGGGGACTGTTGACTTTGTCTGAATAACTGTGGCACCTGATGCAAAAAAATCTGATATATCGTGAATCACGTGTTAATAAAGCACGGAGGACACGGACGTTTATCTTTGGGAAATCTTTCTAAATTTGAGAGGACTTTCACGTCTTAAAATATCTGAAACTATAAAACTGAAAAGTAATGACATGCAAATAATAAAACGCATGCTGTTTTACTCATAAAACCTTCTATATAAAGAAATAGTTACTACTGAGACGTGCTTGTGCTATGCCCGTAGGTTGATATCAGGCAGTGGTGCAGTGAAATCCACCTGTTATGTGCAAAAAAAACAACAATAAAAAAATATGGAACATTGTATACGAAATATAAACGCTATACTATTTGTAATACTGAGACGACTGCTCTGATGAGCAGCGATCAGAGTAAAGTCATTCTTACTGTTGTGTTTTCTCCAAAACACAGCGCAGCGATAAATGTCAAGGCGTTCCTTCCCCGCGGAGTCCTCAGCGCTCATCTAAAGATGCATCTGTATTTTACAGGCTGTCACTTTCCGAAAACCTGCTCGCCTTCAGAAATGAAGGAACTTGATTACGCCGTTGTCTAATATGCTTCACAATTTCCTGTTTTTAATCACTGCAGCGGGACTGTGCCGCCTGAGGGCACCGTTTTAATTCCTCCACGTTACCAGCAAATGCAAGGGGAAAAAAAATGATAAGACTAATAACTGTTGTCCCAGGATCTAATAACGAGCAATAAAAGCCAGGCAGCCAAAAATGCTAGCAACGCAACCAATCTGAACTGGATCATTAGAAACCCCCTCGTATTTTATCTTTTTTGTAAAAGTCTCTTTGTTTCATTTGACATTGTCACCAATGACACCGAAGTGCTGATAGCAGCTGATGAATATTTGAGTTTTCTTACGGAAGAGGTTAGTGTTGTCACATGAATAGACAATGATCCGCTCTTCATGCTTCATTATGACTTCTCACTTGTGGCCAATGACGGACAGGCTTTTAGAATATTCACAGCCTCATGATGAGACACTTAGCGAAGACACGGCTGACGTGAGACCTCATGCGCGGGTTCATGGACAGGTTTTGCACGTGCGAGCTCACACGCGTGGAGAGGCTTGACCTACCTGTGGTTGGGTGTCTGCGGTAATGTGACGTGACACCGAACCGGAGCTGACACTCCTCCGGTAACAGGCAGAAACACGTAGTGTCTTATTCACCATCTCTCTCTCTTATCATCTCCAAACCTTTTTATTCAAACTGAACATATTGATGGCTTTTTAATGTAAAAACTGTGTCCTTCTTAGTGTTGTGAAGCAGCTGCTGCTGTCTTTTTTCTTTCCTGCCCTCTTCCTGATATCTGTCAGTCCATTTGGTGGACGGGACTTCTGTCGGAGTTTTAAATCTCCGCTCGTCCCTGGTTGGGTGCAACCTTTAGAGCGATAACTCACTGAGAATTAACTAGAAACCTTTATGGAGATTATGTTTCTAAAATCACTGCCACTATTATTTATTAACTTATTGTTTTATGTCCAGCCTCTCCTCAGCCCTTTCATTGCTTCCTCACAGTGGAAATTTGTTTTTTCCTTTATGGACTTACTGGGACACGCTAACTTAGTTACTCCAAAGACCCCCACCTCCTTTTTCTTTTTTTAAATGTATGTGTGCGTTTTATTTTTGTAATAAATCAGGCCATTGCAATTATGAAAAAAAAAAGAAATAAAGAGAAAAACAATCACTCGTTCTATGCTTGAGAGCATATATCTGGATTTCTGAAGTGACTATCGACTCAGATCCCCAGACATAATACAATCCTGTCACTTTGGCATGGAATGACCCAGCTTCTCCGTCTTTATTCCCACCTCCTTTCATGCTGCATGTACTGTCCCTTTCAGAGGCAGACATACACCTGCCTCTTCCCAAATTTGACGGTACAGCCAAGTTGGAGATAAACGCTGTGTGGCCGATTATTTCGACTCTAATCTCATGAACCTGAATCTGAACAGTCAACTGAATAAAGCATTTTCAGACCTATGCTGTCCAAACAGAGCAACCGATTTGTGTTATGTCAGAGTTTTTCAGTTTAAGTTAATAAAAAAAGTATTTTTCTATAATGTATTTCCCTTTTATAAGACATAGGCTCCTATCGAATGTTGTTAGATGGTGAGTTATGACTTGCACTAATGCACAGCAAGTCATTGTCCCTCCCAACAGGCTTTGCATTGACCTTTTCTCTTTGGTTATTTTTAGCTCAACAATCGTCTCACAGACACGGTTTCAAACCAAAATGTTTCCAAAAATAATAACAATGCAAAAAATAATCCCAAAGTCCTCCTATTTCCAGCACATGTGTGTTCAAGGGCTCGTGGTGAGGTCCATCTGGAAACACTTAGAAAGCCCTGTATCATCACTGCTGCCATCACTTTTTGCCGTATTTCACTTTTTTATGGACACAACTAGTGTCGGAGCTCTATGTCTCCCCTCTGAGCTTCTTGGAAACATCAGCTAGTGTTTTATTTACAGCCGCGGAGGCAGGCGTGCTCCTGACTCTGGGGGTTTGGGTGCACAGTGAGCACCGATGCCTCGCAGAAGGTTCCTGGTTTGAATCCCAGCTGGGGCTTTTCTGTGTGGGGTCTGCTTGTTCTCACCATGCGTGGGTTTTTCTCCCGGTATTCTGGTTTCATCCCGGCGTCCAAAGACATGGATGTTAGGCTGATGATACGAAGTAGAGCAGAGGAGGGTGTGTGATTGTCTCAGTCTGGGCGAGGGACCGGTGACCTGATCAGGGTGTAACTCGGCCTTTCGTCTGAAGAGAGCTGGGATCGGCTCCAGAGGTCCCTCGTAATCCTTCATAGCAAGAATTATGAATAGATGATGGCTGACTGGAAGAATGGTATTATTTTTGTTATTATCAAAGTAAATCCCCAGGAAGTGACTGTAAATGAAAATAGTAGAAAATGATTCCAAATTTATGGGCAGTTGTGTATTTAAATATTACTGGTATGTCAGTAAATCTCAGAATATTACTGGTATTACAAAGAAATGGTCTGGTGTGATTCACCTGTTTGCCTGAGCAGAAATATGTATAAAAGGCTAAGCTGGTAAAATAGGAAACCATTGTTGTTGTTTTTTTTTAGAGGTTTTATGATACATTCTAATTAGGAAATAAGGCATTGGTCTTTACTGGAAACTGCACATGATCTGAGACACATATTTTATTATTTATTTTCGGTTTGTTTTAATTAAACAAAAGTTAATTTTTTTAACAAAATGTGAATTATAGGTTGGGTAATAGTCTTTTCTGCTTCATTCAAAGTTTAAATAGGAAGGGGGTAGAGCGAGAGAGAAAGAATGGGGAGGACTGGCAGCAGAGGGCCGCAGGCCAGGACTCGAATCTGTGACCGCTCCAGGAGGACTGTAACCTCAGTACATGGGCCGCTGGCTGTAACCACTGCACCACCCAGCAGGCCCAAAGATCAGTTAAATTCTCTCATGTCAAAACAGAAAAATATGAATTGCATGTCTAAATGAGAGGGGTGAGAAAATGCCATTTCTGACCCCTCTGTTTTCAGAAAACAGGCTTCATGCACGTGTGTGTTTGGGATGTGTGGTGCGTACACAGCTCTGAGGAAGGTTTTTTTTTAGATTGCATGTTTTTCATAATCTTGCTAACTCTTGCTGCTGCTCCCGCCCCAACATCACCTAAGGTTTTAGGTAAACTTCAGTAATTTCTGTTCCACTGCTTTCAAGTGGTGCACTCACGCTTGCCACTCGCCCCCACTGCTAGGGTTGCCAACTCCCTGTAAAATAAATTAGGGACACCTCATCGTCAGGGCCGGACGACCCGATTGCCTTCACCTTTCCTGGCGTGGTGAATTTTTTTAGCCCCTTTTTTGTGAGTGAAACGATTTTTTTTAACTATTTGACTCAAACCTGAATTGAATTAGATGCATATTTTTGAATGCCATGAACACATGGAAAACAAATTATTATCCAGCAATTCACTTTAAAGGGATTGTGACATGAAAAACACATTTTTCTTGATTTTTTGTGTTTTGTTGGGTGTCTTGACATCAATTACACCCAAAAAACAACGAACTTTTAACATTCAGTGTATTGTGTGCTTTCTGGGATTTTCCGCATAACTATGCAAAAACAGCGCATGTGGTTTGGTGGCGGATCGTTACGTAACGATCCGCTAAATCACCGCCCCCTCCACCCAGCTCCCTGCCTCCTCTCCTCTCCAGCGCACCATAAAGGCTGATTTATGGTTCAGCGTTACACCGACGCAGAGCCTACGGCGTAGGGTTACGCGGCGACGCGCACCGTACGCTGAACCCTACGGCGTAGGCTCTGCGTCGATTTGACGCGGAACCATAAATGAGGCTTAACACGGAGCTGTTTTAGAGCCTCTTTTGTTCTAATCACCGGAGGAAAACTGCTAAGAAGACCCGCGGCCACTGACTGGACTTAAGATAAGGGGACAGTGCTGCTTGCATGCCTTTATTTTTATGATTGTTTGCTGTGGTTCGCCCTCCTGCTTTTCCGTGCATGCTTCGCCTGTCGCTCCCGGCTCTCCGACGCCGCTGTGAGCGTATGGCTGGAGGAGGAGGAGGTTTGGAGGAGGAGCGGGGCAATGATTGACAGGAAAGGGGGGAAAGGAAGCATTTTTCACGGCGCAAAAAAACACTGTAATAAAAAGCCAGGAATAGAGTACTAGAGTGAAGTTTTTTCTTGTTACACTCTTTTAGACACATTTGAGCCAAGACTTTTAATAGTGTTAAAAGCATGTTAAAAATGATGTCACAATACCTTTAATACAAAATAACAAAATGACCTGAATAAAATAACTATCTTTCTTAAACAGAAACCTGTCCTGCTTAAATTAAAATTGTATAAATTAATATAAAACAATAGAAAGGAAAGCAGAACATCCATTCTGTAATAGTGCACATTTTTAGTGCAATAACAAAAGTGCAAACAGAAAGTCTGTAGAAAACATGTAAACATATTTGTGCCTCAAAGGCCATGACTGTAGGATACAGTTGTAGTAAAACAGAAAAAAATAACTCAACAGCTCAATTCCATTTTCTATTGGCATTTTATGACTATTTTTTGACTCACAGTAATACGGGACAAAGTGCGTCCCTTTTCAGCTCAATACGGGACGATTCCGTTTTTCAAGGGACGGTTGGCAACCCTACCCACTGCAGTAAGCAGGTACAGTAGGAAGAAAAGTGCAGTCACAGAAGAAAGCAGCAAATCTGAGAAATAAAATGGAATTTCCCAGTTGACCTTTCAGGAAGACCCGCCCCCTCGAACATCGATGAGCCAATGGCTGTTGAGTATTGTTGTACAGAAAAATTGAAACATCTAAAATATCTGGGAACAAGTTTTTCAAACAGGGAGCCATTGTAAAACTGTAATCAATGGCTAGAAATGGTCTGAGATAGCAACAGTAACTAAGGGGGGCGGGGCTTACAAAGAGGTCAATAGTGTCTAAGCCACTAAAATAAATCTAACATTTCCACATCTCCACACATACCAAAAAAGACTCAAAGGAAATCTGTGTATCAGCACACAAACAAAACACTTCTAGTGGATATTAAAACAGAACTGCGACACATGAATATTATGTGTAAAATACTGAAAAAAAAAAATAGTACCATCATTAACTTTATGTCTTTTCAGCAGGGATGCTGCAAATCAGTGAGATCAGAGTTAACAGTACCAAGAGAAAATGTATCAGTTCATATTAAAATTCATTAATTCATGTTGTGCTCATTTTATTTTTAATGCATGGCATTAAAATAAGCATATAAATAATCATATCTAACAAAAGTAGAGCATTTGAGGGTGCAGGAGATGACATACTTAAATATGCACACACACAAAAACACAATGTGTGTGTGTGTGTGTGTGTGTGTGTGTGTGTGTGTGTGTGTGTGTGTGTGTGTGTGTGTGTGTGTGTGTGTGTGTGTGTGTGTGTGTGTGTGTGTGTGTGTGTGTGTGTGTGTGTGTGTGTGTGTGTGTGTGTGTGTGTGTGTGTGTGTGTGTGTGTGTGTGTGTGTGTGTGTAATGCTCCAGCACCCCTCACTCTTATTTCCAATGTCCCTGCTTTTAGATATCAGTTCATTTCCCACCTGCTGAAAAATGTAGAAACAGGTGATGCAGATACTGCTGCTTGTGTTTCAATATGCATGTAAACCTGTATACATTTGTTTATCTGTACACAGCGGACGGTGTCCCCACCTTCTGGGTCTGAAAGTTAGTTTTGCGTGCATGCTTGGTGTGTGGTTGTATCTGTGCCAGTGTGTCCTCAGTCCAGCAACACTTATGTGTGTGTATGTGTGTGTGACATGCTATCAGCCCCCCACTCCAGCTGACAGGCCGCTGTCTGATTATAAAGGCACTTTACTGGTATTAATATTAATGCCACTCCATTTTATTCTGGATGTCTGCCTGCCACTCCGATGAGACTGCACTTTACCACTTTAAGTGGTGTGTGTGTTTGACAGGAGGCGTGTGTTTGGATGTGACTGCGCTTGTGAGTATATCCATACTGATTCATGTGTGTTTCCTCGTGTCTGAGGCATAAATGCAGCTGTCACAAAATATGAATCTTTCTAGTCCATTAGCAAGAGAGTTGTTTTTTAATCTTTTTCAAAAATTAACCTCCCTTTTAATACAGTTTGATCTTTTTTTTTCCCACTTTATGTTTCCTCACTAGTGTGTGTAAAACAGAGGGAATATATTTAGGTGTCGAGGGTCGTCCACATGAGAAGTGTGTGGGGAATGGGGAATGAGGTTACACACACACACACACACACACACACACACACACACACACTCACACACTAAGTTTGTCAATGTATCATCGGAAAAGGCCTGAACTGCTGTTAGAGATTTGCTCGACCCTACGACGCCCCGTCACGATCCAAACGTTCGTAACAGTAAGTTAAGGGTTGCATCTCCAGCCGTCACCCCTTCACAGAAATACACACCTTGTGCTCTGTATTAGTTGTTGCTGGTTGCGTAGATCATCCTCTCCTGTGTTCCATCCCACAGCAAGAACTACTCTTCTGCAAATCCCACATAGCTTGAAAATTGAATCTTGCATTTCCCCACATGGATAAAAAGGGCAAAAATGGGTTTTCCAGTGTAACTTGCAGACTTTTTTTTTTTTTTAATCTTAGGGTCCACATCAGCGTTCAGCTTTATTTATATAGTGCAAAATCAGGACAAATGTCACCTCAAGGCACTTCGATCTTCAATCTTCAATCACACTTGTTGCAGGAGATGAGTGGGACTGGAGTACAAGATTACTTTGGGGGATGTTTTTTTTAAGGAAAGTAGAGATGAGAGATCGCAAGATCTTGACCTTTTTTAAGTAATCAAATATTCCTTCAATTCAATTTTGAAATGGAAAAAAAAAAAGCTAATATGTGCTCCTCAAAGTCATGACTCGACACAAACTGAGCAGCGTGGTATTTGGCAAATTAGTAAATTTGATCCGTGTTTAAGATCTTTGAAGAACAAAACAAAGCTGCCTGTAAAAGATAAGTCACTCATTGAGTAAACGTTATGGTTTAAGCTTTTATTTTTGTTGTAGTTTCCTGCCGACGGTCCTGACCAGCCCCTAACAGAGACAGAGGAGATCAGAGGGGGGGACTAAAACATTTGCACCGGGGCCTATTGCCATGATGTTACGCCACTGGCTAGAAGGCTTTTTTAAAAGCTGTGAAACGTAATTGCAGTATGACAAAGTGCTAAAGGCTTTACAATCCCAACTTTCTTTTGATTTGTTGCAGGTTGAAAATGCAAAAATGGACATTTATCACAAAAACTGACAGAAAGTTAACAAGATAATGATAATTGATGTGTGAATCTTTTACCAGCCTGCTGTAGATGTGGGAAACTACTGAGAGTTCTCACTTTCAGGAGCCTCCATCATCTCCTGTCCTTGCGAACACGAGCACCATAGTGACCCCCCCCCCCCCCCCCTCGTTTGGTTGCCTTCCTATCAGCAACGAGCAAGGAAAAGAGACAGCGAGAAAGGGAAATGGAAAGTGATGCAGGGATGATGACGACAGCAGGCTGGAGCTCAGCGCAAAGCTTCTGCTTATCAAACTCATTAATCTACATGCCACAGTCCCCAGATGAATAATTGTGCATTGAATTTATCTGCCAGTGTGATAGCTACTGTTTTCACCTCCCCCTGCACCCCAACCAAATACGCTCTGAGTCTCAGTGTTGTAATTATTACACGCTTTGTCTTTGGGTTTTGGGTGGAGGTGATGGTTAGGGTGGAAAACAGTCTTGCAGCGTCCTGTCTTAGCTAGGGAGATCAGTAACCCAACAAGAGTCACCACTACCACTAATCCGTCACAGGATAAATTGCTTAATCAGTCAGTTTCTAACGATCCAACTGTCATGAAATCACGAAAACCCTCAAATTTGGACGCGTTTGACTGTAAAAAAACATTGTGAGACTTTGAAGTTTGGACTGAGGTGGTTCAATTAATCTGATTAACAGACCGCTGTGAAGTGTCTTCATTATGAACAGCATGTGGTACCTCACTGTCAGCTAAAGGCAGTGGTCATTTCTGATGTCTCCACCAACACCACATGTGAAGTCGCAGCTCCGCAGCAGCTCCTCTGGCGTGGATCAGCTTTAGCAGAGCACGGTGGATCATTTCAGGATTCCTCCTTGGAGACGTCAGATTGCGCCTGTGGTAAATCAGGCAACAACGCTAAGAGCAGCATGTTGAGCAACGTGGTCCCAGCGGAGCTCTGCTGCTCCACATTTCTGGCAGGACTCGTTTCACGTGTCATTTCAGTGGTGACACCTGAAGTGAGAATGTTTGGATTGATTTGATCACAATCAATGTAAACTAATATTACTTAGCATCTTAAGTTAGGATGAGCTAAGTCAGCCAAGCTAAAATAGCTAACTTTAACTGACATAATATGGGTATGGCCTCCCAGGCACCGCTCGCTCCAGTGTAATGAGTGATATGAGGAAAAGAGGCTTCGGACCGCTCTTCAGAAAATGTATGCGGGATGTCATAGAGGGTTTGTCCTGTTATTATAGAGGGTATGCTTTGACGTCACTTTCCCACTGGACCACGCCCCCTTACTCGCACTGAGTGGCAAAAACAGCTGCAACTAGTAGGGGAAACTGGAAAAGACGAGATCAGAGCCGATTATGGGCTTAAATTAAAGGCAGTTGGACTTGACAGTGACCCGTACAGTTACCCCAAGAACCAGTGGTCCATGGATGTTAATATTTGGCCAAGAATCCAGTTTTCTGACATTTATATGTACTTAATTTCTACGCCGGCGAAAAACACGAAGCAAAGAATGAAGGTCTTGACGCTTGGTCAGACTTCAAGGCACGATTTGTTGTAGATATTAAAGTGATGAGGACACTGAACTTTATGATTTGACCGTTTAACGTTAGCTACCCAAAAATCCAACATTACCTGATACAAAATGGGAACCACAAATCCACGTTTCGGTGGCTGGAATCCAGTTGTTTCTGCGAATTGCAGCGATCCATTTGTCTCTCTTAAGTTTATTTTACGTAGGCCTGTAAAACTATAACTCTGATTTCTTGCTAAATCTATGAGTACAGTCGATCCCACAACAGCTCTTTCCCATTTTAGATGTTTTCAAGTTGATCAAACTGAAAATCTACACTGCCACTCAGTCTTTCTGCCACTCAGTCTTTCTGCCACTCAGTGGGTGAAACCCGCTGTGAAATCTCATCTGTGACGTCATGCGGATTCCCTTTCAGGGCTGTACAGTGCGACAGTTTTCATCGCATTTGCGAATAAAAATCATCCGGTGCGAAGAGAAATATGTATCCACTCGCATTTGTGCGAGTGAGTTGCGCTGGGGTCATGTTAAAAAAAGGGTGAAAAAATCAATATGAATGTCTCTTGACCTACATCAGCCTTTCTCAACCGGGGTGTCGTCAAAAAAATTACCTATTCTGACATTTCATATATAAATACCGTATTTTCGCGACCATATGGCCGGGGCGCCGTGTGGAAAGGCTATTAATACTATTAATACATCCATGATCCGACCGCGACTCAACACGCGGACCAAAATCTTACTCCGCTCAGAAGAAAGTAGTACCTTTTTGCGGTCCCGATCACGGGACTCTAGCGGGGTTTTGAGCTCTGAACTTTTAAGTCTGGTGTAGAGTTAAGCCTTACCTTATTAAATTAAACCTTTTTCGGGTCGTGAGTAGGATAAACACGGGGACAACTTCTGCTGAGTTTGAGAGTACTTTACTGTCCGCTCAACAGTGTAGGATTTTAGAACATCAACACAGCACCTAGTGCCGTACTGTGGCGTATCACTCCGCCCAATCTAAAACAGACTAATCACTACAGATAAACTGACTAGTGTCATTATAGTCCCTGATTTACATCAGAATATAAAGAATATATTTATAAAATAATGAACCCTCAATTACCAAAATAACCTTCTTAACAAAAATAAATCTCCTCTTACACTTATAAGGTGAGCATGAATCAATCTTTTTTATGATTTTTATTTACTTTTATTTATTTATTTAATTTTAGTTGTTAAATTTCTGGAAAAGAAAAAAGTCAAATCATACATGAGAGAAACTATTCAGTTTGTGGCAAAATATTTTACTTGTATGAAACTGAAGATGCATAATGCAAACCTGACATTTACTTTTAGTTCAGTTTGTGTAAAATGGTTGGCCTGGCTTTCTCTTTAAAACTTAAACAGTTATAAAACATTACAAACTGGAACAATAGGGCAAATGCACAGCATTGTTTTGTATTTTGTGTCTTTCAAATAAAAGACACTTTTTTCCTCATTCAAGGTTGTTAAAAAAAATACTGCTATAATATTGTATCGTTATCGAGACCTCAGTATCGTGTATCGTACCGTATCGTGATATTAGTGTATCGTTACACCCCTACTAACTGTCCACCTGGGTGTGCTAGTAAATTTTTATTTGTGCTACTAAAATTTTTAACTTGCTAGCACCAGTGCTACCATTCAAAAAAGTAAGCGTACAGCCCTGCCTTTATACATAACTGAGAATGCAGGCTGACTGCTCACAACACCATGGCAGCGGCATGTAAACATTAGAATCAGAGCTTTTATTGCAGAATGAAGTAATGTTAAGAAAATCGTTTGATGGAAAAGTAACGCAGCTGTAGCGGCAAAGGAAAGACAGTTGATATGGGAGAAACTGCACAGAGTGGATGTGTAATTTAAATATTTAAACTGTTATAATACGGCATGAGTGACAAGTGGTGGACCGTAGGTGTATTATACAGAAGATTGGCTTGGGGGTGTAATGCTGCTGATGGGGGGGGTTGATGATGGGGGGTAATTCACACTACCAACTAAAATGTAAGAGGGTCATGGTTGCCACTCACTTCAATGATAAGTTACCCTGGCAAAGGAAACATCCTTCAAGGTGCTTCGATGGGGGTATGGGTGCCATCCAGTCACACTGGCGATTCCTACATAAACAATTCTTTACTCTCAGAGTGGGAGACGGATGCAATAAAAAAAAAAGTAGTTTCCAACAGGATTCTGTAACAGCATTAAGTTCAACACAGGCAAGTCCGTCTTCAAGTGCAGGTGGCATTTAGCTTCTCACAGAATGAGCTATTCCCAGAAAAAAATGAAAAAACACAATCCTATATAGGCTACAAGAGTACTTCTGAAACTCAAACAACTATTCGACATCAGCCCAGTTCACTGGATCAAGCAGCTTCCTTTTTAGACCCTTTTAAACTCTAACAGTCCCCTTTTATCACACAGATACACTGGATACGTCGTGCAAGACGACAGCGGTGACTGAATGCTGTGTGTCCATGTGTGCTTGGAAAAAAAACAAAAGAATCAGGGGAAACTGCCCAGTGTGCATCGTTTAAACAGGAGATCTGAGAGATTTAAGCCGGTGTAGGAAGGAGGAATAACAGTGGTACTGTCATAAAAACAGAGGGGACGTTTGACATTTTACTATTTTACTATTCAGTTTGAATTTATTATGACCCCTCCGACCCCCCCTCACATATGTTTATATTAATTATTTAAAAAAAAAAGCATTATAGATTAGATTATATATTAAAATGCATATATATGCTTTAGGTTTTACCAAACTTGGTATTAACCATTAATATATGCAGACAAAAAAGCTGCAGGTTTGAAGCTATGCATGTTTCACAGGTGGTGACTTAGCATCAAGTTGACTTACTTTCTTCTTCCTTCACTTAAATTTGAATACTTTTATTATTATTTTTTTTATCAGCAACACGTTTAAGCAATTACAGTTCAGAATCATAATACTTATTCAAACTAAAATTATGAAATCCAGCAGTAGTTATGAAAGAAGACTCTTTGTGATCTGATATTGTGTGGTTTGGAGACTCTGTCAGCATGGCCGTGTGCAGCAGTGTGTGTGTGTGTGTGTGTGTGCGTTTGTGTGTGTGTGTATGTGTGAAGCCTGAAGCCAGCTCGTCCTTGAAGCAACCTCTGTTTGCAGATCAGACTTAAAGACAGCCTTTCGTGCTGTAATTTGTTTTTACGTGCTGGAAGGTCATCAAGCCCGAAACAAGTTTCAGTGAAAGGGTTTGGGGTGGGGGGGTTAAAGTGTGCAAGAGCATTTCCTCTTATTGTAAAAGTCTAAACAGACTTTGTCCCAGTGTCACATTTATCATTTTCACCCAGCTAATATCTGTGGATGAAACAGAGAAGGATAGTGACCGACCCCTGCTGTTCCAGAGGTGGACGTAAGGGAAGATTGGAAGGTGGGGGGGTGGTGGTGGGCGGGGTGGGGAGAGCAAGGGAGGGCACGGGTCAACCTTCAGATACCCCCACCACTGTCTGGAGGGTGAGAGTGAGGGAGCTGATGTTTTTTAAAAAGCTCTGCTGACCTGCGGGCATTCAGTTGAATGTTTGCTTAAATGGACGCAGCAGAGTTTCACAATGTGCTTTGTGTAGCAGATTTCAAAATGCACTATTACATTTCAAAGGACGCACAGTTTCATCACATACATTCTCCTTCACCCAACACACACAAACACACACACACACCCAAGTAGATCCACAAAAACACACACTTATTGAAGCTGCACAGGCCATCAGTGTCAGGCTCAAGGTTCCTGGCATGTCCTCTGGGTAATTCCCATTCACCTTGTCCTGGAGGTTGGAGGAAAGGAGCGGTATGTATTAGGAAGGTGTGTGTTTGCTTTTTTTTTTGCGATTGGATTCATTTTTTATGAGACAGAAGAAAGGAAAACAGGAGAAGTTTTGGAGGTCACAAACAAATTACAGGGCCTGGCTTCTGCGGAGCGAGTGCATCTGGGTCGGCGCCACTGTTTGTGCATGCATGTCCGCCTAAGTGTATTCAGTGTAGAAGCAAGTTGGGGAGAGTGTGCTGTTGTGACTGCCGATATTTGTTGAGACTGTCTATATGCAAATGGTAGAAGGATGTGAACATAATGATGCAGCATTGAGGAAGAACACAGCTCCTGAGCTCTTCAGAGGGAGGTGGGAGGGGAACGGAAAAACTCAAGTGGCTCTGTGTGCTACAACACTTATAGTATAAAGAAGCAATAAAACACCAAATAATGTTTAATTTAGGGTAAAAAATGCCTTTGAAGTGATGTGCACCTTATTAGCAACTCTTGATTACACTTTAACTCACAAGAACATCTGGAAGTTACAATTCTAAGGTCACTATTGATGCTTTCAGTGGAAATGACTTATCACTTCTTTTTGATTGATACCATCATATGTTTTTCAATCTTACCCAATATGATACCATCAAATATCTGCATGTTCGCTGTCTGCATGGACTGCTGCTCAGAAAGCCTTCACTCAACACATATCAATCAATCGATTGACCATTCACTTAATCAATGAATCAATCAATTAGTCGATCTCTCTAAGGCTCTTTTCATGCAACACATGCTTTATAGGTTTGAAAAAAAAGATACAAGCAATAAAAACCAGACCCCACTGCCACTAATAAGAGATGGAAGTGTGACTATGCAACCACACACACTCAAATACATAGAAATGTAAAAACTCAATAAGAGTCTAGAAATTAAAAGAGAAGTTTAATTAGAATTTTAAATGAGGGAATCAAAAGTAAAAGATGTAAGAAACTATTTATTCCATGAAAAAACAAAGATTTAAAGTAAAAATGTACAAAAAGAAAGATAAATGGATGTGAGAGTAAACAACTGAAAAACAATTAAGTACAATAAATGCGTGTAAATAAGTAGAGATTGAAAAAAAAAAAAGTTTTTTTTTAATCAACCATCAAACTTCCAGGTTGAGGCTCATCTGAACTAAGATTGGTTGCAGTTCATCGACTGGCCGCTGGAGGGTTGCTCCAAAAGTGAGTCAATCTCCCTTAATCTCCACGTTAAAATGTCCACTTTTAGAGCAGAGATATTTACAGCCTGGTTCAAAACACCATTTTGGTTTTAATCGTGTAAGGTCACAACTCTGAGGGGGGTGAATGTTTTTGTACTACGCCAGGAGAATTTATATCAAGTGTTACGTTTATTTCTAATTTGGCTGATTGACAAGTCAGCCCAGCCAATGGCCATCCATGGCTTAAACTAGATTAAGTGGGCGAACCATGAGGACGGTCTTTGGGTTTTTTGTTGCTCTTTCTTCCTTCCTCTCTTATATTGTTCTATCATGTAAACAAAGAAAATAAAAGAGGGCTTACAACATGATTTCTCAGGTTCTTTTGTCAATAATTGGCCAAGTTGAGGCCCCCTTTGCTGCTCCCATCAGTTATTGTGACTGTGATTATTTGCTCCGTAAGTATTTTACGGAGTGTATTTTATGCCCGATCTTGTAAGAAATGTTTTCTACAACATCAATAGGACGTTGTATCTAAAAGGCTCTTCAGAGGCATGTTCTTACAGTTTTAGTCGTATGCTGTATTAGTTTCATCCTGTTCTCACTTGAGAAAATTGATGGCTGCCCAGAGGGTTGAAAAATCTATCTATAAATTGACGTTCCTTCTGCATCAAAAATTGATTTACAGCGCAAAAGCATTTCCAATTATATGTAATTAGCACTTAATAGGCTAAATATTGAGGCTGTGTATGCAGATGTTTTATCAAAAGCAATGATCATTTGGATGGGTTTAGCCAGCAGAAAAGATATCAGACAAAACTACTGAATAATGACTGTTACAGATCCAGCTGCATGTGACTTTAATAGCTTGGCTCAGATGCATTTGGCCTGGTGGAGACTTCCTCCAGATGTAAACCCATCTGGATTAACGATTCACACTGCTGCTCAGTGCACTCTGGGGCCCGGCTTTTGTTCTCCTCATGCAGGTTAAGTGCTTCTACCCACCGGCTTTAGAAACTGTCGGCTTCCAGATGTCAATAAATAACAGATTCTCCAGACATTTTGTAGATTTTAATTTAGCGTTAAAATGATGCCTGTTAAATCCTGAAGACTTGACAACACTGCAGAGACATAAGCGACGTGTCGTTTCAATAATTCACTCATTGATTATTTTGGTATATGTGTTTTATTAGTACGACTTTATTCCTTTTTTCTTACGAAAGAAGTTGATGCGCTTTTGAACCTCCAGGGACCAGTAAAAGCTGATGTTTATTAGTCCCCAGCTCCCGTCCTGCTGTCTGGTGTAGAAGTGCTGGACTTGGGGGGCGGGGGGGGGGGGGACTTCTCTGCATCAGACGAGCTTTCTTGTCTGGACATCAGTAGCTTTCATCTCCTCCTGTGGTCAGCTTGCTATACCAGCAGGGTTTACGGTCAGGGCACGTGTGCTGATATGTTACCTCCATGTATAGTAGTCGGCTCTTCGGGATCTACGTTATTCTTTGAAGGTGGCTACATTTGTCTGCAGTAGTGCTATTTTTTTGTGGTCTACATCTCAACAGTGGTAACACATGTCTTAGCGCGTGCCGCTGTTCCTCCCTGCATCAGTACGGAGCTCTGGAAACAGGCTCATCATTGCTGTGTGAGTGGACGTGGTGGTGCAGCGAGCAGACGGTAGGAAGGGGTTGGGAGGACGGAGAAACGGGATACAGTCTTAAGTGTTAGTGATGGACTAGACAATGGAAGGTGATGCAGTACTTAAATCAACCCTTTCCTCCTCCGAACTCAAGAGGCCGACGGATCAAGAAATGTCTCTGTGATGCCATCCCCTGCAAACTTCGGAGTCCGCCTAACTCTCTGCTTTTCTTTTTTCTCCTGTCTATGTTTTGTTGGGTAGGAGACTTTAACTTACAAAGTTCTCAACAGGATGATGATTGGACTGAATGTGCAACTGCACTTTCCTTAACTAATGTAAGAGAATTTGAGTATGAAACAAAGAAAAGTATCCAACCAAGACCATAAGTCACAGATGGAGTACACTGTGATGCCAGTTGAGTTAAAATGTAAAAATAAAACAAACCTGGGAAAGTGAGCTTGGTATTGAGATGGAGGATGAATCATGGGAGCAAGTATTAGATAACATTAAATCGTGTTCGATTAATGCTCGGCTGCAATTGATCCAGTACAAGATAGTCCACAGTAGGGCTGGGCGATATGGGCAAAAAGTCATATCTCGATATTTTCTAGCTAAATGGCGATACTCAATATATATCGATATTTTTTGTGTGCCATAATTGGGGTTTCCCCCAAAGCATTATAGCATCTCTGTTAGCTTAATTTTTTTCTTTTTTCTTTTCAAACCCTTAAAAAAACCAGTCAGTTTTAATACAAAGCCTCGTGCCAAATGTCACACAGGTACATTTATTAACAGAAGTCTGCACAATATCAAAATGTATAAAACAAATGAAATAAAAATAAACTGCCTGCATATATAGAATAAAAATGCTTCTTGAATGAAATAAAACAAGTATCCCTTTCCTGCATAACAATTAAATTAAAATACACTGTGCAATTAATACAATGTAGACAGTAGCAGGAAGACTTTTCCACTGAGGTTGACAGTTGTGCAAATAACAAAACATTTGTGCAAAATAAACTATATCAAAATCATAAAAAAAAAGTATAATTTTTATTTTTTTTTTTTTTAAATCGATATAAACGATATTGTCTCGTACCATATCGCGTTTGAAAATATATCGATATATATTAAAATCTCGATATATCGCCCAGCCCTAGTCCACAGATTACATTGTTGTAAAACCAGATTAAACTAAATGTTCCCTAACGTGTCTCCACTGTGTTATAGTTGTAACGCGGCAGGAGGTTCTCTTGCACATCTTTTGGACTTGCCTGAAATTACATAACTTTTGGTCTCTCATCTTCCAATGATTCTCCTCGTCCTTTAACATAATTGTAACACCTGACCCGGAAACTGCTTTGTTAGGACATTCCAATGCTTTGAAAAACCTGGATTGTAACATACTGTACGTACTGCTTTGACTCATGGTACGGTGATTTCTAAGAGATGTTTCCTGAAACTGCGGAAGTCCAACTTTGCTCCCAGTTTGAGACTTGGCAGAGGGAACTCATTCTCCATGTGGAAAGACTGAGACACAAACCTTCTGGTGACCGCCTGAAGTTCTCCAGGATATGGAGTCCAGTGCTAGAGTATATGAACGACCAATGGTACTCTCTTTACCCATTAACCTTGCTAATGCACCTCCCTGGTAGCTGTACTGTCTAGCAGATGGTACACAGCAGTAACCCTTTTTTGTCTTTAATTTTTTATTTTACGATAAAATTCTATATGACTGTTTATGTATTGGTCATTGTCTCCCTTGTCTCTTATTTGATGTAATTTAATCTTAAAATATCCATATATTAAGTGTTAAAAAAAGATTTAGGATGTAGAGATTTTCACATCGAATGACAAAGTTGCAGTTTGCAATCAACTGAATATTTTTGCTTGATGCTCCCTTGTTTAAAGCTCTTGACTTGAGCTGTCAGTGATTTGTATATTCTGGATATGGTGGTGTTACAGGAAGAAGAGACAACTAATATTAAACTATAAATGCAGTTAGCAAACATGAAATCCTGATGTTTCTCCTTTGCTTTTTTTCCCATTCACATTTATTCAGTTCAATCAGACTCATACTGCACGTATTCAAAATGCAAGAGAACAAACAGTCTAATGGCTGTTCGTTATTCAGTCATGAAACATGATTTATTGATTCATAGACTGCAACACGCGTTTCTTTTTTCCTGCACGTGCACATGGAAATATAAACACCACGGCTTGTGTGGGAAGACAATCTTGCACCATTTCAGGAAACTGTCAGAAAAGGACTGTTTACTGCAAAAACACAATGCTTCTCATTTCCATGTTGTCTTGCACTGCTGGAAACATGTTATAAACATTTTGTCCTATTTCTGCCGGTAGAGCTAGTAAAAGCAGAAACGGAACATATAGCCTGATATCAGAGAATACAGTAAAACCTGAGTTTAACACGTGTAACTAAATCTGTTCGTTAACTAGATGTATAATGTCCCTTGCTGTTGCAGAGCCATCTCTCCTCCCTTCCAAATATGTATTTACAGTTTTGAAGTTTAATGGACCTATACTTAGTGATATGAAAATACTGTCCATTAGACAAAAAAGTTTTCTATTTCCCAGGTTAGTGATGTTGAAACGTACAGTTGCACTGTTTATTTAATGCATAAAATTTCTTTCTTTGTGCATTAATGCATCACATCATAAATGATGCCGTGACCCCACTTTCTAAAATAGCTGACTGATCCTGTGGACATTTAAAGTTGAGGTATTTAGCTGAGTGAAACTAAACACCCAAAGAGTAAACAAAAAGTAAAGAGATGATTGTCATTAGAAGTGAGCTCCCTGTTTTTACTGTTGAAGCCTTTTTTTTTACTTATCAGGCCAATATTTCTACTCAAGGTTTGTGGAGAAGTTTGCTCGATCAATTTACCCTTCAGTTCCTCGGGTATCAACCTGCTCATGAAAGCATAGCAGCCTTTTCCATCACATTTGGTTTGGAGGCTGCAAATAAGTTGCAGGAAGATGAGTGGTCACTGTTTGACTGCTAAATATATCATGCCATTTGGCCTTGCCAAACATAATAATGATAAAATAAAAACTGTTACCTGTGAAGTGTGTCTGGCTGTGAGGCTCTTCTGTTAAAGTCAGACTGTTACCAGCAGCAGCTGTATTATTGGTCGACTGCCTTTAAGCCATGCTTTTAACTTAATTCATCCAGAGCTATCTGGAATCATTCCCAAGGAGGGCGAGATGAAAGCTACTGAGCTACTCCTTTTTCTACCATTACATGGAAAGGGTCAGCTCAATCAGCCAAACACCTCCACCAATCACCAAAATACTACATTTGACAAGTCCAAGAATTTCATTATTAAAGTCATTCAATATTAAAACCAGTAGGAATCTGTTTGAAAAAGCTATATTGGAAATGTTGAAAACGTTAGTGACGTGATCATTTAAGCCAACACATGAAATAGAGCTGGGGATCGACTCAGATGTGAAGAATCGATTCGATTCCTATTTTTAACATTCAGAATCGATTATCACGAATCGATTCAATCTGATCCGATATCGATTTGGGTAAGTGTTGTTAAAAATGTCACCTGAATAACATGACTGTAGTTATGCAACATATTACTAGTATTAAACTTTGCCCCCATATTTGTTGTTTGTTTCACACCATGTGAATTAAATTATGCGACTACTGGGATTAAAGTTCTGCGGGCGAAATGTAATAATAAAAAAACTGTCTTTTGACATACGAATCGAATTAAAATGAGAATCGATTCAGAACCGGAGAACAGATTTTTTCAACCCAAGCCTGATAGGAAGCTACTGTATGTCTCCCGTGTCCTAAGCAGATCAATATGTGAAGTTAATTTCCAAAAACATTAACTCTCTTGATATTATTCCAATTAAAAGAATATACGTATATAATTACCTTGACTTTTTGCAGTTTTTTTCTAAAGATAAAATAAGAAATTGACAATTTAGCAACATCAGCAAAAGATAAAGTACATTTCTGCCAGAATAAAGCTTGTGTTTCCCAGAACTGCATAAGGCGACCGGTTCAGGCGACATTTTGAGCCGTCCTTGATTATGGTGATATGATTCATATGCATTCTTTTTCCTCTGCTCTTAAACCTCTCGATGCCGTATATCACTCAGCTCTTGGAGTTATAACTGGGGACCCCACTCTGAATACATTAGTGTATTCTCTGGTATCAGGTGGGTTTGCAATCACCGTCAGTAAGTGGAGAACATCTCTGAATCCATTCGTTGTAAAAGCTCCTCTCAGTAAACGATCCAGTAATCTCACATCTCTACTTGGGCATGAATCCACTTCACTGTGTGTGTTCCCAAACCTGTGTTATTGTTGAAAACATGTACTGTATGATCTCTCAAAGTATCGTTGATGTTTCTCAGGAAACAGAGGCTGATGCCCAAATTGACTATTGTTGTATTTTACTGAATTAAGAGGTTCATGTGGTGAATTTATTGTTGCTGTGTTTTTATTGCTTAAAGAACATGACAGAAACATGTTAGAAATACATCAAATTATGGAGCTCTATAAAAACTTCTTGTGCTTAAAATCTGCTGAGGGAGCATGAGCCTGTTTGAATCCATGGGAAAAATATTTGTATGATGTTTATAGTCTTAAAAAATGTGCTGCAGCACTGAGTGCCCAACAGTGAATAACTACTTTACACGTGTGGTGGGCAACAACGAGAAGATGATAGATGACTTGGCCATTTGTAATATCTCCGTGCCAGAGGGAGCTATGTAACATTAAATATGGCCACGTGATTATTAATCTGTTGCATAATAACAACCAGGATGTTGGAAGCAGTGAAGATGAAGCGGCTTGGAACATATTTAAAGGCACGTGAGGGGGAAAAAAGCACATCCCTTGAAGATTATTGAACTTTTCTGAACAAGCAAGGTTGTTCCTTGATACTATTTGAAACATTGCCTCCAGATAACAGGGTTAAAAAATGGCTATGTTTATGTGTTTCTATGTGTTTCTATGCAGGTATCGGTAAGTTTGTGTAAGTGAATGGGAAACAATATTCACGTGTGAGTGTCTGTCCTTCACATCTACCAGATATACAGGCCCAGTTCTGGGTGGATGGTCGTAAACCGGTGCCCAATCAATATACAGTTAGGGTTAAATCACTTTTTTTTCATTTAGCACATATTAAAAAGTCAGTAATACAATTACCATAAAAAAAGAATTGGCAGCATATATGCAAGGAGGTCCAAAAAACCCTCTATGGGCTTGACAAGAGGACTTCCTTAAAAAGCATACAAATGGACATTATCATGGACATAAATGCATATCATACGCCACACACACACGCCACACACACATACACCCCCGCGCACAGCATGCTCACACACTGCACACTCGCACGCACACACAAAGAAAAGAAAAAAGTACATACCCCAAAAAATAAAAAAGACAAAGGAAAGAAAGAAATAGAAAACTACAATACTCTATACAAATGAGGAAAAAAGACAAATGTGAGTAAGTAGAAGTTTACATCATATTATTAAGCTATTCATATAGCAAAATATGTTTCACAGATTTTTTTAATAATTCATGAGAAAGTTTGACAAGTCGGGGAGGAAGTGAATTCCATATCTTGGAACCTCTGTAAGAGATCTTAAATTGAGATGAAATAGTTTGCGATTGTGAGGGCCGAAGCTGGGAGGCTTTACGGGTTGAATAATTATGAAATTCATTGTTCGGGGAAAAGAAATTGTGAAAAAAGTTAGGAAGAGTTTTATTTAAAGAACCATATACAAATTGAGCAATTTGGAGGTTATTAATCTGATAGATATTAAGGATGCCAAATGTATGAAACAAAGGTAATGAGTGACTTCTTAGAGGTCCACTTATGTCCAGAGTTCCTTTGGTCTGGGCTAAATAACAACCTATAACTTCTTCAGATGTCCATGACAACTGTCTTGACTGTTTTCCACTTGTGAGTAATCTTTTTTACAGTTTCTTGACGATGCCTATATTGTTTGAAGTGTGCCTTTATAAAGCTATTATATTGATAACAAAAGCTCTTCTTAAAGACCATCCTCATGGCTTTCCCTCCCAGCGTTATGTGAACTCACTCCTGAGCGCTCCAGATCAGTAGACTGCTGAAACGTCTGCTTCCATAGCGCCGCTCCCACTTGCTGATGATCAATCGAGTGCATTTGATCAGCAGCACTCGACTCCTACGTGTCTTAATGCTTATGGATGGGTGCATTTACTTTTTCACACACCACTTCTCCATGTTGGCTTAGTTTTTGTTGAATAAGTAATAGCACAGATTCGTTAAAGGTTTGATGTTTTTTTTAAATGTACTTTTAACTTCAAAACGAAAGAAGCTGTATTTTCTTGTTCACACGAGTGTGTAATTTAGAAACAAGTGCTGTGTGACTGTTGCCTGCAATGCGAAGTGCTTTGAATCGTCAAAAAGACTAGAAAGCGATACATAAATGACGTCATTACTGTGAGTTTTAAACTTGACAAAATGAATCTTGGCATCAGAGACAGTGCAGACGTTCACATCTTTTTTTTTTTTTTGAGAAAACACGCGTGCACACACAAAAGCCGACCTACAGACGCAGATGACACACAGCTGTATATAATGTAAGCACGTAGATCTGAGCAGTGCTTGCTGTGCCTTGATCCTCTCTGTGTCGTGGAACTTCTCTGGCTTCAGACCCAGCCCGACTGAGCTTCTCATAGAAAGTGACACACATGGCTCAGAACCAGTTTTCTGACACACATACATGCAACCGCTTAAGTACTTTTCTCTGTGTGTGTGTTTGTACGTGTACGTGTGTGTGTATGCAGCAGCTCAGAGTTCTGGCAGGGTTTGCTTGTGACAGCTGAGTCTCAGGAGAGGTTGTGCAGATCAGGGCTGAGCTGAGAACCCGGGCTTGCCTGTATTAGCGGGAGAGTTACACGACAGCAGCCCTACGACAGAGTCTTATCTCCTGGCTGCTGCCTCTCCCACATCCACTTCCCCCCCGAGCCCTGAGGGGAGGATGCAAGTCTGTCTGACTTACCCCTGACTTTCAGCCTGACTTACCAATGAACTCTGTTTTTCTTTGATTTATTTGTTTTGTCTATAAGCTACAAGATTTACCCGGTGATAAACTGTTTGATTTTCTATTTCACCACTTTGCTAAACTGTATGTCTCTGACTTACTGGCTGACTTATTGCCTAACTGACTTAATGCTTCTTTTTGTTGTGCAGTTTTGACGGTTCCAAATTACCTGTCTCACATTGTGATTTCTAACTCACACCAAAGAATTTATACCTCAGCCCACAGTTTTTAATCCAAAGCAACATGCGCACCAAATACAACATGAGTATCAGTGTGTAGTTGGATGTGAATGTCTATCTGAATGGGACTTTACAACTCTGAAATGTAGCATTAATTGAGCATATAGAGGGTTACTTTATATGCATATGTATTTTTTTCATAAATTCACAAGACTCAGAAAACTGGATGAATGAAATTTTACTTCTCACTTCCCCTTTTCAGACATGTTACACAGGATTTGTGTGTAATGTTTATTGTTAAGCGTGTATCTGTATGTATGTGTGTGTATGTATGTGTGTGTGTGTGTGTGTGTGTGTGTGTGTGTATGTATATATATATATTTATATATATATATATATATATATTTATAAATATTTATTTTGTGTACATTCATTGAAAACAGACTCACTTATTCATATAGATTTATTTACTGGGCGTTCTATATGTTCAAATATGTGTGAAAAAAAATGTGTGTATATATACAGTATGTACTGTATTTATGGATAGATACAGTACATAGAAGTGTTAACATTGTGATGCTCTATACAACGGTTTTGACATGTCTGGACTGAATCAACAAATTAAATGAACTTTCAAACACAGAGTCATTCCAACAAATGAAAATAGCTGAATTAATAATGATAATAATATATACAAACACAAAAGACCATCTATGATGCTTGGATACATTAAAGCTGCAAAGGCGCCCTGGCATTAAATTGAAAAGGAAAGAAAAAAAGAGTGATTCTGTTTCCCTGTGCCAGGAATGATCATGGTCTGTCGTCACCTCAATGTTCAAACATTGATTCATCTGACCAACAGATGAGCACATGTATCATCTTCAGTTACTGTTTCCTCAAATTTTACATTACTCTTTTCTATCGATGTATCATTTTGTTTTCAATTTCCCCGTCTTTAACTTCTCCCTGACCATCTTGCCATCACGGTGACTGCAGGTGACCACGGACGACCACTCAGATCAGGTTGGCGCATCACTGATGCTCACACAGCAGCATCACAGGCATCCCGGAGGCATCACTGTGCGTCACTTGGAATGAGGTGATGCCACGCATCGACAAGTGGTAACAACCAAGAAGTGTGACTATGACGGACTTCATACTGTAGCATCATTGATATAGACTGCACATATAGAAAATAAGGACTATAAGGGTGTTTGTGTTAAACAGCAAATACTTTTGAAATGTCCAGCCCATCAATACAATTTCATTTCCACTCCACTAGCACTTACTGCGTAGCTGCAATTTGATTTGTATTTGAGATAGTGCTCCCATTGCAATGGACACACATTTGTGAATATATGTTTCACAAATATTTTGTTAGATTGATTATAGGAACACATACTGTAAGTCTTGTGACGAACTATAATCTTCTGTTGTTTGGGACTTTGAACAGAAGTCACGTGAACTGGCACTTTCTCCTCATGTTTTGTTTCTCTGTGTCTTGACTCTTCCTTAGATTCAGGTGCTGTACACACCACATAGGTCCACACACATACACACATGTGTGTATGTGTGTGTATGTGTGTGTAGGTTCCCGTGGGTCAGTCTTCCCTCACATTTTCCCGTAGCAAACAATAAACAGATGGACTGGCAGCGAAAAGAGAACAGACAAGATCATCTATACTTACAGGGTCTGACAAGACAAGGTGTGAATAGCCATCAAAGACACAAATTAAGGAATTTAAACCAGAATTTAACAATAAAGAAAGAGTCTTTCAAACAGGAAGTAGATAAATAAATACAGAAAAAAGTAAAAACAGGAGAACTAAGGAAAAAGCAAGTACTTGGGTGAGTTTAGGGAGCCTAATGTTAATACAAAGCCTATTCTGACTGTAAACTGTGAAATACTTATTTTCATAGTTTATTTTAGTAGAAGTGAATCAGTCTTTGTATGTGTGTGTTTGCATGCTGCACTTAGATCAACTCTGAGAGTAATGAGTTTTTTGTTTAAAGTATATAAAATAAATAATCATATATATTTGAATGTCTCAGTTTCAGAAATCTAATGGATTGTCATGGTAACACTTTCAATTTAGATTTAAATTATTTTTCAAATCACCAAAAGTGTAACGTTGGGTGTTAATTTGTTTTTTTCCTTTATGATTTTTCCTGTCTCGATGTGAAGGAAGATATTGTTTGATGATCATATGATAAGTAGATTTTGATGAAGGGAGGAAATTGTTATTCCATGACAGATGAGTAGCAGGTTCTGTAGGTCTTGAGCTTACATGCATTCCATATCAGAATTAGAATCAGGTTTATTGACCAAGTCAGGTCAAACCTAGACAGGGAATTTGACTCCGGTTATTTCTCTCACTGTACAGTAAATAGACAAATGACAGCTCTTAACATGGATACAATTTGTAAAGGCTAGATACACTTTCAAATGATACTGTATAAAAACATGTTGGATAAAAAAAGAACAAATTCTTCCTTTACATTTCTTTATTTATTTTAAGCTCATTTTGTCCCCCTTAACTCATGTTGTTCAGAGTAACGCACTGAAAACAGCTGCATCTGTTTCCGCCACATAGTCATATTTTAAGTAGTAGGGGTGTCAAATTAGCACGTTGCAATTAATTAATTGCGATTAATTAATTACATGCATATTTAGTGCGTTATGTTTTTTAATCGCTTAATCTATTTTTTAATCTCTAATTTTACTTTTTCTGTTTGCAAGTTGCCTTTATTGTGAAACCTGTGTTTGTGCGGCGGTCAGTCACATCTTGAAGTGGACACTGATTGGCTGTCCCTGTGTGTGGGCGTGGTTAACTCCGCTGGTAGACTCCCGTTGTAACTGGACAGGTGGGGGGCAGAGGTGAAAATGGAGGAGCATGTGAATGTTGTCGGTCCAGTGAATGAGGGATTTACATTTCTAAAACGCCCCGACGGCACCTTTGATAAAGGTAGAGTGATATGTGTTCTTGTGTAAAGGACTTTAAGTTTAGCCACATAAACGCGAAGCACCCGGACGCGGGAGCAGCCAGAGCTAACGTTAGCAGGACGATGTTGCCACAGCAACGCTCTTCACCAAACTAGACTGGAGGAGAGCATTGCGCGCATGCGCATGTCTGTGAAAGAGAGGCTGGTGAATGATCTTGCCAAGTGGATGTAAATGTCTAGGACTGCATCTGTCAAATAAATAAATAACTTTATAAAGCCACCCTTTTAGTTGTTATATATCAATCTTTTGATCTGCCACAATAATGTAATGAATTTAAAGGAAAACACCTCAAGTTGAGGGGTTTTCTCAGCAATTTGTAGGTGAGATTGAAAAAGCGATTAATTCATTACAGATCTTAATTAATTAATCGCTCATTTTTTTAAATCGTTTGACAGCACTAATATTAAGATACCAAACATTTCACAGCCATGACAACTGGGAGGTTTAACCTTTTGTATCGCATGCAATAAAATTTATATTAAGTAACACATTTATGTAGTGGCTTGGTCTTCTGATTGGTGGCTGGCGTAGCTCATAGCTAGCTGTCATAACCTTTGCTACTTGTATTGACATCTGAGTATAGCCTCTGAGCAGTGAAGAAAGACCTACTAATGCATTAGGATTTTAATTATCATACATTTTGTCCCATTTCAATTGTTTGCTAGCAGCTTCGTAGTTCCTCCAGCGTGGATCAGTGGAAGGAGTCAGGAGCATTTCAAGATCCATTCAGTGGGAGTCTGCCAAGATCTGCCATGAGGTCCGCTCAGCTACAATGGGTCTATCCATCCAGCCGACTGACCGTGGATTGCTAAGCGACCGCATAACCCAAGCCAGCCAGCCTGAAAAAGCTAACTTTGACTGACATGAGGTGGGTGAGTTCCAGCCACCTTCTGAAGCCAGCTTATTAGGCCCATTTGCAGCATGTTGACATGCAGTGCAAGGGAAGATGTTTTAAAAGCACTGTTCAGAAAACGCATCAGTAACGTCACAAGGGGTTTGACCAGTTCTACTGATACAGTCTACAGGTTTGACTCACTTCAGGGGGCATTTATTATGTTGCCCTCATGCATGCAATGTTTTCTGCAGGTACTCTGACTTTCTCCCACAGACCAAAGGCATACATGGGAGTGAGTGTGTGTGGGTGTCTTAAAGGGGACCTATTATGGCATTTAATGTCTATTTTAAAAAGGCCTTGAATATCTTAAAAACAGGCTTTTGATTGTTTTTTTCTATATAAATTAGAAATTCAGCCTCTGGGCCATGTCTTTATCTTTACCGTTTCTAACCTCATTCTCTATGAGGGATTCTGAGTGGGTGGGGCTATGATAATGAGGCTCTGTGCTGATTGGCTGCCTGAATGATGCGATACACCGCTATGAAAAAATGTCGTAAGCTCCGGCCGGTGGAGTTAAGCCTGACTTATGGTTCTGCGTTAAATCGATGCAGACCCTACGCCGTAGGGTACGGCGTAGGGTCTGCGTTGGTGTAACGCGGAACCATAAATCAGCCTTTACACAGTGTCATGCATGCGATGCGAGCGAGCGTCAGCGATAAAATCAATTCCATTGCTTTATTTTCTATTGGATTGTCCTAAATGGCCGCAGCGTCGCACCGCAGCGCGTCGCACCGCAGCGCGCCGCACCGTTTTGAGCTGAACATTTGTCGGACACCCTGCTTCTATTTTATTCCTGTCGCTCCCGTTGAAAGCCGGTTGAAAGCCGGTTGAAAGCGCTGTAGGAAACGGTCACGCATGAGGAACGGCTGATCCAGTTAGTTGAAATGAGAAGTTATCTCTATGATTCCTCCTCATTTCACTACAAAACCTCAATAAAGTGGCAGCTGCTGGAGGGAGATGGACAGAGAGCGTCCAATGTAACGGAGTGCTACGCGATAGTCGGACGCTCGCATGCAGTTACACGGTTTTATAGTTGTGGGCGTGCTTTGCAATTTGGTTACGTAACGAAAATGTGCAGAATCTGAACGGCTCGTAGAAGTCACATGACACTGGACGGCTCATCCGGGCGGCTGTACAGACACTGCAGAATTTGGTTGCTTTCCTCCTTCTCTGAGTTGGCAGGCTGAGGGGAGACCACTTTATATATGTTAAAGCAAGAGAAATACGTGTTTTTCATAATAGGTCCCTTTAATATGTGTGGCCCTATGATAAAATGGCAACCTGTTTAGGGTGCACCCTGGCTTTTGGCAGCTTGGATAGGCTCCAGTAGACCCTTGTGATCCTGATCAGATTGATATGTGTACAGCAAATGGAAATCAAATTTGTTTTTTTTGTCTTACTTAACCACACCATTGCAACTTCTGTGAAAGGTTTATTTCTTTTTTTTGCCAAAGATTCTGGAGCTTGGTATATTGAATAACAGTACTTTGGCATACATGCTGACCACCATGTTAATATTTACTTTTTAACTGGTGGTTACCAATATGGCCAAAGTGCAGGCATGTGACTGAGCAGAGCAGGGATGCTATCTATTACATAGAAACACAAGTTGAACAACAATGTTTAACAATGTTTGCATATTCCTAGATACCACACTATGGAACATATCAATATATCCATGCATTATAAGGATAAAGATGTGGACTGTCCTTTTAGTAAGTTATCTTGTTTGTATCCACATTTGTGTTTCCAGGAGTATGATACTTATTGGATCCGATGTGTAGCAGCTCTGTTCCCTCAAATCCTGTCTGTATTTCTCTCTGGATACATACAGTATATAGTAGTCTGACTACTTCTACTATTTCCTTGTCGCTTCCACTTTCAAACACTGTCAAAATCCCATCTTTACTAACTCTGACATGAACTATCTGCTGTTCCTTCTGCTCACATGCGTAGAGGTTTCTCGACCTGTAATTCTGACTTTCTGTCTCGCTGATGTTCATAGAGTGAATCATGCAGTGACATGAGGGGGTGGGGGGGTCAAAGTTTTTTCAGTGCGCAAGGGTAATTTAGTATAGTACAGGTGTGTGCCTCATTACAATAAAGTCTTAACATTATTAGAGTATTTTTCATACTCGTAGGCATACTAAGCGCATGTAGATTTTTAGTTGTGCAGTAACCTTCCCAATTTTCATCAAATGAAAAAATACAACATGTTCTTGAGCTTCAAAGTCCTCCACAAAGGAAATGACCACAGTGAACTTTTTATTTCCTTTCATATAAGTTGGAAGAATTCACTACTTTGGCAGAAATTCTGCTCTTCTTCTGGGGTAACTGTGTTTTTTTTATTTCAAATGCAGTATAGAACCTTGAATTGCACGGTAACATCTGAATCAAGAACAAAGACAGTCAGATTCTTTTGTGTTTGGTTTGATTGAAGAACTTGCTCAGCAATTTACTGAATTTGAAGAACACAATACTAAATCAATGAACAAGCTCAACTCTGTGTGGGTGAGAAAGCAACATACATTCCCAATAGAATACATTCATTGACCCTTGCCAAGAGTTTATCAAAGCAGATTGGGAAAGAAATCACCAGTGTCTCATAGTGATATAAAGTGCCGCAACTTCATTAGTATTTTGCCAATATTTAGAGGAAGAAAAGCTGCAGAAATCCAACTATTGTGATCTTAGGGCCCTGACTTGTAAAGATTTACCATATGTCTCTATTTCCTAGGCAGAGGGTGGCGTTGAGCATTATTCAATAGGTGCTTTCGATATCAACTGCGTTGTCTGCTGCTCAGGGTCAGGGATGATATGAGCCTTCTCTGACATGATAAATGTGTTTTTCTCCCCCTGCTCACACCTTCTCAAAGAGAAACATAATAACAAAAGTTTTCTTCCAAACTGAGAAAAAAACCCAACTTTTTTTCCCCTCCTGTTTCCCTTATTTAACCCCCCCACCAGTTCCTCTCCTGTTTCTCTCAACACAGAGTGAGAGAAGATGGGGTGATTTGAGGGTGGGTGGGGGTTGTCTGATTGCTATGCATTGTTTAGTTTCTTTCATTAATGTTGGGTGCCAGTTGAGGGCTACAGATGAACAATAGCAGGAGCCCCAGGCGTGGATCAATAGCAGATTGCTGATAGTGCCCCGTCCATTCTCCCCACCAGATTACATGATAAATGGGTTGGTCCATACGCTGTGACAAGCCCAGGGCTAGTAGGCTCAGGTAAGGCCCTGTGCCTTCTGGATATCACATCCTCCATGTGTGCTGGTTGTGTGGAGCAAAACATTTGTGTGGGTCAAATACGAGTTTGTATGTGTGTGTGTGTGTGTGTGTATATATGTGTGTGTGTGTGTGTGTGTGTGTATATATATATATATATATATATATATATATATATATATATATATATATATATATATATATATGTGTGTGTATATATATATATGTGTATATGTACACTTATCCAACAGCATATATGGCTCCTCCTACAAAAGTGTTTTCATATTTGCTTGAAGAACTCATCTGTTTGAGATGATTATTGAGTTAATGATGTAGATTTGTTCTCATTCTTCAGAAAAAAAACATACAGTAATTAACTAACAAGATCAAGAACAATAATAAATTGTAATAACGCAATGTGGAAATGGCCATTTCCACATTGCATCTTAAAGCAGCATTGACGAGTTGTCACTATATACTACAAAACATAGATCTAAGATATACTTATCAATATGCAACAAGGATGTTTTTTAAGCTGAGTTTTAATCATACAATCACATCTAGTGAGCATGGATGAACATGTCATACAAGATAACGGTGATGTAATGTAGACGGAGACAGTATTCTGACACTCAGTACGTTTACATGGACTAATATTGCCGTAGTCCGACTGATATCGACGTTTTAAAAGCCATGTATATAGCTCAGTCGGGCTGTAGTCGGACCAAACTGGAATTCTTGAAATCCAGCTATTAGAGCCAGATAACGCGGTTCTAAAACAAGTTATTCCGGCATGTATACACAAACCAGTGTTAGCTGAGCTATTGACGGGCCTGGGACCCCCCCTTCTGGAACTGACAAGATTGCGGAAGCGGGAATAACAACTGTCACGGCATGACAACGACACAGTAGCAGAAGAAGAAGAGGACGAGGAACAACAAAATTGTTGAGTGGATAAGCCAGGTCTCCTAGTAGAAAGATGTTGACCAGGTTTGTTTACTAATTGTTACAACTAACCGGAAGCCAGCGTGAAAGGGTGTGTAGCGCCACCTAGTGTTGCGGAGTTGGACGCACCTCACTCAATAATTCAATTCTAGCTTCCCGCGTGCCTAAACTCGGGTTTTCACTGAAACTCCAGTTAAATCATTATCTTGATTATTGCCAATGGCTCGATTTAGATGTGCATGTAACCGTACTGACTGAGCTGAGATGCAGAGATGCAGATCTGTTTCCAGAAAACAAGCTTCCCACTCTCCTCAAAGCCTCCTTTCTTCTGATAATCAGAAACATCATAGTGGTTTTGTGGACTCGCAGGTGGCTTCAGTTAACCAACAGCAGAGCAACTGCGGCTTTCTCAGAAAAAGGGTGTGATGATAGACTGGTTTACTCTCGTTCTTTCTTCAGTAATACTTATCGGAACATCCATGGGCAACACAAAAGGGAGCCCTCGTTTTTTCCGACGTTCTTTGACCCCTACCATCTATACTGACAAAAAAGACAACATTTATCTCTCATCCACTGTAGCCAATGAACAGAGCAGGTTTCTGAACAACAATGCCAGTGATGTCACATCGGGGCTTCTTCAAGGATGGCTGTGACCTTGTGATGAAGATGTGAAATACATCATTTTCCAGCCAAGCTATATGAATTTCACCAAACATCAAATACGACTGAAAGACACTGACATGATTCAGAGCTTCACTTCCGTCTTAAGTTTAATATAATATTATCACAGTATGGAACCATGAACTGAGCCAAAAAGCTGCTACTGGTTCTTTGATATTTTCCTGTCATATACACGATATACACACCGTGGTCTGATGCTGTTGATGAAGCGGAGGTCTAGGGAGGTGTTGGCCTCCTGGCCTACACTGCATGTCCACCGTCTTCCTGTGTGCCATCGGAGGTGTGTTGATGGTGACACTTTTTTTTGTTCGTAACAAAACAATGTACAATTTTGTGCTGTTTTGTTTGTATGTCTGTGTGTGTGTGACTGAGAGGGACAGAGAGAGAGAGAGAGAGAAAGTCCAGGACCTACAACAATGAGTTTCCTCTCAAAGAAAATCATTGAAATAAGGGAGACTTGAATCCAAATAGGTAATTTACTGTCACTTAAGTGTAGGGTTGCAAAATTCCGGGAATTTTCAAAGTTGGAAACTTTCCATGGGAATTAACGGGAATATATGGGAATTAACGGGAATATATGGGAATTAACGGGAATTAACGGGAATAAATACGAAATTTACAGAATTGAAGGTTGGCCCTTAACAGGGAACTTAAATATAGTTGGGGGAAATATATTGTAGCATAGTCTTGGCTAAAACAACCAGATTTAATGCAAGTACACTCCTCAATCACATGCACACAGCGCATTGCTTACTGCAGGGCTATTGAGGCCACACCCCCTACAGGCACTGTGCATTCCTCCATCACATGTACATTGCTTACTGCAGGGCTATTGAGGCCACGCCCCCTACAGGCACTGTGCATTCCTCCATCACATGCACATTGCTTACTGCAGGGCTATTGAGGCCACGCCCCCTACAGGCACTGTGCATTCCTCCATCACATGCACAGGTGATTTCTTGAACCCTGGAGGCCACACATTTGAGCTCAAAGCACAAGACTATTGAAGCCACACATTTGAGCCCACGGACTATATAAAGTCAAGTAAGTTTGGATAATATTATGGGGTAAATATATTTGATCTATAATGGTATTAATGTTTAACTTGCAAATATTAAATAAAAATGTATTAACACAGTAGCTAGCTAGCTGGTAAGTTAGGTGCTAAATGAAAGCTATTTTTCATTTCATTGACCATTTAAGAGGCTAGCTTATTATGGTGGTAGCTACCTCAAATTTGATGCTGTTTTTTCTGACTCCAGCAAGACGGTTTTCTGTAACCATTGGACCATGGATATCTGCTTATGACAAAATAAATATTTACATTTATGTTTGGATATGATACAGTTTGTTTAAATTACCCCCAATTTCCAGTTAATTCCCATAAATTCCCATAAATTCCCAATAATTCCCATAAATTCCCATAATTCCCATGGAAAGTTTCCAATTTGAAATATTTCCAAAATTCCCCAGCTTAACTTCCCATGGAAAGTTTCCGGAAAGTTTCCGGAAATTTACCGGAAATTTTCCACCCCTTTGCAACCCTACTTAAGTGGAACCTGGTGTCAGGCGTGCCTCAGTCTAATCGGGGTTAAAACCTTAAATGGAGAAAAGAGCTGTACCTCACTCTGTATTGAAGCACAACATGAGTTAAGGAAAGAAAATATGAATTGATTGTGAGTTCCATGAAGGCCATTTCCAATTATTTTCCTCTCTTGCTGGCAATAATATTTCCACAACTTTTTTTATTCCCAAAACAAATGCTCCGGTATTGGTATTTTTCCCTTAAGCCACTCATCCGTCACAGCATTTGTGATTTGTGTGATAATTTCCATAAAATAGATGGGAGCTAAAGGAAGTGAAAGTTCCTATAATTCAAGGTCCTTTAGTAAAGTTAGAGAACACCAGTGGCTAGTTAATCTACTCATTGACACGTTGTCCTTTGGTGCAGCTGAAGGACGGTCTTTAGACTAATGACCACACATATGGCGCGTTGCCCATTTAAAAGAGAAACAAACACCTCCTGGCAATAGTGAGTGAGTGTACTGTGTAAAAACGTGTGGCAGAGACATGAAATGATGTTTGTATCCTGAAAAAACCCCCCAACACAGATGCAAATTCATTTGTCTGTCACGGTCTGGGTCTGCTAGTCACACAAACTCACAAGAACGTAGCAACAGGAGAGATGACTGAAGGATGAGTGTATAGATGGACAGAAAAATAAACATTATGAATCGTAATTGATAGATTAATTCCTGGGACCTCTGTCCACTCCCATCATCACCCAAAAAAACTCAAATAACCCAGTGTATATATAATGATACAATGTTTTAGGTTTCAGTACAATAATACATACTTAGAATGATTAAATGTGTAGATTAAGGCATAGTTTAGACCCCCAACCTTTCTTTTTTTTTAATTGATGCAATTTCCTAAGCTCTTACTTAAATGCATGTGGCATGTTTTTTTTATCGTAGTACCACATATACAAAATGAAAGCTTGTCTTTGAACCATACTCTGTTCTTAGCTGCAGCTTTTAGGGGGTGGAGTTTACTATCTAAACTCCTCGACTCTGAAGAGTCGTGCTATGTTTGAGGGCTTTTTTTTTAGATTTTGTGGCTCTAGTGGCCTTTAGAGGCGTGTACTTAAACACTTGTCCGACGGGACGCACTCTCCTGCATGTGTTCGCCGTTGCTCGAACACACCAAGCTCAAAATAACATTATGTAGACCTGTATGACAAGCTGAGAGTGATCTAATCATTTGAATCAGGAGTGTGTTAAGGGCCAATCCCAAAACACCCCCTACTTTCTACCACTAGCCCTAAAAATGAAGCCACAGGCGTAGGGCCCTTGTAATCTTCCCTAGGGATTGGGACACCACTTGCTACGTCACTGCGTGGTCACGTTCGGGTACGTAAGCGACTGCGTAGTTACGTTTGCACATACGTCACACCATATCAGGAAGTCGACAGCTAAAACCAAGTTTTAATTCCGCTGTAGCGCTGTTAATATGCCACTTTATTAAATGTTAATGTTTTTTTAGGCGTAAAAGTAACCGTTAAGATCCCCAACCTGGGCTCAGTTTATCCAAATAACGCCTGTTAAGAAATTTGATCCAACGTTTTCAGGATGAGAACAGCCTGCCGGCTCGGGAGCTGATTTATGGTTCTGCGTTAAATCGACGCAGAGCCTACGGCGTAGGGTACGGCGTACGGTTCTCGTCGCCGAGTCACCTACGCCGTAGGCTCTGCGTTGGTGTAACGCGGAACCATAAATCAGCCTTTATTCTGCCGAGGTTTGAAAAAGACTTCGCAACAACGGGCAAGTGATTGATTATATACATTCACTGAGTGAATATTATGAAAGTAAAATATATATTTCTTGTTATAAATGTAATCAAAACGCATTTTTATGCAGAAACTAACTCAAAATATTGATTTTATTCACTAAAAAATAAATGTCCGCCATGTTTTTTTTTTTTATTCAGTCTGCAAATGATGAGGTAAAGCATTCTGGGAAATTTTTCTAGCCCTCGGTCAGCTAGTGTGCATCTGAAAACCCTCGCTCCATAGGGCCAGATTGATAACCACTAGCCCTCGTTTTCCCCACTCCCCCTAGATGAAAAGAGGAATTGGGACACCACTACCCTCATGGGAACGTGCAAAATTTAGGGGTAGGGCTGAAAAGTAGGGGTAGGGGGGGGATTGGGACAGGGCCTTATAGTTGAACAACATCTAAAACATACAGGACAGTGGACTGTGTGGACCAGGGATGAAAAACATCTTGCAACAATGACCAGGAACATCTATCAGCACCGACCGCAAACTATTTCCAGGGACAATGCCCATGCCGTGTTGATACTGTTGACTATACCATCGCCTATGAAGAGATCCTTTTTTACATAGTTGAAATTTAAGTTTTTGTCTTCTATGTGAAGGTATGACAGTTACTGTCTAATATCAGAAGCTTGATGACGTGAGGTTTCAGCTTCACCTTGGATCTGGCTAATTCTGGGTAGTAGTTATTCACAATGAAGTCTTCATAGATGGAGTAAAAGCTTGGGTACTGCTCTGCAGTGTCAGTCACTACAATATGACACACAAAGCGATAATCTCTGGAGTGAGTAACAAGAGTGTGTCCACTCCCTGCCGTGTATGGTGTTTGGATCACTGTCACACAGTTGACAGACTCTGTGCAGCTTTTCTACACCTTCAACACAATTAAACAAACCCTCCTGTGCAGCTGTTAAACCTGCATTCACAGCTGCTTTTTCCGTCTGTGTTCATTATACTGGAGTACAGGAACATGATGCACAAATCCATGAGTAGAAATATTAACTCAGTAAGCCTGTTGCACTCTTGAAAGTAAAAACCTTCCATCCTGTGAGATTACTGAAACTGCAGAATATCCATCGCTGCAGCTCCTTGGAGTTTACATCAAGAGTGTAATTTACAGGTTCAGCTGGTCACATGATATGAGATATTGGCGTCTTGGGGAAATGCTTTTGGCAGATGTTACAAATCATGTCCTTATTGTGCATGAACCAGCTGGAGGGCTTCAACCTCTGGGGGCCGAAGATCTTGTAATTTTGAGTGTGTGTAAAATGAACCCCAAAAGAACCTCAAAGGCAAGCAGGCTTAATTCAGGGAAACATCAAGAAGTAGTGTGGATGTTTGTAAACTGGATTTTGCCATACTCTATCTATCCGTTTCAAGGAGTCTCAAAGTCAAGAGCCACCAAGTCAGGGTGGCATCAAACTCATTGATTAAACAGGTGAAGCCATAGACGGTACTCTGAGCCCTGCTTTCTTCTTCGGCTGCAAAGGATTATGGGAAAACGCCCCTACGTCGTCACGTTGGCGAAAAGCCGCAGTTGAAAACATCAGATGCACCTAGTTAACATGAGGTTTGACAGAGGCAGCTGCATCACATTTCTCTGGACAGGAAAAAAACCCTGTTGAAGGAAAGCAATTTACAGAGTTTGATTACATGCAATTCACTAATGTTCTTCCTTCATACATTACTAGCTGTTGATTTGAGATTGCTGACTTTCATTTAAGATTAGAAGTCAGTCAGTGGTCAATCAGTGCTTTAATTGCATCTGGACCCTGGTTCCTGATGAGTTTGTGTCCAGCATACGTTTCCACGGTGATCTCATCTGGTCTTTTTGAAAAAAGGCCAGTTGAGGCAAGACAAAAATTCCAACTTTTAATTTTTTCTTACAAAACTAACTGATTCATCTTACTATAACAGCCCTCAGACTTCACAGCAGAAAGTGAAGGAAAGCAGGACATGGATTTTATTAGCAAGATGAAAAAATAAAATGAAAGAAGGGAGAATTAAACAACGTATTAAAAGAGAACTTTTCTGTCCTTTTTTCTCAAGTTGACTGAATTTCCTGAAGTCTTAATGAAATCGCTACATGTTGGGCCATAATACCACGATGACACAAAAGTTTTTCTTTTTTTCCCTGGATGTTCTGTTCGAAACAGTACGCTTTTGGGGCTGGAGTCAGTCACTTGAGTCATCTCCACTCTGCCCTTTACTTGCTACCTACTTCTGACCCTGCATCCACACCAAAAGCATCAATCATTTTCAATGATCGCTTGCTGCATTGGCGCGTCAGCAGCAGCAAGCGACGTGTTGCTAGTGACCAGAGCATCAATGTTGAGAGAATTTCAACTGTCTGGATTTCCAAGGCGAGAAGCCTTGCCCAAAGTGGGAGAAAGAGAACAAGAAGTTTTTAAATGTCTTAACGGTCTTGGGCCATCTTATTTATCTGATCTGCTTTTACCGTATCAACCCTCACGGACCCTGAGGTCCTCTGGCACCGGCCTTTTAACCATTCCCCGAACCACGACCAAAACCCACAGTGAGGCTGCATTCAGCCACTATGGCCCTTCTTTATGGAACAGCCTGCCAGAGAACCTCAGGGCTGCAGAGAACGTTGATACTTTTAAAAGGAGGCTCAAGACACACCTTTTTAGCTTGGCTTTTATCTGATCTCATTTACCTAGTCTTTTCAGCTATTTATTGTATTTACTTTTTTACTTTAATCCATTTTAGTGACTTTGTATTTTATGTTATTTATTATTCATCTTAAGTTTTGTATAGATTTTTCTAAAATTTTACACTTTTTAGGCATTTTTTACTTTCTTTTAATCTTTTAGTTTTTAGCTCCAGTGTTTCCTCAGGGGGGTCGTCCACACTGGGAGGTGTGTCTGCTCCGCCCATGGGGGTGTCGTCATGGGGGTCCCTCAGGCCTGGGTAGCTGGGGGAGGGACTCCACCTTCTGTGTGGGGTCTGTCCTGGTCTGTCCGGGTCGGGGGGGGTCTCTGTGGCGATGCTCCTTGTGGTCATGGCCGGTGGAGCCTCTCGGTGTGGACGGCCACCCATAGGTAGTGTTTTCCTCACCTGGATCGTTAGTGCTAAGCCATGTCACCAGTCCACTTATTGTGTGTGTGTGTGTGTGTGTGTGTGTGTGTGTGTGTGTGTGTGTGTGTGTGTGTGTGTGTGTGTGTGTGTGTGTGTGTGTGTGTGTGTGTGTGTGTGTGTGTGTGTGTGTGTGTGTGTGTGTGTGTGTGTGTGTGTGTGTGTGTGTGTGTGCGTGTATGCACATGTGTATGAGTGTGAGTGAGGGTGTGTGTATGCGTGGGGGGGTGGGGTCGTATGGGATGTTTTAAATTGTACTTTTGATTGTTATTTCATCTCTGTATGTAAAGCACCATGAGTTGCACTTACACTGCATGAGTTGGTGCTATACAAATAAATAAAGTTTAAGTTTAAGAAGATGGAAGAAAAACTGATAATCACAGTCTCTGGTTTCAACAATCCAACACAAAGACCGATTGCCAGACGACGTTCACCGGGACCAACTACTCGCCGATAGTTGGTGTCCATCTTGTTGATCCACGGACCAACCTTGGTAAGTAGAGCATTAAGTTCCTCAGTTAGATTCTTCAAAACCACGACTTTTTATTCACTTTGTCCAACTGGGGTTTTTTTTGTTGTTGTTGGTTTTGTTTTTCTTCCTCCATTTTTTTTCTCATTTTGAGCATTGCATTAACACATCTAAATCTAGAAATGCCCCAATTAGGAAATATTTTATTAAGTATTAGATTTATTGCATTGTCCGTATCGCTTTGATTCTGTTTAGGTCAACTTTAGCGTCATGTGTTCAAATTCAGAGTACGAGAGTGCACCTTAGACGGGGATCTGGTTTATCACGCAGAGTGCATGTGTATTCAAGTAAATGTAACTTTCCACAAAGCATCAACATACTTTGTGATCCATTACTACAATGGACCTGTCTTTGTGCAACAGTGCTAAGCATGAAGCCACTTTTTCTAAACTAACAATGTAAATCCCCAAAACAATTCTCGAGTCTCTTCACTTAGTTTTAGCAGACAACTTTAATGTTCCAACAAATTGCACTATGAATCCTGCGCAGCTTTAGTATTTATACTAATTCACACAACTCTTCGGTATGTTGGAGATTTCACACATCTGCAGCCAAACTGAGAGAAAGAAAGATCACTCACTCCGTAGGGTGGAAGGCTTTGATGGCACACACATACACTCTCCTAGATACAAATAGCCTGGACTTGAGGAGCCGCGGAGCGATGGGGAAATAGGAGTGAAAGAGTTGGAATGATGATGAGAGAAGGTGAAAGACTGCAGGCCACCGGAATAATCCTCTGGTCTTTAATTAAAACTTGCTCATGATCACAGGCGGAACGACAGACTGGAGGTGGCAGAGAAAAAAAAGAGGAAAGCTGAGATAAGAAGTAATATTTTATCCGTATTTCCCTTTCTCTCTTCCTTAAATGAGTCTCCATACGCAACCCCTTCAGCTGTGTGCCTGTTTGCACCAACACGTCTGTCACATAACAGGACGCATGCGAAACACTGATTCCCATCATGACACTGGACCTGAATCACCCAGACTCCATGGCCCCCATCAGAGAAGACTAGACTATAAATAGATTTCAGTCTTTAATTAAATCGTTTTCACCTTTCACTGTGACATCACAGTGAGTGAAGCAACTCTTGTGTTGAGCATCATGACAGGTCAGGGCTTTTTGTTACATCCTCATGATCGAAAAAAGACGTATATTCAGAGAGATTGAGGAGGCAATTAGTATTGCTGTTTACAGTCGATATCCTTTTGGTTAAGCAATGCTGCGATAAATGCTGGCCAGACAAAACACTGACGAAATGCGCAGTTGAATGTTTTTTTTTCTTTGTATCAAATGACAAAGTACCTGGGAACCTGTCCATCATGTACCCCAAGTCTTGCCTGATGTCACACTCCAATCTGCCTATGATCCTGTAGGATGAAGAGGGTTTAGAAAAAGAATAGATGGATGGATGCCTCATCAGGAAGTTACGAAAAGTGCACGTATAATTTTTCAGGAACTCGATTGGCTGTGGCTGGATCCCTCCTCCCACGGTCTTATCCTGGATTGACTTCATGATCCAGCTGCGTTGGACTCTGTTAATTTTGAGTCTGGTTATGTTTGTCAGATTGCTAGAAAAACATGTATTATTGGCAGATAAGAACAAGTCAACCTGTTGAATTGTATTCGATGACAGACTAATTTGTGCTGCCTTTGGTGGAGTCTGGAACTCACCTGAACCCACTTCCAGTCTGAAGAAATTTGAAAGATCCAACATCGTTTCCTTCTTGGACTTGAATAGAAGATAATTTGCCTCTTGTCCCCATGAGTTTAAAACATTTCCTGACATCTTAATGATGAGTGAAGCAACCCACCTTTTCCACCTTTTCGTCTCTTTGAACAGCTGTTTCAGCTTTGTGTCACTTTGTGTCACACTAGGGATGTAATGGTATGGGATTTTACAGTAAGGTACGGGGATGGTGTTGGTACAGTATACCGGTATACCATGTGTGTATATATATATATATATATATATATATATATATATATATATATATATATATATATATATTCATATTTCACATGTGTGTGTGTGTGTGTGTGTGTGTATATATATATATATATATATATATATATATATATATATATATATATATATATATATATATTCATATTTCACATGTATGTATATATATATTCATATTTCACATGTATATTAAAGGCCTTATGTGAAGATGTATATAGTATGTTGCCTCTATTTTTTTTTTCTTTAGTCAAATTCAGGTTGCACTTTGGCATGACGTCACTGCCGTGTGCCAAACAAACAACTAATCTCCAAGTGAACAAAGCGTTACAAAGTGAGTGAGGTCTTGTAAGTGCATCTTCTCGATACAGCAAGACCGCTGTTCCACAGAGAATGAAAGCGACGTACAGCAACAATAACTCTTATAGCCCTTTGAATGAAACATCGTAGACCGGCTACCGCAGGATTGATAATGATTAATTTTACCTGCTTGTTTTTTTATAATGTCCCTTTACTACTAGGTCGTCCTCAGACGAGCCATCCATCGTTGTCTCCAGTCATCCCGATTCTCCATACAACTTTCCAGTTCGCTGGTACTCTGGGCCCCGGCATCCTTCTTGAGTATGTCCACATATGTTGGTGTAGGACGTCCTCTTGACCGGCGCCCACGTGTTGGCTCCCACAGCACCAGCTTGCTGGCTGACAGTTCTGTGTGTCTTTGGCAGTGCCCTGCAAGTCTCATTCTCCTTACAGCAACCTTTTCGCTCACCCTTGGTATTCCTTCATATAGGACTTGGTTGGTTACATGTGCATTCTTGCTGATGTTAAGCACTGCACGCAACATCCTGGTGTAGCACACTTCCAGGGATTTCGCTTGGGTTGGTTTGAGGGTCCAGCATTCACTGCCATAGAGGAGAACAGACTCCACTGTCGCGTAGAAGAAGCTGAGTCTGATTTGGCGGGGGAGGTTGGAGTTCCATACACTGGTCATCCCGTTCAGGGCCCTCCATGCAAGTGCCTTCCTCACTTTTAGATCTTGCTCAGTTGAGTTGACCCACGAACCCAGGTATTTGAAGTCATCAACTTCTTTCAGCACAGTGCCTCCTGCTGTAGTCAGAGGTTGATGTTCTGGTGGAATGTTGTAGGTGATGACCTCAGTTTTCTTGGCGTTTAACCTGAGGCCAACCTTGGCACACTCTAGCTCTACCCTGTTTAGTAGTTCTTGTGCCTGTTCCATGTTGTCAGAGAGCAAACTGATATCATCTGCATAGTCAAGGTCTGTGAGGACCACTGCAGGTTTTCGACTTGACCTCCTTGGTGTTAGCGTGAAGCCAAGTTCCTGCTCTCGCCCACTGATTGCCTTCCTGAGTGCATGATCAAGGACTATGATGAAGAGAAAGGGGGCTAATGTATCTCCTTGCATAAACCCAGCAAGGATGTCAAACTCCTCGCTGCTGCCATCTGGGGTCACCACCTTGGCCCTTGTTCCCGCGTACATGGTCTCTATTGCTCGGAGTAGGTTGGGAGGAATACCGTATGACTTGAGGATCTTCACCATCATACCTCGGTGGATCGAGTCAAATGCCTTTTTAAAATCTATAAAGCATAGGACTGCAGACAGGTTGTTCTTCTCAACCTCTTTAAATCTTGAAAAAAATGTCTTTAAATTCTGAGTTTTAACCAAAATAAAAAAATAGTCCAGGTTTTTAAACATTATAAGCAGGGGTGCACACAAGCCGGGACTCGAGGGCCAGTCTACTGCACGTTTTAGATGTTTCCCTGCCTCAACACAACCCTGATAGACAAGGCTGTGTCACCAACAGAGTTGTGTAAACCTTGATGACATGTTGATGATGACCAGTGATTAGAATCAGGTGTGTTGAAGACAGGGAAACATCTAAAACATGCACTAGACTAGCCCTGGAGTCCTGGCTTGTGTGCACCCCTGATTATAAGGAATGGAAGTTCGGAGAAATCTTAGCAATAAAATCATTTTCACACGGGCATGTCATTACCCGCCACTACTGGTTGTAATTCGTTCAATTCAAATCGGTGAATTCAGAGACCATCTGGAAAAGAGCTGTTGCTTACATTTTTTTTTCTACAGTGACTGTAGAAGTGTAGTACAGAGACCGCTTCATAACCAGCAATGACACTCATACACTGAGTGAATGTACACCTGCAGCATAACTTAAGGCATCAGAAAGAGTTTAAACAGTGGGGACAATGTATGAGTCAGAGCTGAGAACATAAAGTAGTTTCAGAGGAGGAGGACTGGCTGAGAAACACAAAGCTCATATCCCACAGGAAAATTTATTAGAAGACCTTGCTTCTCGTTCATTTTGTAAAGGCTTTTCCAGAGGCAAACATTACTTTCATTCTTCTGACAGATACAATCGGCATATACGTGTGTGTGTGTGTGTGTGTGTGTGTGTGTGTGTGTGTGTGTGTGAGTGAGGGAGAGAGAGAAAGTGTTCACATACTCAATATTCAGCCTGCAGATGAGTCCCATTTTGCTCTTAGATTAAACATGGGGGTGTCTCCGGTCAGTTACTTATGACACTCAATGTTCCATCCCTCAACATGTGTGCACAAGCACGCACACACACACACACACCAGACCGGTGCAGAGAGAACAATCTCCATTCCCCCCATGCAACTATTCATAAATATCAAAACAGAGAAGTCGAGCTTCTTGCTATCAAATCCGTGATAGCGTGCACGGGTAATATGTTTTCAAGTGGCACATGAGAAATGTGCTCATGACAATGATGAAACAAGATAGCACCGGTGATGGAACAACCTTATCCCCAGAGTGGTTTGTCTTGGTGAATTGTAATCACACTTTGCCTAAAGTGTATAGTGATATCAGAAGTTGTGAGATGATATCAGATCTGTGCTCCTTCCAAACTTTACAGATGTAGAGAGGAAATCAGAGACAAATACAGCACTTCCCATGCCCAATGGTCTACGTGTTAAACAGCTAATGTCTGTCCTTTTTACAGGTAGGCTACCGTTGTTTATAGCCAGTCAGAGGAGTGGAAACAGTTGGGCCTCAAAAAGTCGGTTTCATTCAAAAATACTTTATGAATCCCAGAAGGGAAAATAATTGTTGCTGTTGTCATGATTTCTGTCCCTTCAAAGAGTCACTCTGGAGCTCAATTGGTGTGGACAGGAAAAGGCTTGAAAAGGTCAAGTGAAACTGAAAAACATTACACAGAATAGGGAAAACTATATCCATTGGTATGCACATAAGGTCGTTAATACACATGAATGGCAGCATTCCTATGCTAATTCGTTGCAACAAGTGTCAGTTCTTTTACAAAGAAAGTCTGACCGCGTGTTCAAAAGTTGGAAGGAGGAGCTGATCCGATCAAAATTCAACAAAATTGTTTATTTTACAGAATACATGAGCTCATGGGTCAGGTAAAATATAAAACAGACTTCCCTGCCAGCTAACACGTAAATATTTATACTACAGGTGGAGAGGGCGTGGTTCAGACTTTGCTGCTCCCGCAATTGGCTGGTCCTGGAGGCTTTTCGCTTCGTTCAATCCGCTGCTGCCACGTCACATCTCCTTGGTCCAATCCAACACCGGCCTTTCCTGAAAGAGAAGAAATTTCAACCCCCAGCCTTCTATCTTAGGGTGCTTTCACACCTGTCCCGTTTGGAGCAGTTATTCCCAAACAGGGAGCGTTTCCCCCTAAAGATCGGTTCGTTTGGTATATGTGAACACAGCAATCGCACTCGGATGCGGGACAAAACAAGTGAGCCGAGATCTCCTAGGACAGGTGGTCTCGGCTCGCTTCCATTCCAGACCTGGAGTGGTTCGTTTGCAGTGAGAACATAATCAACACAGCAACCGACACAACTCACTCATAAGCTGCTTTCACATAGAGCCCGTTTTGGGCGCAGACTCGGCGCAGAGCCTCCACCACCTTCTCTCCTATTGGACACAACTTTCTCTCTTCTCCCTTCTCTCCTATTGGACGTGCCGAGATGTCGTCACAGCGCAGCACGGTGAACTTAAAAAATGTTCAATTCGGGCAGGCAGGCGCAAACGCCGCGGCAGGCGTCCTCTCGCACGCCGCGGAGCTCAGCAGCAGAGCGGTCCGCTCTTGCGCCGCGGTAGCGCCGCGGTAGCGCCGCGGTAGCGCATACACAATGAATGGGATCGCCGGGGGCGGTCTGCGCTTTGCGCCCTCTATGTGAAAGGGGGGTTATACATTGTTGTTTTTCCCGGGGTACGGAAGAGGAAAAACTCCTTCCGCGTTCATTTCTGACCGATCAGAGAACAGTTGGTTCATGGCATTTGTTAACAGCTTTGAACCGCTACAGACGGTTGCCTTGTGAACACAAACGCCCAAAACGAAACGACTGTATTGATTTAGCCCCTGAATCGGAACAAAACAAAGAGGCCACAGGTCTGAAAGCACCCTTACACTCTCACATGTCCTTTGCTTCAAACATGTGGTCCACCATGTGCAACTAGAAAAAAACCGTATTGGCTACATTTGTGATATAAAATGAAGATGGCGGGTACACTAATGAGTGCAGAAAGATGAGGAATAATATTCAGACATGAATATAAAATTTGACCTGAAATATAAGATCCACTGAGCAATAACAAACCAAAGAAAACATGAAAAGTTAGAAAGGCATGAAGAGTTAAAAATCTGAGTTTTACTCTGATACAACATTGTGCCACTGTTCAGGGGTGGTTGTTTGACATATTCGGTGAACGTGATTATGGACGTACACGTAAAAGCATTTGAGTCATAGTTAATGTATCGAAGGACCACCCTGCTATCGCAATAGAATTTGACAGCATTTGTTTTGTGAACCAGTTCATCCAGGATGAACTCAGCCATCTCAACCGCTAGAACAGCTCCACGTAGTTCAAGGCGGTGTTGTGAGCTCTGGTTGTGGCAACAGTTTTGTTTTTTCTCCGATCTCACAACGTCCTTGTTCATTGACAGTTTCTTAAGTATCCTGCTGCTGCAATGGCCCAGCTCAATACATTGGAAAAGATACACGTGGAGTTTGAGAGTGAAGCTGGCCTGTAGCAGCGTGGGACTGTAAGACTGCTTAGATCTTGGAGGGATATTTTCCATGATTCAGAGGAGGAGCATATCAATCTTGGAAGTTCACATAGCAGCAGTCTTCCTTCCAAAAATGCTTGTGCTGTAGATGTGATTAAAATAAGACTGTATGGGTGAGATTCTAGACTGCAGATAAACAATACGAGGTACAGATTTTACTGAGTTGCCTTTCCTGAAAATTATTTTTCTGGAAACAATAATGTTTCAAATGTACATTTCTCAGCCAAAATCCTGAGCGTCCTGAGCGCTGTTATGGAAAAGTAGAATACAAAAAAACACATCACATACAACATTTCACCATATTAACATATATACTGAGTTCATCCTAGCTTTGTCTGTTGCACGGACATGCAGCCACGCGGTGAAGCCACAGCTATGTCAAGCCAAGTGTAACTAATCATGGTATATGTTTAATCATGGGTCTCTTAAGAAGACCATGAGGTTGGTGACAGACTTACTGATGTAGTAATGGAGAGGACGTGTTCTCATATTTCACCAAGCAAACAGCACCTCATAATGAAACTGTATTAGGTAGTAAAAAATCTAATATGTGAAAAAGGCAATAAAGTTGCCATTAATGAACTTAGAGAATCTTCCCACCTTAAAAAACACCTTTACAGTATGTCAGTAACAAAACATGGTAAACTTTTTTCTTAAAAAGGTGTAAAAATCTCCTTGACAGACAAATATGTTTTGTTTGGTAGGATGAAACACGTTTCTGGAGGCCTTCATTCCTGAAGGTATGAAGATAAATTTTAGGGTAATATTTTTTTACCAAAAAGGTATGGTAAATTGGTAAACAAATGTGATAAAATGCAGTATTTATTGTTCTGAATTTTTGAATCATAAACCCAACTTCGCTGCACTGTTAGATTCCTTGTACAGTTGCATAGAAAGACTTCAAAACGTTGTCTGCCATTGAAAAACTACCTTAAACCTTAAAGCATCAGTTTAATTGTAATATATTCCAGTTAACAGTTGCATTGAGCTATTGTTGCCATGTCATAGCCATGTACATTTAAGTACCATCATGTAGGTTCTGTTAACTTCAATAAACAACCAAAGTAATCTTCACAAGTAACAGGTGCCATCACTGATGAAACGGTACCGCTCATAAATTTAGCTGTGAGGAAACACCAAGGTGTCTGACCTGTCCTGAAACGCGCAAAAAGAATCTGAGCTTCCAAAACAAGAAAACCACTTAAAAAGA